>NC_066513.1:3380522-3695522 GCF_024679095.1 Eriocheir sinensis | reverse complement strand
CATTATTGGCGCCAACATCGAACCTTGTGGGACCCCACTCATCACAGGACACCAGTTGGAAACCTTGTCCCTGATTATCGTCCTCATTTCCCTGTCAGTTAGGAAGTCCTCCAGCCACTTAATCAGTCCATCACCCACTCCACCCCTATTTTTAATTTTCCAAATTAGTCTTCTGTGCGGTACTTTGTCAAATGCCTTTTTCAAATCCAGGTACACTCCATCCCCCCAGCCTTCTCTCTCTTGTATTAAATCTGTCACCCTTGAGTAATAACACAACAAGTTGGTGACACAAGATCTCCCTCTCCTGAATCCAAACTTGCAATCCGAGATAATTTTCTCACTTTCTAAAAAATCCGACCACCTCGCATATTTTCGCAACCACACTAGTGAGTGATACCGGTCTGTAATTTAACCCTTTCATGGCTAAACACTCGCAGCGAGCATTAGGCGTATTTGGTGGTGGTGCTAAACGCTCGCTGCGAGCTCCAGCCGCACTCAAATCTCCTGCGGATGAGAGTGTTCCAACAATATTTTTCACAACACAGGATTGCCAATTGAGTGGGTTCTCCACTAAATTTGGTGGAAAATCATGTCACACCAGCGCAGAAAATCTATGGACGAGCAACTGGTGGATGTTGTTGTCCAATATAGCGACATTTTTGCATAGCTTCACCTATCACATGACTGATATTTTGACCAAATAGTTGTAAATTTTGCAGTTGGCAATACTGCCCTGCCAGCACCCCATCATCAAGAGATCTACAGTAGTTGCCTTACGGCTGACCGTCGCGCACGTATAAATGTACGTCTTCACAGGCAACACCCCCTGAACGTGCCTGTACTTTTGCAGGAGAGGCTTACTTTACCAAATCGTATAGATCTTGGCCTCCTCTTTCCAATGGTGTTTTTGTTTTTAGCTGTGATGAATAGTTTTTGAGATACAGAGGTTAAAAGAGTGAGCACTAGCGTCACTTGCTGGTGGTGCTAAAAGCTCGCTGCGAGCGCCAGTTGCACTCACAGCAAAAAACACCCCCTGAATGTACCTGTATGTTCGCAGGAGAGGCTTACATAACCGAATCTTATAGATCTTGGCCTCCTCTTTCTAATGGTGTTTTTGTTTTGTAGCTGTGATGAATAGTTTTTGAGATATAGAGGTTAAAAGAGATCCCCTTCCCCCGCTGGGGTGCCCAAGCGCGCCTGAGGGGATAGTTTCGTTGCGAGCGCTTAGCAATGAAAGGGTTAATGGGTCCTCTCTCTTTCCTCCCTTAAAAATTGGTACTATGTTTGCTCTCTTCCAATCTTGTGGTACCCTTCCTTCACTCAGGGAGGCACTCATTATAGAGTGCGGTTTTTATTATTATTTTTTTTACATCGTTGCCTGTTGCGCCGGTAGGCATCTTCCTGGTGGGGCCTGATGGTCGGCCCAAGGCTTCTTCCAGGTGGGGCCTGATGGTCGGCCCAGCCCGTTCTGGCGCAGGCGAGTGTTTATAGTGGCGCCATCTTGCATTGGCTCATGCTGCCCCCCGGAACTCGTTCTTGATTCGCTTGGACGGCTTCCTCTAGAGTCCGGGTTGATGGGTGGTCTTCAGGACAGCATGTGGGTAGTTTTAAGCCACTCGGCGGTGACTGAAAAATCCGAGTGGTAGCGTGGGGATTCGAACCCGCGTCGTCCATCACGCGGTGAATGTGGGTCCAGTACGCTACCAGTTCGGCCACTGCCTACCCATAGTTGCTCTCCACATTCTTTCAAGATCCACCCTGATACTCCATCCGGCCCCGTCACCTTTCTTACCCAGCTTGTTCAAGCTTTCCTTGACCTCTCCACCGTTAACTGTATCTCCTGCATAACCCTTCCTCTTTCCTGGCCCTGTGGTTGTACAAATTTGTCTTCTTTTGTGAAAACTCTGTGGAAGCTGTTGTTCACCACCTCTGCCATGTCTGCTGGGTCCTCATATGTAGTTCCATCCATTTTCAGTTTACCAATTGTTTCTTTATTCTTTAATTTGCCAATCACATGTCTATAGAATAGCCTGGTCTTTGCACTTGTCGACTATATCTTTTTCATATTTCCGTTTTTCTTCTCTTCTAATCTTTGTATATTCATCCCTTGCTTGTTTGAAATCGTTCCACAAGTTGATTCTTCTTCATCTCCTCCATCCCTTCCAAGCTTCCTCTTTTCTCTTTCTAGCTGCCTCGCATCTTTTGTTAAGCCATTCCTTTTTACCAACATCCTTTTTGGTTACCTAAGGGACATATCTATTTTCAGCTTCCTTGTATAGTTTTAAAAACTCTCTCCACTTATCATGTATGTGTATTTACCTACTATGCATTTCAGCGGTGGACAAACGGTGTTTTTTGCAGATATCTCCTAAACGAATCGTTGGATGAGTATGATATTTCAACACACTACCTTGAACATCCGTTCGTAATTTTTGGTTAACATACCACATTGCTATATATGTTATGTGAGGAGTTTACTCGTGAAAAATAACACAAAGCCGACGAGTCATGTTCACGCATTCGAATGAAAGTGTGCCCCCCCCCCCACACACCCACCCAAACCATTCCTAACCACTACTACGTCTCCCCCGTCTCGGAAGTCCCCCCCCCGCCTCTTTATCCCTCCTCTCCTCTTCCTTGCTTCTCGCCTCCCTCACTCCTGTGCCCCTCCCTACTTCTCCCACTACTGTATTTATACATTATAATGTTCTGTAAGTGTGTATGTATAGATATGATTATTTCCTAAGAGTATGGTACAATTTCATGAAGGCAAGAAGTGGTTCACGTTGATAATTACTGTACAACAGCACGTTTACGTGTAGTATATAGGAGAGCCATGTTTGCAGTCGTTATGGTCAACCACGTGAACATGATGTGCTGGAATTACCTGTGACTTGGACCTTCTACTGTTAGGAAAAGTTGATACTCTTATTGCGTACTGTCTGCCTATTGATCATAAAAAGTGGTCCAGTTTATATATAATATTATTTTGTTGACTTGTTTGTTGTATATTCATGTTATCAAAAAATTATAAACTGCATATATTTTTCTTAATCTATACATATGTGTATAATGCGTAAAAGTCAGAGAGAGAGAGAGAGAGATTAACAGCGGAATTAGCTATTGCTTTAACGGTCGTTTGACCCAGTCTGGTTGTTTTCATGTCCACATATACCAGCAATTGTATTAGATAATATTATTAATGTATGATATGTATGTACATACTGACGTATGTAACTATTATACCTATACGTATGTAATTACAATAGGGGAAAAAAATCACAGGTGGAAGGCTGATGGTGTGAGTAGGGGGGAAGGGTCATGTGATACTGGGGTAGAGAAGGAGTGGTCTGGGGGTTCTTCAGGGTGGTGGTGGTGGTGGTGGAGGGGTTAGACGAGTACCCCACACTCGTCCGATTCTGTGTAACACCTTTGATATGATGACTGGATTAGGCGTAATATCACTCAGTAAACTCCTCACATAACACATATAGCAATATGGTATGTTAACCAAAAATTACGAACGGATGTTCAAGGTAGTGTGCTGAAATATCATACTCATCCAACGATTAGTTTAGGAGATATCTGCAAAAAACACCGTTTGTCTGCCGCTGAAATGCATAGTAGTTGTATTTATATTTACCTAGTTGTGACATACGGGAAAAGAGCTACACTCACGCTGTCCCGTCTCCATATCCGCTCTTGTCCAATTTTTCCTTAAAATCATGAATGTTTCTTGCACAAACCACCTCCTCCTCCAGTCCATTCCACAGCTCAATGCTTCTGTTTGGGAAGCTAAACTTTTTCACATCTCGCCTACACGTGGTCACCCTCAACTTCTTTCCATGTCCTTTCGTTTCTCTCTCGCTCCACACACACAGGTCCTCTCTGTCCAGATTCTCCACCCTGCTCGCCACCCTGTACACTGCTATCAGGCCTCCTCTTTCTCTTCTTCTCTCCAGGGTTGTGAGCCCCATGCTTTTGAGTCTCTCCTCGTAAGTCCAATCTCTAAGTTCCGGTACCATCTTAGTTGCCATTCTCTGTACTCTTTCCAGCTTTCTTATGTTCTTCTTTTCGTGAGGAGACCAGACCACTGCTGCATACTCCAACCTTGGCCTTATCATTGTAACTATTATTTTTTTCATCATCTCTTCGTCCAAATACACAAATGCCGTCCTTATGTTCCTCAGCAAATTCATAATTTGTCCCATTATCCTGTTGATGTGTTTGTCCGGTGACATGTTCTCTGAGATAGTCACTCCCAAATCTTTTTCTTCCACTCCTCTGCATATTATCTCACTTCCCATCTTATAATCGTATTCACATGTTCTACCGCTCCTACCAAACTCTATTTTTTTTACATTTCCCAAGGTTGAATTCCATCTGCCATGTACCATTCCACTCCCATATTTTGTCCAGGTCCCTCTGCAATGCCTCACAGTCTTTCACATCATTGACTCATCTCAATAGCTTTGCATCGTCTGCAAACAAACTCACATAGCTGGTCACTCCGTCCACCATATCATTCATATAAACAGCAAACATTATTGGTGCCAGCACTGAACCTTGTGGGACCCCACTCATCACAGGGCACCAGTTGGAAACCTTGTCCTTGATTATTGTCCTCATTTCCCTGTCAGTTAGGAAGTCCTCCAGCCACTTAATAAGTCCATCACCCACTCCACCCCTATTTTTAATTTTCCAAATTAGTCTTCTGTGCGGTACTTTGTCGAATGCCTTTTTCAAATCCAGGTACACTCCATCCCCCCAGCCTTCTCTCTCTTGTATTAAATCTGTCACCCTTGAGTAATAACACAACAAGTTGGTGACACAAGATCTCCCTCTCCTGAATCTAAACTGGCAATCCGAGACAATTTTCTCACTTTCTAAAAAATCCGACCACCTGTTTTTAACTAGCCTCTCACATATCTTCGCAACCACACTAGTGAGTGATACCGGTCTGTAATTTAATGGGTCCTATCTCTTTCCTCCTTTATAAATTGGTACTATGTTTGCTCTCTCCCAATCTTGTGGTACCCTTCCTACACTCAGGGAGGCACTCATTATGGAGTGTAGTTTCTCTGCAAGTTGCTCACTACATTCTTTCAGGATCCACTCTGATACTTCATCCGGCCCCGTTGCCTTTCTTACATCCAGCTTGTTCAAGCTTTCCTTGACCTCCTGCACCGTTAACTGTATCTCCTGCATAACCCTTCCTCTTTCCTGGCCCGGTGGTTGTGTATGTGTGTGTGCATGCATGCGTGCGTGTGTTGCTACCCACCGGGCTGAGGGAGACTTCCACCGTCTGGCTGTTTGTGGGTCACCGTCACCTCCTCTCGGCCAGTGCTGTCGGTGTACTTCTTGGTTTCTTCAATAGACTGAAAACAATACAGAAGCTAAATACTTAATTTTCTTTCACCTTATTTTTAGTTTTGTTTATTATTTACTTGTTATGACCATATGAACTGAGCCAAGTACCTGGTTGACATGTGTACTGAACCAGGTTTGTTCCTAGCAGACACCTTTTTCTGCATAAAATGATCCACATAAACATAAGGGAGGAGAGTTGGAAGGGAAGAGAAGAGATATATAAATATCATGAAATAATCTTTGAAAAGAGAACTTGAATCAAAGCAGTGATGACCAAGAGAACAAGTTTTGGTCAACTTAATACTTACGCCGTCTGGTCTTCTAATGGTGACTATTGACTGTGAGTAAAATTTGTGTCGTACTTCTGGTTGTGGTGCCCCAGGAGACTCAAGACGGGACCAGGGAGACCGTTGAGAATTAGGAGTCTGTGGTAGTTCATGGGAATAACCTGGTCTCCCTTCTGGTAGCTTTGAGAGATCCCCTGATACCCTGTAAAAAAACCTGCTATTAGGGCACAGTCTAACAGAAGTAGCAGCAAACTAAAAACAATGGGAAATTACCATTCACATACCTCATTCATCAATACATATCATCATACATCATTTCATGTACTTACCCATAGTATACAGTATTTGACCAAACCTCTGGAGCTAACCTCCTCATTTGCTTTCAGCCAATTCTGCTTAGAATTCATATATGTTCTTGGCCTTAATAACCTCTGCATCCAGATTATTCTAAGTATCAATGCAATAGTCTCGATGCAAAGATAATTAGAATTTTGTGCATTTTTATACATTTCATTCTGCCACTGTTGTAACTAATGGTGTTGGTGCTAAGGTTATTGGAGAAACTCACACAGTAATCAGTGACTCCCTGGCACACATTATAAATTTATCTTTTAAGCGAGCTGTCTTTCCAAAGGACATGAAAATGGAAAGGGTCACCCAAATATATATAGGAAATTCTTCTTAACTTTTGAGCAACTATAGACCAGTTTGTCTTACTGTTTTCTAAGATATTTCAGTGTTTGATGCACATCAGGTTGTATTCATTTATAAATAATCTTAACTTGCTTTTTGAATATCAATTTGGCTTTAGATGTGGCTGTGGAGCATATCTAGGTAGATAAAATACGAGTTAACTTTAAAGAAAATTTTGTATAAGATATGTTCTTGGATGTGAGTAATGGTTTTGGCACTGAATCAATCAACTGTGCTGAGTAAACTTTATAAATATAGACTCTGAGGTGATGCACAGGACTGGATTTGAAAAGTAATCAAAGCCTTTAACTCTAACATAAACGCCTTACCCTCTCGCACACCGTAAGTTTTCATTAAGTTTCTGTTCCACTCACCATGCATTTCTCAAGCCCGACTGGCCATTTTTTGCCGCCGCGATACCCTACATTCCCGGATGTATTTTACCCTCACAGATATATCATACCCCAATAAATTTGGTATCAATGGCTTCATAAAGACTTGTACTAGATCATGCGCAAATAAAAATAGAGGAAAAATATATATATAAACAATATAAACTTGTTTCAAGTCTCTGTATAGATCATTGTAGACAATAAATCCTAAGTACCAACTCTTCCCCACTCGCTAGCTCAAAATTTTGTGGGCCAACTTTTTTAGCTGAATATATGTTTCGAAGCAGAATTTAGTGAGGATTCTTATGGTATCCTCAAAATCCTCATTTACGTTCCTTAGAAAGGTTACCATATGTTACCATTAAGAAACTTATCCCAACAAATGACGCTCCCAAATTTGACGCACTTTCACCGAAAACTTGATTGTTAATCAATTTTTCTTAACTTTAATGACACATTTAGCGTCATCATGCGCCAGGACCTTTTACCCCTTGATGATGCTAAACGCGTCATCACGTGCGAGAGGGTTAATTATTTAGAAGTAAAAAGTTGAGAAAGAGTAACTACAGCCTTAGAAACATTTTAAACAACCACTGTCTCTCAATATGATGGAAAAAGAAGAAAAGGGAAGCAAGACAGGTTCTTCTGAGGACACGGCTGGAGGTGGCTGCCTTATGAGTGGCCAACATTTCTGAAAACACTTGTGATTCATTGGTGAGTCTGATGACATCATAGACTGCACTCACCCAATCAGCAGCCTCTTCGTCATAGCGATGCACTAATAACTGTGCTAAGCCTTGTTTTTCAATGCAGCAATAGTGTCAATTGCTAAGGCAACAAGCTATTCTTTAAAGTGCAGACAATTGGGGTGCACCTCTTTGGATCTTGGCCCTGAAGACACTTCTGCCATGGCCAAGTCCTCAAGGGAGGCTCTCATGATGGAGCCGGCCATCAGGGACACACATAAATGGACTAGGCCCAGGGGCAAGGTCTAAGATAATCCACAACTCCAATTTCTTTAAAACTTTTGGCAAACAAAAAGGCAGTGAACTTATTTTAAGTATCAGTTCTGAGGTCTATCATTTATGATCTATTCATTCATATAATATTTCAAAACATCAAAAAGCCCATTTGACCACATTATGGTAGAATACATACCCCCTATCTAGCTCTACTACACCACTGGTTCCCTAACTTTTTTACATGATGCCCCCTATTGATTTATAAGTAATCCTCACACCCCTCATCCTTTCTTTATATATATATATATATATATATATATATATATATATATATATATATATATATATATATATATATATATATATATATATATATATATATATATATATATATATATATATATATACAGTCATCCCCATGTCAAGGATATTTCTGCTTCCCGGACTTCGCGCTGATGCGCTGAAACCGGCGGGACTATAACTATAACCCTATGGGAAAATATGCATTTGGGGAAGTCACCTCTGACACGTCATATAAAACATGTTTTTTTCGTTCTTTTTAATGACTGAAATGAGACAAGACGTTGTTAGACAACAATAAGTAGCCCAATCTGGCAACACTGCAGTGTGGCGGCGCGTGAATTTTTTTTTTTTAGGATAATGTTGCTATGAGAAAATCTCGACCAATAGCAGTCGTCCCTGCGTTAGCTGCTGGCCAATAGGAACGCATGAAGTCACAGTCTAACCGTGGCCACTCAGGAGCAACCTAACGTCCATTGCCCCGCCTCCCTCCTCTCTCCCTTCCCCCCTCCTCTCTGCCTCCCTCCCTCCCTTCTCTCTGCCTTCCTCCCTCCTCTCTCCCTTCCCCCCTCCTCTCTGCCTCCCTCCCTCCTCTCTGCCTTCCTATTTAGCGTCAATGCATCCACAGATATCGCTGAAACTGGGGTCACAGAGCAAGGGGGTCACAATTAGTTGATCATGAATACGCTGAAACCGCTGGGTGAGACCATGAATGGCAGGGGTGAATATATATATATATATATATATATATATATATATATATATATATATATATATATATATATATATATATATATATATATATATATATATATATCAGGGTTGGCAGTTTAAACCAATAAAAAAAAACAGTGGTTTAACCCAACTAATAAACCATTTTTTTTTCTTCTTTTGTGTGTATCTTTGTTAGTTTCATCAGTATTGTGGTTTTAACTATATGTAAGATTTTAATTATGTACAGCAGGGTTGGCGGTTTAAACCAGGGGTGTCAAACTCAAAACCCTTTAATGGCCAATTCATACTCTGAAGTGCCATCATGGGGGCCAACAAGGGTAGAAAATACATTGACTAGATTGGAGTTACCGTGATACCGCGGGCCATTTATGACTATCCCGCGGGCCATGAGTTTGACACCCCTGGTTTAAACCAAAAACCCATCAATAAAACCAGTGTTTTTTGTGAATCTTTTTTAGTTTCATCAGGTATTGTGGTTTTAATTATATGTGGTTTTATAATTTTTATTATGCACAGTCATTTTACTAACACCAGGATGAAAACGTCAGTTGGTAAACTCAAATCTCTATTCAAATGCTGTAACTTCAAAGTAACTGAAAACAACTTGCTGTAATGACTCTTCATTCGTACTATTTGTCCTTCCATTGCTTTACGGCAATTTTTACAAATTGCTCGGCAGCCTTTTCTGCCTTCAACAACCTTTTTTTCAAAAAATTTCCAAATATAGTCTGGTTTTCTGCCTGTCATATTGATGAATAGTTCAGCACTAGGTTAATCACCAACAGTTTCAAATTTGTTTCTAATAACTTTAGTCTTGATAGTTAATGGTTTGATCACTGCATTGTAATATCTCTGTGCCTGTTTGAATAGAATATAATCAGTAAAATTTCTAATATTTTTCATAGTTCAAGATAAAGATTAAAGCACAATCATACTCACTTTTCTATACACTATTTGCTCTGTTTCTGTAATTATGTTCAGTATCAAGTATGTATCAATTTAAATTACATGGTAGTTCAGCATATGCGTATCTATATATTTTCAGCGTTATGAGGTCTGACACGAGAAGGATTTAGCGCGTCATCTTATCCTCCCACTCACCCTCACATCACCTTCGCTGTACGGCACTGTTCAAGCACTGGAATGGTAGACACACGCACACGTTGCATTATTTCAACACTTTTAAGACTTGCACATCTTTCAAATGCGTATTATCCTAGCCTTTTCTTGGGAGTTACAAGCCAAGACCCCTTACATGGGACCCGTTTTTGCGCCAAACTTGCGCGTCCCTCACAGCGGCCTCCCTCACTCTAGCTTAGTTAAAACACAATTTTGGTCTTTCATATCTTGTATCCAGTCAAGCACTGTCCACTCCCTCCACATTCCACACCATCACATCACCGACGCCCCTGTAACTAATGTGTGCAGCAGTAGATTACAAGGATGCAGAGGAGTTCTTTGACTCAGAAACCGACGCCTATCAGCACATTTTAAAGATTTCTGGCTTCCTTTCTTTGATGCCACACTGTGAGGGGAGAATACGATACGAACGGCTTTATTTACTCCTAAAATCACATTAAAATGGCTTCTCAGGGTCTTTATAAGCGCATAAAAATGTGATGCCGCAGCGTTTCCGCCATATTCGTCGATGCCTCCGAGGAACACGCCACAAATACTTCCAAGTTTTTGCGACTCATTGCCTTTACTGCGGGTCAGGAACGGATCCTAGCACACTCTGATACTTAAGTCCACTTGTAAGACACAACAACACAGCTGGGATAGCATAAGTCCTCGTAAAGTAGCATACAATCCTGGGCACTGCTGGGCAGCGGAGGCTACTTTCTCCTTTCCCGCACAGACCCGCAGACTAGTAACCGAACACGAACAATACGCGTTCTGCAGTGATCAGGAACTTTAGGTCCTGAAACGGTACCAAGAGGAACGGTACCCTCATCTGATGTGTATAATGCTTTTTTCTGATGTTTTATTCACTAGATATATTATAGAATCTGGTCAACGTCTTTGACTTCCAGCACCTTACTATGAATATAAATGAAATAACATTAAAAACACCCCTGAATATACCAAAAATTATGCCATAAAACTAAATTTCCAGTACGCCAACCAGGCCAGGAATATACCAAATTGGCATAATTATGCCAAACCTGGCAACCCTGGTGGGAAGGGAAAGAGTGACTCACGATTCTAGTCATTCAGAGCTGCGAGCTGCGGTCGCGAGTAAGGTGCAAGGTGATAGTGTTGTGTACCGGTAGTGTATTACTGTAGCAGCGAGGTATAGTGTAACTAGGTATTGTAGGGGGGGCATCGTGAATGCAGTCATCACCGAAGGGGGGGGAGCGCTGTCCTGGAAGCTGCAATGGTAATCGTCGCCTGAATAATTGCCAGGACCACTATTCTAATGATTTTCAGTCCTAGTGACTCTATTCTCATTAATAACTCATAAGTATTACTTAGGTTCTAGCACAGAAGATATTAGATGCATGCTGTCCATGTTGCATGGTGATACTGGTGTCTGTGGACTGTAAATTGTACATGCGTACAGTCTGTGTATGCTAAGGTGGCTATTGTTGTTCTGAGTCATCATAACAGCGCCCCTAACTCCGGGCAGCGCGATGCAGCGGCAGTATGCAGTGCGGGATATAGCCAGGAAAGCGCACCCCCCCCCCCCCCTCTCTCTCTCTCTCTCTCTCTCTTCTCTCTTCTCTCTCTCTCTCTCTCTCTCTCTCTCTCACAACTGTTTTTGTAGCATGCCACTGGAAAATTAGAAGAGGTCTTTCATGTTTACTATTTAAAATTGCAATTAAAGAGCATGTTAGAGAAGCTGCATTTTGCCTCTTTTACAGATTGTATGAAGATCAAATGAATATATTGATAAATCCATCTCTAAATCTATCTATAATTCCTTTTCAAACTCATATATGTATATACGGATAGAATTACTGGAATAAAAATACTGAAAAGCGAAAAAAAAAAATCTGTGGTTTAAACCGAAAAAAACATGGTTTTTGTTTAAAAAAAAAAAAACATTGGTTTTTCCCAACCCTGATATATATATATATATATATATATATATATATATATATATATATATATATATATATATATATATATATATATATATATATATATATATATATGCAATACAATCACTTCGTAGCGCGTGATTAGTAAATATTTGCTGGTGACTTAGCATGAGGAGTAGAGAAAGTACGTGGAATGTATGCCTCCATTCCAGAGACAATCACCTCTGTGATGCGCTGAGCACACACAGAAGGGTCTCTCTCCTGGAAGCAGTAGCTAATCATTCCACTGGAAATCGGAAAAGTACATCCTCAGGTCATCCCACCAAGCAGAAACAAAATGCCAGAAGCATCGCCTTTTCGGCGAGTCCAGAGGATGTACAGGATACAGAAATAAGGTTATGATCGGAGGAGCCCAATGGAGAGAACAGTTTGACAGAGTAAGCAGAAGGATTAGAGGTAAGGAAGAGGTCTAGAATGTTGGGCCTGTCCCCAAGACAGTCGGGAATACGAGTAGGGTGCTGAACCAACTGCTCTAGGTCATTGAGGAGAGCAAAGTTGTAGGCTTGTTCACCAGGCTGGTCTGTGAAGGAGGATGAAAGCCAAAGCTGGTGGTGAACATTGAAATCTCCGAAGATGGAGATTTCAGCAAAAAAAAAATATATATATATATATATATATATATATATATATATATATATATATATATATATATATATATATATATATATATATATATATATACAGTAAAACCCCGATTATCCGAAATGGAAGGGAAGCCTCTTCGGATAAGCGATTTTTCGGATAATCCGGATTTATGGCCGCCATTTTGATTTTTGAAAGAAGTGAGGTCGAAGCACAGGTAGAATGCGATGCGACTGCCCAGTGTGAAGTGTGTGACGCGACTGCCGCCGACTGACGATGTAAACAATGAAACCAAACAAACACACGCTACGCTAAACAAAGTAGTACGCTTAAAACACGTGATGTAAATGTTTTATTGTATGTTTGTCTGTGTGTCTCCTTGTCTGGACCAGTGTATGTTGATACTTGTGAGCGTTGCAGATCTGAATTGTGAATGTTGCAGAGTGCGATTGTGAATGGTTGTGCAAGCTTGCAAGTGTGACCTTGATGCATCGTGCAGGTGGAGACGCAGTATGATGACATATTATCGCGAACTCGTATGTTGGAAGGGAATGTGGCATGGAGTGGAGAGGGAGTCGGTTTGTGTCGTTGTCTTGAGAGTACGGTGTGAGAGTAGTCGTGCAGTAGTTTGTTCGTTCGCCGCACTTACGCCCTTGCTGGGGCGAAGGTGCGGACGTGGTGTTGTTGAGAGTTTGTTTAATGTTTTTTGTCTAATACATTGATCTATTCGTTACAAGCTATTTCGGCAATACGTATTAGAAAGCATATTCATTTTAACTGTTCTTATCAATTTTAAATGTGTTAATATAGTACATATGTAGTTACTTTTATTTATTTTTGATGTTTTATAACGTTTTAGTATAGAAAAAAATTAAATTTTAATGGTATTATCCAGATCAATTTCAGATCATCCGGTTTTTCGGATAATCCGCTGGATAATCGGGGTTTTATATATATATATATATATATATATATATATATATATATATATATATATATATATATATATATATATATATATATATATATATATATATATATATATATATATATATATATATATATACAGTCACCGCAAAAGAAGATCGGACCTTGAAAATTATGCAAATTGCAAATTATATTTGGTATCATAACTCAATCAAATAATACGAAATTCAATTTTTTTTTTGTATTAATACTTTGTCATGTCTCCACGTGAATGAATTACATCTAACATTCTCTTTGGCATACTCTGGACGAGGTTTATGAAATACTGAATGTCCATTTGTGTGGTCCATACGTTTTTGATGATGTCTTGGAGGTGCGGCACTGATGTCGGTTTTTCCTCCTTAACTTTGTCCTTCATCATCTTCCATGCATTTTCAATTGGGTTAAGGTCAGGACTATTGCCAGGCCACTCCAACACACGAATATTTTTCTTCTGGAGATCTTGTTTGACCTTTCGTGAGGTGTGACATGGGGCCCCATCGTGCATGAAGATGGAGGTGCCGTGGATGGAGAAGCTGTCATACAGATGGTCGTTTAATACTCCAATATATCGGTCTGCATTCATGGTAGTGTTCTTGGGGAGAAAGAACAGACCACCCCTGCCCAACTTTGCACTGAAACAAGCCCACACCATGACTGATGGGCTGTGTTTTACGGTTTTGACAGTGAACCTGCTGTCGTACCGACTGGAGTTGGACGGGCGCCGAACCTTGACACGATGTGATGACAGCACTTGGAAGGTGCTTTCATCCGACCACATAACCTCCTTCCAGTCCTCAAATGTCCAATCTCGATGTGCCTTAGCAAATTCAAGCCTTTTCTTTTTCATCTTGTCCGTGAGCAAGGGTTTTCGAGCAGCCGTGCGACATGGCAGGTCGAGGTCTTTTTGGAGTCGATGTTGAATTGTTCGCCTGACGTTTTTTAGGAGATCTGGATACATTTCTTTCAATTGTCTGGCAGTAATACGAGGGTTTTTCATAACTGCATTCTTGAGAAGCCTATCAGTAGTTTTAGATGTCTTTCTCTTCACACCAAGACGAGGTTTGTGGGCGGGAATCTCGTTGGGAGGGAGAGTCCAGGCCTTGAGGAGTGACATGATTGTTGATTTTGCCCTCCTGGTGCGTTTACAAATTTCTTTTATTGGTACCTTTTCCTCCCTCAAACCAAGAATCCTGCCCTTTTCTGCATCTGTGAGGGGTTTGCGGGTCATAGTGGAGATGTGGCAATGGTGTCAAGATCATGCAACAACTGGTTAGGAAATTAGCGTCAGAAAAATGATGGGGCGTTCATGCATACACCCTCCTCCTACCAGAGCTGGGCCAGCACTGAACTCTAGTGGTATTGAGAGGTGCCTATAACCCTACACAGTTACCAGATGTATGATAACAGTAAATCTATCAGCTATAGTGGCAGCACCGAGACACTCTTCACACCCCTATTGTAAACCCGCTGAACTGGCGGAGGTCCGATCTTCTTTTGCGGTGACTGTATGTATGTATGTATGTATGTATGTATGTATATATATATGTATATATATATGTATATATATATATATATATATATATATATATATATATATATATATATATATATATATATATATATATATATATTCGAACCCCGGTCCTTCTGGTTGTGAGCCAGACACTCTACTCCTGAGCTACCGGGCTGTGTGTGTGTGTGTGTGTGTACAAAACGGCAATTTTTGGCAGATGGAATCACGCCCCCCCTGTATCCAGCTCACGCCCCCCAGTGTGGGAACCACTGCTCTATAGTGGTGGTTTTTTTTTTTTTTTTTCTTTTTTTAGACGTTATTGCCTATTGCGCCGGTAGGCATCTTCCCGGTGGGGCCTGATGGTCGGCCCAAGGCTTCTTCCAGGTGGGGCCTGATGGTCGGCCCAGCCCGTTCTGGCGCAGGCGAGTGTTTATAGTGGCGCCATCTTGCATTGGCTCATGCTGCCCCCCGGAACTCGTTCTTGATTCGCTTGGACGGCTTCCTCTAGAGTCCGGGTTGATGGGTGGTCTTCAGGACAGCATGTGGGTAGTTTTAAGCCACTCGGCGGTGACTGAAAAATCCGAGTGGTAGCGTGAGGATTCGAACCTGCGTCGTCCATCACGCGGCGAATGTGGGTCCAGTACGCTACCAGTTCGGCCACCGTACGTTACCAGTTATAATCGACTCATGTGTCCACTCCCTTCACACTCTGAACCCAAGATAACTGACCACATATTTTGTGCTCAAATGAAGGCAACAGAAAGCATGTTTTAATGTCTTTTTAATGGACATGACAATGTTGTTGGCACAATCTAAAATATAAGTTAAAAAATGGCCTGAACTGTAACACCGGTGTAGAAGTTTCGTATTATAATTCATTTTCTTCAGTGTAACACATGGCATCCCAAGGAAAGAGTTTTTTTTCTTTCTTCAATGTAGTTTGATATTATTACTATAGTATGGCAAAAAGCAACACCTCACATGTTCTTATTTTCCTTTGTGTTAATGAGCCATGCCAGCCATCAATCATTAGCACCGTCACTTTTTGTCAGTAACGTCTGCCCAGCCAGGTGTCCGGCATACTTCAAGGATGGCCATACTAAAGGATGCAAGTGGGGTGTCTCCATATTCTCCAACACCAAAAAATATGCAATACATAATAATTTTTTTAAATACAAAAGTTGTTGGTGTGTTCAGTAATGAATTATTGCTGTCAGACAAAGTGTCATGGGCCAACACCTACCTCTCATCAATGTCGGAGTCTTCTTTCTTTATTAGTGACTCCCGGGAGTGTTCTCCAAGGTCTGGTGCAGATCCAATTATGGGAAGGTTTTCTGAAAAATGGTAATCATACTTTACACTTGTACAGTCCATCCTCATATACTTCAAGCATACAAGAGGCACAAAGTACAAACCAACAAAAAGCAGCCCTTAAAGAGTACATGGGGGACTCCTCATCCAGTTTGCACATTTTCCCCAAACCTTCCCCTCAATATTATAGTTATATTTTACACACATACATGTACAGATTCCTGATGGAAATATCTAAATCCTCAAAGCTTTTGAACCTGATCAAGTTCCCTCTGTTTCTCCTCAAAAACTGCTTCTTTGCTGATGCTGAACTTGATTAAACTCTTCCAAATCTGACTTTCAACATCACTCTTTCCTTCTTGCTGAAAGTACACTTACCTGCAACTTGTGCATATGAAGGGTGGCTGCTGTGACCCTTCAAACCACCATCCTAAGGGTTTGCTCTTCTTTGCTGTCTTTTTAAAACAATTCTTAATAGAAAATTTCTTAATCTTAACCCCTTCACTACAGCCAGCCCAAAACAGCGCTGCGCCAAATTTCAAATGTCGCTATTGAATATAACAAGTTTTCACCCATAAACTCAACATAATCATCATGTATTATATATGAAAACATGCAGAATTAAATGGTGCACATAAAGAAACATAAATTAATTGATAATTTTGAGATGTAAGCATAAATATAGAGAAAAAATAACTCGTGTATTGTTTAAAGCGAGCCAGGACGCAGCATGCACGTCCTCGGATATGGTGCGGGGCACACAAGGATGCAGTATACACATCCTCGTGTTGAAGGGGTTAAGCATCAATAATTTCCAACTTTTTATTCTGATCACCGATAAAGATTCCACAGGTGGGGTTCTCTTGGTGCCTTTCTTACTCACTCCTGGTCAGCCTCTCTCAGCAGTCTCAGTGAAACTTTAGCTGTTGCCTCAGACATCTCAAAAGTTATTGACAGTCTGGCACAATTGTTTGCTTTCTAAATTACCCACCTATGGATTCTATCCTTCTCTGCACTTTTATCTCCCATTTCCTTTCAAACCTATCTATTTCTGCTATCAGAGACATTCCTGCTCTACTCCTAAACCCATGAAAAGAAGTGTTCTGCAGGGCTCTTATATCTCTCACTCTGTCTCTTGTTCATTAATAATGTTCTCTTTATAAAATACTGATCAGTCCACTGTCACGGTGATGACCTACTCTACATTACTCAGCATATTTTATCAGAAGACCCTCTCAGCAGAAATTACACAACACCTCAAGGCTAAATGCTGCATGGCAAAAACTAAATGTTTCAGATTGCATACCACTAGACCTTTGATCTTGTTATTATTGCTGAGTAGGACAGAAAGAACTTCTTCGGGTTCATCAAAGCCTCAAAAAAACAATTTATCAAGTGTCTGAAAGTAAGCCTAAAGATGAGTATGAAGGAAACAAAAGCACAGTAAGATCTCCCATCTAAGAGTTCACATCTGACAACACTATTGGACCACACCATATTCATATGTAATGAAAACAATCCCTGACATGCTGTTGAAACCAGCCGCCACCTGGGCTGAGTGTGTGACGTCACTGTTGTCCATCTTCCCCTCACTCTGCCTCTTCCTCAGTCCTTGCCATGCATGTGTGTTGTTGTGCTGCATAGCCACTTCTTGCTGCTTTAAGTGGCCTAAATTCCCATCTAGCATGCATTTAGTGGTGGTTTACACCTTACCTCGAGAGCAGCGCCATGGCAATGTGAAGGAGAAGGGAGCGGCCCATTGGCTTCTCTTCCTGCCTCAATACCACCTTTTGTCAGAGCCTTGCCCTCACTCATCACTCAAACACGAGTTATTCACATTATTACTTTATTTCATCTTTCATATATGTATGATTATATTTCAGAGAGGCAGTGGGCCACAGACACAGTGGCTGAGTGGTCAGCATGAGGGCAAAGTATCCTGGAGGACCCAGGTTCAGGTCCTGACCACTGCAATAAGCTGACACTTTACAGTCATTGCCGAGTGGATATAAACTACCTACATGCTGTCCAGATGACAACCCATCAACCCAGACTTTAGCAAAACTCTCTAAAGAGGATCACTTGGAGCTCCAGGGGGGCAGCACGAACCAGACGAGATGGCACCACTATAAAGAAACACTTGCCTGCACCACTAACTGACTGGGGGCCGACCAGCAGGTTTCCTCAAGAAAACTATCAGTGCTACAAGCCGAACGTAAAAGAAAAAGGACTAAAATTAACGCCAATCACTTACAAAAAGAGTGAAAATAGGGGTTACTTGTGTGCAAGCAGGCTTTTGTGTTTTTATTTATTTTTGCCCTTGAGCTCCTGCCTCCTTTACTGTAAAAAAAAATCAGCAAATTATAATTTTACCCATATACTTATGTATTCACATCTAATAAGTTTTTTGGTACTTATTAATCATTAGATGTGGCTCATACAGTAATGTTTAATCATCAACTGACAGGACAACAAATAGCAATTGGGAACAAAAGAGTAGGGGAATACATTGAGGACAAAAAATTAGTGTAAACCCAGACCATGAAAAAGAAATCAGAAAGAGAATAGGAATGAGATGGAGAGCTTTTGGCAAACATGGAAACATCATAAGGAGCAACTTGGAACTCACCCTGAAAAGAAAGGTGCACAGTCAGTGAAGCTCTCCAGTCCTGACACACATGTGGCTCAGAGACTTAGCACCTAACAAAATATCTAGAGAGAAAGCTAAGAAATGCAGAAAGAGGAACGGAGAGAAAAATGCTGGGTATAACAAGAGAGACAGGGAGCAAACATCATGGATAGGAGAACAGACAAATGATTATTGATCCATTCTTTACTGCGGCCCCCCGATAATGTTACCCAAGTGTTCCCTGCAGTACCACAGCTCCAATTCTCTCTCACTTTGTGTGAGGTTACCCTTCAGGATTGCCCTTCCTCACTTGCTGGTAGGGTGTCTGCATTGGCAACACTGTCTGCTAGTTTCACTGTCTTCCTCTTCTGTTTCAGAATCATAATCTGAGTCACACTCATCTGGAGAGTCTTCAAGTAACTACTCACTATCTGGCTCATAGTTATAATCTTAATCACTGCTATCTGTGTGAGGAAACTCCATTATCTCCACTAAGCAGCGAAATATTTGTCTTTCCAGTTGTGGAATCACAGAAAACAGAGAATATTGAAAGGTCTGGGCTGGTAATAATAATAATATTATCCTACCCTGAATTGATTGGCTACTGGGTGTGATTTTGTGACAGATGGGTGACTGTATGTAATGGTTCACATGTTTGTTTATTCTTCTCAAAAATATTGTCACCACATGGGGTCTGAAAAGCCAAGATCCACACTCCTGGCTTGGCCAAAAACATCCATGTAATAGTTTGGTACTTGCATACCACACTCATTTCACTCAGCACCATGAGGTTGCTTACATGCATTGGTATGATACATCAAAACAGTACTGTGGGTGTGAAGGAGTTATGTATAGGAAATGCTTGGGCAGGTCATACCATGCGTAGACCTAATAACAGATAGATAACAAAAGTATCAGTGTGGCAATCAAAAAATTTGTAACATTGTGAGAGAAGCCAGGGCAAACAGAGGACCAATTAGAGATGAGATAAGAGCATGTGCCAGAGCAGGATGGAGTACACTAACATCAAACAGGGAGGGGTGGAGAGTGTTGGGAAATGCCTTGGCCTGCAGAGGACTGGTAATGGCTGATAATGATGATATTGACTAAAATCTAGAGGTATCACAGTCTTCATCTCTATGGTGAGGCATGACCCACCCTTCATGAATCCTTGCTGCAAATCATGAATTAATCTATGCCTTCACATGTAAGAAAGAGAAGGTAGGACTCGTATTCTCAACTCTTCATCTAATTGTTCCACTGGAGTAATTAAGGCAGACTGCAAAATGAAATATGGTCACTGATGGAATGCTAATCTTGATCTTATTTAAAAAGTGTGTTTCATTTATATCCGCTAACCCCCTGACTGCAGATTTCCTACAAGAAGACATCACTAACCTACAGGAATGGAACAAAAAGTGGCTGCTACAATTCAATGAAGAAAAATGTAAAGTCGTGCACCTTGGGAGGGGATATCCAGTATACCAAAATCACGTGGGAAACACTCCACAATCCACCACAGTGGCGGAAAAGACCTGGAAGTATATGTTACCAGGCTACCAGTGAAAACCAAATCCATGCCAACTGCAGCAGACAGGTTAACAAAATAGTGATTCCAATGGAGAAATACTAACTGATGAACACTGACAATAACTAAAATCATACCTGAAAAAGGTGTTTTGCCAGGATGCATCCCAAAGTTCTGGAAGATGCTATCAAAGAAGCTGTGAGGGCTAAAGATGAAAGGGTCTGCACTAAAGTCTTCGGGGTCATGCTGAGCACTCTGGTCTTCACCGTTATATCTGTGGAAGGACCAAACACTTTTACACGAAAGCAACTTCAAATTTGATGGACCTACAATATAAAAGCTCTACACTATAGAGAAGTGGTTCCCAAACAAAGGGCCATGTAGCAGAATGAAGGGGGCCATAATCTGAGGCCATGTACAGATAAAACCAAAGGAGTTTAGCAGGTAAAGTGGAGGGAACTTACAGGTTTAGTACAGGTTTGTGCAATGCCTTGCTGCCAGACACATGAGTAATACTTTTTTTTTTTTTTGTCTGTGTAATTAGCTTCTTTTATCTGATTCCGTGTGTGTGTGGGGGGGGGCATGGACAAAGACCATGTAAGAAAAGTTAATATCTTATAGGCCTGGAGTGGTGGTTTCATATGGTGATGTTGGCAGACAGAATAGGGTGTGAGGATTTGCTATATTCTTTGTCTCATCAGGTTTGCTAAACACTGACTGGTACTGATCGGCAAGAAGTTTACATATTGCTAGGGGATTTTCTTCTATTTGGCCATTTGGTGTTGTCAGGGGTCCAATAGGAGCACATGTTCTGGATTTCTTCTTTGCATAGCTGAAAAAGTAGTTGGGGTTAACTTTGATGCTTGTTATTGCTTTGGATTCTTCTCTTTTTCTTTGTTGTTCGTGGGAATGTAGGATATCTTCTTCTAATTGACTTATTTGGGAGGAGATTTCCTGTCTTGTATCGTCTCTTTCCATTTTCTCCATCTGTTTGTTTAGTTTTGTCCTTTTCCTCATTAGTATTTTCCGGTCTCTGGGTATCTGATTCTTTCGGACTTTTGTCTCCTTTCTTTGGGGGATGTACTTCTTGCAAGTGTGGAGGAGTTCCGTTGTGATTGTAAATACACACACACACACACACAAACAGTGAGTGGAGTGGAGCCCATCCTGCTGTTGAAGTCTGATCAGGTGCAGTGCAGTGGAGGCTTCGTCACTCAGGTGGGGGCAATGAGCAGGCTGCTCACCACCAAGGCTGTGCAGTCTGTTCCCAGGTACAGCAGCGAGTCTTCACATCTGTCTCGCCACCTGTATTGGATTAGCACTCCACCTATAAGCCCCTTTCTGAGTGACCATCGATACCGCCTCTACCTGCTCTCAGGCCACCTGCTGCTACCTGACCCAGCATTTTGACCTGGGGATGACCTCGTATTAACACCTACTCGCCTTCCAGAAGAGGATTACCTTCCTGCCTCATCGCTCTATCACACCGCACTCCACCACCTCCTCACCCCTCAAACATCATCACAACTTTCCCTCCGTTACTGTAAATTACCTACCCCCACACCCCTTTCATATTGTAATTTTCTTACATAGTTACACTTTGTAATCTTAATATGTACATTTTCAGCCTAATGGCTGCCATCTCTGAAATAAACCGATTATTATTAATTATATATGTACCATGTTATGGAAATGGGGAATAGTAAAAAAAGACTAAGGAAAACAAACAGGATGGGAGGAGAAAAACTTAAAGGTGGTACATGAAGAAAAAGATTTGGGAGTAACAATGCAAGACACACTATCCCCAGAAAAGCATATAAAATGTTGTTTGGAGAAACCTACAGGATGATGCAAAATATAATGGTATCATTCCATTTTATGGACAAAGAAATGATGAAAATAATAACATCAATGATAACACCAAAGCTTGAATATGCTGCTGTTGTGTGGTCGCCTCACAAAAAGGATATCAGAAAGTTGGAAAAGATACGGAGAATTGCAACTAAAATGGTCCCAGAACTCTCGAATATGATGTATGAAGACAGATTGAAGGAGATGGACTTGACGACACTGGAACAGAGAAGAGAGAGAGGAGATCTGATCACGCTGTATAAGTTAGTAAATAAGTTTGATGAGGTGGATAGAGATGATCTCTTCTCAACTGCAAGAATGCAGGGCTGAGAGGACATGGAAAGAAATTTAATGAAGGAACTTGTTTGAGTGACTTAAAAAAAGTATAGTTTTCCACATAGAAGTGTTGAGACATGGAACAGCTTGCAGGAAGAGGTGGTGGAGGCGAGCAGTGTCCATCAAATGAAGGAAAGGCTGGATGGATGTAGATATGGAGACAGGACTATTTGAGCTTAGCTCGGGCCCTGTAGACTACAAATAGGTAAACACACACACTCACACACAACAAACACACACACACACACACACACACACACATACAAGATGGCGGGCTGACAAAGCTGATCACCAGACGTGCTCCAAATTCACATCACAGCTGCGTGGGATTAAATCCTGGACGTGAATTACCAAGGTGGGAGCCGTGCTAGGGTACAATCGTGCTGTTCCGAAGAAATGAAGGCTGTTGACAGTGCACAACATCGAGAAATGAGCGAGGAGGAGGCGGGGGCGGTGCCCTTGCTGACCCCGCTGGCATTGTATACACCGCAGGGCGCAGGGGTCAGGACAAGGCAAGCAGCAAAAAGGCAAGATTTTGAGTTTGAGGGCTTCACGGATGACATGGAGAGACACAGGAACAGAGACAGTATGTTGAGAAGGAGGCTCATAGACTTAGAAAGGCAGATGAAGGATATGAGAGATAGAATGGGGACACTCGAGAGAGAGGTGGACGTTCTGAAGACAGAGAAGGATGTTTGAAAGAATGCGTATAATGACCTGCAGAAGCAGGTAACATTGAACGAGAAAAAGGCAGAAGACGCAGAGGCTAAAGTCAAGGAATTAAAGGAAGTGCATAAAGTCTGGAAGGAGGAACAAGAAAAGGAGAATGTTAGCTTTAAGAAAATTGTGGAGGAGCAAGTCAAGGCTAAGGATGAAGCTATAACTGAAAAGGTGATCAAGGTGATAAAAGAAAAACCAGAAATAGTGAGGGACTCCGCTGAAAAAAAGAAGTCTGCAATAGTGGTGGGCATTAATGAAGAGCACACGCCAGTCAGACATGGAAGGGGAAAGAAGGAAAGGAAGGCAGTGGAGCAAGCAATTGAAGCAATTCAGGAAGAAGGTCATGAGCTGGTAGGGGAGAGCGAGGAAGTATTCAGGCCTGGAAAGTATGAAGATGGAGCCCAACGACCAGTAAAAATTAGATTTAGGTCTCAAGCTGCTGCAGAAGAAGTGGTGGGAAAGTCATGGAAGTTAGCAAGGACAGAGGCCTACAAAAAAGTCTGGGTAAGAAAGGGCAGAAGTGTGGAGGAAAGGAACACGATAAGAGACTTGAAGAATCAAGCCAATGAAAAGAATGAAGCAAGGTCAGAAGAGGAGAAAAGGAAGTTTTTCTGGAGAGTGATAGACATGGACCTAAGGAAGTGGTACAGAAGGGAAGAGGAGACAGCTTGAAGGTGGCACACACTAATGTGAACGGGTTAATATCGTCAAGGTTAGAAATAGGAGATTACCTGAGCAAGGAAAAACCAGATGTTATGGAGATTACGGAAACCAAATTGACTGGTAGTATAGATGCATTTAACATAGGGGATGGTAAATATAATGTATGGATGAGAAATAGAGAAAATAAACAAGGAGGAGGAGTGATGCTACTGTTGAAAAAAGAATGGACAGTGGAGGGTGTCACCTATGGCGAAGGGGAAGCGGAGGTCTTGAGTGTGGGAATAAGACTGCAAAGGGACGGATGCAGAAATATCGTAGTGGTGTATGTCCCTCCAAAAAACAATTCATGGACAGAAGAATTGTACAACAAGAAGCTGGAAGACACATTGGATTGCCTAAGGAGATTGCTGGAGGAGAAGGATAAGATTCTGATAATGGGAGACTTAATTGTAAGGAAGTGTCATGGGAAACCTGGTCAACGGAAGGAAGTGAAGCTTCATGGAGGAACAAGGTTTTGGAATTGGTTATAGATAACGTCTCACACAGTGGGTGGAGGAAAATACAAGATTCAGAGGAAATGACGAGCCATCTAAATTGGACTTGATAATCACCAGGGAGGAGATGAACTATAAGAGCCCTATAGGGAAGAGCGATCACGTACTTATCAAGTACATATTACGATATATATTTATATGCGTGTTATGCACCTGTACGGGTGCCCTGCACATCATATATCCAGATCCAGATCCAGAAGGAGGTAAAATAATCAGGAATGAGGACTACAGGAAAGAATGGTTTAACTTTAATAAGGCAAATTTTGAACAACTTGGGAAACATTTTGAGGAAGCACAATGGGATACTTTTTTGAGGCTGAAAATGTGGAGGAACAATGGGCTATCTTTCTACGGACTTACAACGAAGGAGTGGAAAAGTGGGAACCAAGGATGAAAGAAGGCCAGAAATCAAGAGAAGAGTGGTACAATAGAAAGTGTGTAGACGCCAAGCAGGATAAGAAGGCATGGAACAATTGGAGAAAAAATAGGAGGTTAGATCTATGGAATGAGTACAAAAGGAAGAGGAATGCTTATGTCAAAGTAAGAAGAGAAGAAAAAAGGAATTTTGAGGAAAATATTGTAGATAAGTGCAAAGACCAGCCAAAACTGTTTTATAAGTTCATAAATGGAAAGTTGAAAAATAGAGACGAGATTCAGAAAGTTAAAGTTAATGGTGAAACTTTTGATAGTATAAGTGAAATAGTAGAAGTGATGAATAATTGTTTCCAAACAGTGTTCACGAGGGAGAGTGAGTTTGAAGGTGTAGATGCAGTGCCGGGGAATAGAGTCCATGGGTCTGGAGAGAATACAAACATCAGCAGATGAAGTTAGAAAATTATTGGAAGAACTGGATGCGAGGAAATCAGCAGTGTGGTGCCCCGAGGGCTGCGACACCACTCGTGTCATCATCATCTTCACCGGCAATATTTTCCGATGACAACAGCGGTATCGACCGCTACAACACAACACGGACTCCAAGACATGATTGTCCCCACACGCACTGTTCATTTACCAACCTATACACAATTGTAATTGCCCATTAACGCACCCGCTTATCTCTCTAAGCCAAACACAATCAACCGCGGCCAAAACACGATCAACCGCGGAACAAAATGTTATGAAAACAAAGCTGCGTCACCGCGTGAATTAAGCATGTCGGTTAGGTAGATTATTGTATGAGCTCGGTGTGAGTTTGATGTATGACTCACACGCCTGACGTATTACCCTCGCGATGTCTGCCTATATAAGAAGCATTTCTCCAGGCTTGACCTCAGATCAACCAGCACTCTGTTCGTTGCTGGACACTCAGTTGTCCTTCCCTAGACAACATGGGTAGAACATTCATCGTTGCTACTGTGAGTATGGAGTAATGTGGTACCATAGAGGAAAGCGTATCTAACATATCTATTGTGTTCTATTATCTTAGTTTTACTTAGGATTATATTTCTATGATACTTTATTGTGTGAGTTTTTACTCAATATTATACCAGTGTTAACGTCAGTAACCAATAGTGAAAGAAAACCTGAAGACTCATTGAGTCTAGTAAGCCAGTCGCTGGTTTAAACAATATTTTTACCCTCTGTAATATTAAGTAGTATTAAGGTAGAATAAAATACATATAAGAAAGGCGACACCGTTTCATCACCCCATTTACGAACTCCTTTAAATACTCCTAAAGTACCAGAATTTTAAGTCAAGTGTCACTAGTACAAACAGTGTGTCGTCTCCCCTGTGTGACCCGGATTACGGGTTACAACATTGGTGTCAGGTGTGGCCAGCGGTGCAGCTACCACATTTTGTCTCCACATAAATTCTAGGCCCAACAAAACTGCTGTTGGTAACACTATACCTTGTGATATTACTACAAACTTTTCTATAATTTCTCCGTGCCCAAAGTCTACTACTACTTCGGCTAGTCCTTTATTAGGGATTGGAGTCCGATCTACCCCTTGTATGGAGAGAGGTTCTGTAACTATCATCTTCCCGCCTACCTTCCTAAATAAATCTTCTTCTATTAGGGACGCTCCTGCTCCTGTGTCTAGCATTGCGTAAACCATCTCCTTTTGTGCATTAGCGCCTACGCACAATCTCAACGTGAGGGCGTTGGTAGGGCCGTGGACTGCCGCAGCTACTCTGGGGTCGTTTTTTTTTTGTTCTTCTCGTGGTCAGGGTTGAGCCAGGAGCTACGGGGTGAGGGACCGGCCCGGTACTCGGGCGCCAGGCAGCGCAGGCGAGACAGGCTGACGCCTGTTTCGAGTGGGCTGGTACTGAGGGTACCGAGAGCCCGTTGGTGGGTGGTAGGCACCCCTATACTGCCTTCCATATGTGCAATCGCGAGCCATGTGTCCTACATACCCACAAGCATAACATGTAGGTGGCGTGGCGTGCCGTCCTCCTCTTTGGGGTATCGGGTAACGTGACTGGCCTGGAGGGCGTGGAGGACGGGCTTGTGAGACATGTTTGGGTCCGGATGCCTGGGTGGAACAGACGTTCAGCACTTTTATTTCTTTGGCGATATCGGCATCGGATAGCTTCAACTCTGGATAAGCTTTAATATACTCATACCCTTTCTTTAATACCTTCTGTGGGTCCCCCTTTTCTTCCTCCGTTAGGATGAGTAAGAGGGCCGGAGGGAAAGCCTCTCTGAGCCGTAAAGCGGTTATCTCAGTTAGCAAACTGGCATTGTCAGGCTTGAGAGCGATCAACTCGTCTCTCAATGTCTCCAGGCGGATGAGGAAGGTGCGGATGTTTTCTCCTGTCCGCCGTTTTGCCTCTCCCAATTCTTTTTGAAGGACCTCAAAGGTCCTTACTGTGGGAAACACACGTAGGAAGTCTTCCTTTACTTTTTCCCAATCCTGTCCACATCTAGTGATACAACCGAGGAGATGATCGCGCGCTGCTCCCAGGGCATATTGTTTGGCTAACTCAATCTTTCCGGTAGTGTCCCAATTTGCCTGTGTCCGGCTTTCAATATCCTCTATCCATTTCTTTGCTAGCTTATGGCATGGGAGGTTTGGTGCTTTGCTACTTTTTTCTTCTCCACCACAAAAATATAAGAGTCCCTGCACTCTACTAAAATCATTCAAGGTATGACGGCTAAGTAGCGTGACAAGATCATCATGGGCAAGGGTGATCGATTTTCCATCTTCTTTTTTGGGGGGAGGGTTCTTGCCTTCGTCTGGCATTTTTAACTCTAAAGTCTTATTCCCGTAATTCCAAGAATAACTGTCTTCTCCCTCGCTTTCGGATGTGGACATACACCAGTACAATACCAATATAAACCAATATAAATCGCAAGTTTCACCACAAGTTTCACCACAAGTTTCACCACAAGTTTCACCACAAGTTTCACCACAAGTTTCACCACCCCACACCTGACACCAATGTTGTAACCCGTAATCCGGGTCACACAGGGGAGACGACACACTGTTTGTACTAGTGACACTTGACTTAAAATTCTGGTACTTTAGGAGTATTTAAAGGAGTTCGTAAATGGGGTGATGAAACGGTGTCGCCTTTCTTATATGTATTTTACTGGTATTGGGTATGGCTTTTTATATATAGGCTTGTCATTTTTTAGCCTTAAAGTGTGAACATAATAGGGGGTAATAGTGAGTGGCTCGTTTTTTAGAGCAAACACATCAGGATACTTGCGGGTTAAGCCCTTCAGACAGCAATTTTCCCGTTGTGAGGGTAAAAATAGCTCGTCTATCAGCTTATCGAGTACCATCTGCTTACTTGACTGGGTGACAGGCAGCTTTGTAGCTGTTTTTGTGACAGCCGCTACACATTCATTAGTCGATGATTGATAGTATTCTGAGTGACAAGAATAAATGTGTCCCATCACTTCACCTGTTGGCATCTCAATAGTTTCTTCAGTTGGGTTAGCATAGGGAATGATGAATTTACCTTTGGTTTGTTTGACGTTAGGAGTTAAGGTTACTAACCCGGGAAATAAAAATGAAGAAGGGATACCATTGGACCTTGGGAGAAATAAGGCTTGCTGGGCTCTGCCAATCTCTGCCTCCAGAGTGACATACCCTGCCGTGCCTGGGAGCAAGGACGCCACGTTAATAGCGTATGCTTTCACTGGTACTTCCTCCATCTCGTCTAAAGTAGGTTTATGATCTTCTGGGTACGGGCTCATATCGTCCGCAGCCAGGGAATGTACTTCCACTGAGTAGGCGCCCACCATTACACTAAACTCCTTTAAATACTCCTAAAGTACCAGAATTTTAAGTCAAGTGTCACTAGTACAAACAGTGTGTCGTCTCCCCTGTGTGACCCGGATTACGGGTTACAACAGCAGGACCGGATGGTATATCAAATTGGGTGCTAAAAGAGTGTAACCAGCAAATAGCTGAAAAGTTGAGCAACTTGATTAATGTCTCACTAGCACAAGGGAAGGTACTGAGAGACTGGAAGAGGGCTAACATCGTCCCAGTACATAAAGGAGGAAGTAAGGAAGACCCGTTGAACTATAGGCCAGTGTCATTAACAAGTGTAGTAGCAAAGATGTGTGAGAAAATTATAATAAAAACAGATGGGTGGAGTATTTAGAAGAAAACAGTATACAGTACCCTCTCGAGTTTCGCGCTATCTGAGTTTCGTGGTTAGTCCTAAATTCTTACCATCTCGACTTTCGCGCATTATCATCCCAAGTTTCACGCTGCTTGGACATGTATGGGTCACGTCTACTTACCATCGGCTTCACGCACGCTACCTTTAAAGGTAGTATCACACTGGACGTTTTCCTCCAAACATTGTGGCTATGGCAAGAGAGAGAGAGAGAGAGAGAGAGAGAGAGAGAGAGAGAACGGGTCGTTTTGAAGCCTCAGTTGAAGGCGGCTGCCTTACGATTGGCTGACAGTTCTGAAAACACGCTTGTGATTCGCTGGGAGTCCGATGATGTCATTGCAGACGCTCACCCTATCAGCAGCTTCACTGCCTTAAGGCGGTGTCACTGTGGTCGTTTTCATCCAACTGTTAGGGCGTACGGGCAACGCCCGTACGCCCAACCGGGAGCGAGTTCACAGTTATCCGTAAGCTGATGTCAAACGGCTTTTTCTTCCCACTGAGTTGGCGGCGGCTTGGGCAACCAGCAACTCCAACTTTTCCTGGTGTGCGTCACACACGGCCAAGGTTGGTTGCCCATATCCACATCCACAACATAAACAAAGCACTTGCCCTGTATCAACATGGCGGCGTCTGCTAAAGTAAGGGCTGTTGCGACTTGTTGCTGCAGTTAAATGGAAGGAAAAAACAGTTGTGGGTGTGGCATGTCTGTGGTTCCTCTGTGCCAGTTCTCATTGTCACCACTGCGCATGCGTGACCAACCCACCCATCTAGACTCCAAGATCTAAAGAAGGAGAGGTCAACTCACTACTTCTCGCTACTGCACATTCTATGTGACGTCACTATGAGGTGCGGCTAAGGACCAATGAGACGTCGCCTGGATGCCTGGCAGGATGACAAAGTAACCAATGGAGAGGTCTGAGACCCCTCTTGGAGACACAAGGGAGGGAGGGGGAGGGGGGATAGAGATAATTATACCAGGAATGGGTAACTGAACCATTACAGATTCAGTTCCTCTTTTTTTTTTCCCTGCCCCCAACCTGTCTGTCTGTCGGTCTGTCTCTCTCTTGTCTGTCTGTCTCTCTCTCTCTCTCTCTCTCTCTCTCTCTCTCTCTCTCCCAAACACATACACACACACACACACACACATACACACACACACACACACACACACACACACACACAGTACTTTCTGTCCTACACAATAGGAGAGGTATGAACTCATTTTTTTCCTACTCTCTCTCTCTCTCTCTCTCTCTCTCTCTCTCTCTCTCTCTCTCTCTCTCTCTCACACACACACACACATGATACAGTGTCATTTTTCAAATTTGAAAGCAAATTTTCCCATAATACACTAATTAGTGGAGCTCCTTTGACTTTCACGCGGAGTCAGGTCTGACCAGACTGACCGGGTCATGAGCCGTCAACCCCCTGCTGCTCACCTTATAGTGACATCATGCACGGAGCGCTCCAAAATAAGCCCAAATTGGGGTGACCTCTCCTTCTATAGATCTTGCTAGAATCAACCACATAAACACATGGATCAAATAACAACACACAGACACACACATACAAGCCAGACTCATTATGAACTATTTCAGATGTTTCTGACAAACAGAAACGACTTTACCATTTCTTGAGTGTTAGAACGTATTTGGTGAGTGGCTCACATGAACCAAACCTAGCTCTTGGCAACATGAGAGCAGTCGTCTTTAACACTGCTCTCTTCTTGCCATTGGGTATGTTTGGTTTGTATGAACCACTCACCAAATAAGTTCTAACACACTAGGAAATGGCAAAGCCATTTTTGTTTTTCAGAAACATCTGCCATGGTTAATGATGAGTTTGGTGTGTGCGTGCGTGTGTGCATGTGTGTGTCTTTGTTGTTACTTGATCCACGTGTTTGAGTCTATATGGGTGGGTTGGCCGCGCACGGGCAATGGTGACAATGAGAACTGGTGCGGAGGAACCACAGACACACTACACCCACAACAGCTTCTTCCTTCCATTTAACTGCAGCAGTCCATAACATTGGGGAGGCGGTGGCTGAATGGATAGCGTGACGGCGCCGCATTCAGGACGATGCGAGTTCAATCCCCGCCTGGTGCCACCAAGCTGGGATTTTTCTGACCAGGCCCCACCGGAAGAAGCCATGCTGGCCAGGACCATCAGGATCCACCAGGAAGATGAGCCTTGGGCGACCATCAGGATCCACCGGGAAGAAGCCTTGGGCCGACCATCAGGATCCACCGGGAAGAAGCCTTGGGCCGACCATCAGGATCCACCAGGAAGAAGCCTTGGGCCGACCATCAGGATCCACCGGGAAGAAGCCTTGGGCCGACCATCAGGATCCACCGGGAAGAAGCCTTGGGCCGACCATCAGGATCCACCGGGAAGAAGCCTTGGGCCGACCATCAGGATCCACCAGGAAGAAGCCTTGGGCTGACCATCAGGATCCACCAGGAAGAAGCCTTGGGCCGACCATCAGGTCCCACTGGAAAGAAGCCTTGGGCCGACCATCAGGATCCACCGGGAAGAAGCCTGGGGCCGACCATCAGGTCCCACTGGGAAGAAGCCTTGGGCGACCATCAGGATCCACCGAAGAAGCCTTGGGCCGACCATCAGGTCCCACTGGAAAGAAGCCTTGGGCCGACCATCAGGATCCACCGGGAAGAAGCCTTGGGCCGACCATCAGGTCCCACTGGGAAGAAGCCTTGGGCCGACCATCAGGATCCACCGGGAAGAAGCCTTGGGCCGACCATCAGGTCCCACTGGGAAGAAGCCTTGGGCCGACCATCAGATCCCACTGGGAAGAAGCCTTGGGCCGACCATCAGGTCCCACTGGGAAGAAGCCTTGGGCCGACCATCAGGATCCACCGGGAAGAAGCCTTGGGCCGACCATCAGGATCCACCGGGAAGAAGCCTTGGGCCGACCATCAGGATCCACCGGGAAGAAGCCTTGGGCCGACCATCAGGATCCACCGGGAAGAAGCCTTATGCCGACCATCACATCGACCCACACCCACGGACTGAAGGCCTTTAGCCCCGCCCACTTTTAGCCGGCCGGATCGTGCGTGCCCACCATAAGGCAGTGAGGCCGCTGACAAGCTGAGCGCCAGCAATGACGTCATCAGACTCCCAGCGAATCACAAGCGTGTTTTCAGAGCTCAGCCAATCGTAAGGCTTCATCTGTGGCTTTAAAACGACCCGTTCTCTCTTCCTGTTTTCTTCCTTTTTCTAAGGTACGTATTGTGAGATAACAATGGAGTAAAGGAGGAAAAAAGTGAGCTCCGGGGGGCAGCATGAGCCAATTATAATGGCGCCACTATAAACAGTTGCCTGCGCCATGACGGGCTCGGGGCCGACCATCAGGCCCAGATGGATAAACTACCGGCGCCATAGCCCACATGTAAAAAAAAAAATTTTTTTAAATAAAAAATCTCAACGGGTCGGAACAGATAAGCGCTTTTTCAGTGTTGTCAATACCTCGAGTTTCGCAATCCTTGAGTTTAGCGCTAAACCTTCGGAAGAAAGTGAGCGTGAAACTCAAGAGGGTACTGTATTAAGAAATAGCCAATTCGGATTCTGAGGAGGACGGTCTTGTGTAACTAATCTGATCAGTTTCTATTCAAGAGTAATTGATATAATACAGGAAAGAGACAGTTGGGCAGATTGTGTGTATCAGGACTTCAAGAAGGAGTTTGATAAAGTACCACACAAGCGATTGATATGGAAACTTAATCATGTTGTAGGTCTGGGTGGTTCAATATTGGATTGGATTGTGGACTTTTTGACGAAGAGAGAAATGAGAACAGTAATCAGGAATAATAAATCAAGCTGGATGGAAGTGACGAGTGGAGTCCCCCAAGGATCGGTGCTGGCTCCGATTGTGTTTGTAATTTATATTAATGACATGACAGAAGGGGTGACAAGCTATATGAATATGTTTGATGATGATGCTAAAATAATGAGGAGAGTGGCTAATGAAGATGACTGTGTAGCCCTGAGCCAAGATCTCGATAGAATAAGCGAATGGTCACGCAAATGGGAAATGACATTCAATACAGAGGAGTGTAGCGTGATGGAGTTTGGTAAGAGCAGTAGACGAATATCGGGGAACTACTCTCTGAGTAATGAAAGAATCATGAAAAAAACTGAAGAAAAAGATCTGGGAGTGATCATAACAGACAAGTTATCCTTTGGAAAACATATAGACCGGATAACTGGGGAAACATACAATCTTCTTAGAAACATAAAAGCAGCATTTACATATTTAGATGAAGAAATGGTGAAGAAACTAATAACATCGATGATACGTCCAAGACTGGAATATGCAGCATTAGTGTGGTCACCTAGATTGAAAAAAGGAATTAGAAAGTTGTAAATAATACAAAGAGCAACGACTAAATTACCGGAAACTATGAGAGAACATACTTATGGAGAAAGACTGGAGAAATTGGGACTAACAACACTGGAGAGAAGAAGAGAGAGAGGGGACCTAATAGCATTGTACAGGATACAAGAGGGATTGGAGAAATTGGACAGGGAAGACCTAGTGGAACGTGACAAAAGTGTGACAAGAGGCAATGGTAAGAAATTGAAGAAGAGTGACTGTAGGAGAGACATTAAGGAATACAGTTTTCCATACAGAAGCATAACAACATGGAACGGACTTGACAAGGAGACTGTGTGCATAAACGATTCATGAATTTAAAGCCAAACTGAATAATAAGCGTTATGGAGACGGGACAGCACGAGCCAAGGACGGCTCTTTTCCTGTATTTCACAACTAGGTAAATACACACACACACATACACACACACACACTCACGAATACTTCAACATATACTACTACCTATCCTACCCCTGTCATCCATACTTTCCTGGAACTGTAAATCATTCATCTCCAACCACTCGTACTTGAAGGGAAACCAATATTGCTCTTCCTACAAGCTTCAAAAAGTGCTAACCCTGAAAATCAAGTCAGACACAAAATAACTGCTGCAACATGCACTAGAGATATTTTGGGAACATATTAACCCCTTGACTGTGGATTTCCTACATGAAGACATCACCAAGCTACAGGAATGGAACAAAAAGTGGCTGCTACAACTCAATGGAGAAAAATGTAAAGCGTACCAATACCACATGAGAAACACTCCACTATCCACCACAGAGGCAGAGAAAGACCTGGGAGTATATGTTACCAGGCTACCAGCGAAAGCCAAATCCGTGCCAATCGCAGTGGACGGGTTAATGCTATGATGAGGATATTTGACTTTGAGAGAAGAGCATCAGAACCATACCCATAGCTGGGGTGTTGGGGAGCAGGCCCCATCATTGCCTCGGAGGGGTCGCTGTCTGGCGTCTTCAGCATGTGGTCACGGGGAGTCTGGGGCTCAAGTTCTGCTGTGGAGTCTGAGGATCAAGAGATGGGCAACAATAAGGAGCAGTGATGAACAATGTAATAAATCTATAACTCAATAAACCATCCAATTAGTCAGTACTTCACACACACACACACAACGGAATATGGAGACGGGACCACACGAGTGTAAGCCCAGGCCCTGTAAAACTACAACTAGGTAAACTAGGTAAATACACACACACACACACACACACACACACACACACGTATGGAGACGGGACAGCGCGAGCATAGCTCTTTTCCCATATGTCACAACTAAGTAAATACAACTAGGTAAATACACACACACACACACACACACACACACACACACACACACACACACAGTGTAGTTGTACCACAGAGAAGCGCAACTGGTTAGAGCACTGTGCTGCCAGGCTTCACGGTCTGACAGGGCGGCAGTTCGAGCCCACTCAGGCCAGATTCTTTCTGTTGACTAGGAGTGGTTACTGTCCCCCCCTTGAGAAAGGGGGATGGGGTGTGTGGTGTGTGAGGTCCTGGCAGTACCCATAGATCAGAGGCTCTCAAACTGGGGTGCCACGGACAGTGCCTAGGGGTGCCACAAGATCATCATGAATTTTGAATCATTCTTTTTTTTATTCTTTTTATGTTAGTCTGCATTTATAACTCTTAAGTTAATCTAATTTGACTGATGAGTTCTGTTTGGGCATGTACTGTACCATATGTTAATTTAGGTCTGAGTATGCATGGATAATAATTTTAACTCATTAATAAAAGTAATTTAAACAAGTACAATTGTGTATAAGAAGTTAATTCATGTGAGGAGTGTGTGTGTGTGTGGAGGGGGGGGTGAAAAAGGGGTGCCACAAAGGGGTTTATATAACTTCAGGGTGCCATCACTGAAAAATGATTGAGAACCTCTGCCATAGATTGACGATAAGGAGCACTTGCTCATGTCAGTAGGGTACCTGCTAGCCATTACGAGTCCAACACGTGATCAGGCCGTGATGAACACACACACACACACACACACACACACACACACACACACACACACATATAATACATACAATCCATATGTACTGTGAATTGTGGCATACAAGTCAACTTTTGAACCTGAAAAAATCTCTCCAAAACTAGGGGCCGACTTATAGGGCAAGGATAAAATGCGAACCTTTACCACCAAGTGGTAAACAAGAGGAGCAGCACTAGTAAATAAATAGTATAACTACATTAGATTTACTATCAAACTTTTAACACCCTTACCTTGTATAAAATCAAATTTTAAAGGAAAGCGAGACGGATTGATGTCCAGCAGAGAGGAGCACTGACCCTCACTGTACGATGGCTGCTCGCACACTGATCAACCAACCGACTCTACTGATGACGTCATAGCAAGCTCGCAAGCCCAGCCGCGGGCCTCTACATAGAGATGGCCTTGGTTCTACCCACAGTTGTCAGGTTGACGTGTGGATATTGAATGGATGCCACCAAGAGCATGAAGCCTACCAGTAGCCTAAGGTGTCATCTGGTGTTCAAGAATGACCTCAAAGTCTTAAGACTGTCTAGCACCTCCCTCCCGTGATCCACTGGAGCACTCTTTCTTGTCCATATGACAAGATGAACCAATACTATTTCTCATTTTTTCACTAATCAATGACAATACGTGTTAAATCATTCACAGCCACGAAATGTACAGTTCATTAGGAACGTTTCCCCAAGCTACTCAGCATCACTGCATGCAACAGAATTTCTTAAAACGACCTTTTCCTCAACGAAATATTGACAAATGTAATCATTTCACTTTCTTGTTTTTAATGATGACGACGATGTTTTCATACTGGAGATTTTTTACTTACCCTACAGTGATGCTTTCAAATGGTCTGTGGTGCAGCAGTAACACAACAGTAACCTCGTGAACTCTGTATCCACCCCCACCTGGCAGGGTTACCCATAGGAAGCTCAAGAAATGGTCATTGCCATAGGCCTAAAGAAGTGCAGGGTGGTGTGTTTACCTGTGTCGTCAGCCCGATCATTGCCGAGAATTGGGGGGACGTCTTAAAAATCTGACTCACCTGAATAAGAATCGCAAAAATTTTTGCATGATTTTTGGAAATTCTTACTCACTCTGGGGTATTTCTTGATCACCAGATGATGCCTCTACTGTATTTTTGGGGCTGACATAAATACCATATTTCACAGCATATAACGTGCACCCCAAACTTTAAGTCAACAAATTTGGAGAAAAAAAAAAAAGTTCTTAAAATGCTCAGAAATATGTACAGTTAAAGAGCATTGATGATGTACAGTTTCCCGAAATTTATATATTTTTGGTGTAATCTTTACTGCTTGAATTGACAAGTGTCCTTGAGTAAAGCAATGAAAATGGCGGCTGGGCTGGTGTTGTGAGAAATACATCCCCGTACATACTGATGATGCACAGCTTCTGATATCATAATTAGCATATTATTCTCACCATCACTTGTAGATTATGACAGACAACTAGGCAAGACAATTCACACGGTTTTGGTGACACGCGGCATGCAGCTGTTTGTTGTAAGGGTGTGGTTATGTGGTTTGTAAACAATGCAACTGGCGGCCGGGCTGGTATTGCGCGAAATAACTCCTCATACAAGACTCATGATGTACAGTTTCTGATATCATATTTACCCCATTATTCTCACTAGTATTAATAATTAATAATGAACACATGGATATTTTTTTCCATTATGATTTTTTATGTAGCTTGTACTGCTCAAATTGGCAACAGTGCTCCTTAGTCATACAAAACAATGCAAATGGCGGCCGGGTCGTGTCGGCGCCCGACGGAAAAACGGGATAACAACAAGGCATGGGCGATCCTCCACCGATTTAATTTTTGTATAGTAGTTATTTGATCGCCTGTATTCTATGGTAACATATTATAAGACAGCTATGGACTATAAAGGACCATAAACAATAATAAAGGTAAGTTTGTAGTTGTTATTGGACAAGACAAAAAAAAAGACCCTTAAAACACCCCAAAGAAAAAAATCAATAAAAATTTGTACCTTCGGCACATAACGTGCAGGGCTAAACTTTCAGGCATTCTTTATGTGAAAAAGGTGCGCGTTAAACGGCGCGAAATATGGTACATGGCAAGTATAGGCCTAACCCATAATTTCGAGCTAATAATCTTGAGGTCGACTTGTACGCCACAATTTATGATACAAGAGGATGAAACTACCAAGGCTTCATTTAACATAAAATGATCAGGTTAGACATATCTGTGTAACAGTAAAGATTTATAAACAAAATTAAACTTCGCAAGAGGTCTCAACTGCATAAAAAAACATCTTAGCCATTAAAGAGACATGTATATAAGTCCGGAGCCTTGTATAAGGATTTTTCACTGAAAGACATAATACATTTCACAAGCACAGGTAAGGCAAAACATTGGGCAGACTCAGACTGTGCCTCCATGTTTTTTTGTTTGTTTGTTTGTTAATCTGCTACTAACAATACTGTTGATGGACTTCCTATCCAGTTGATAGTGAAGTAAGGACAGTTAGCTCATCTCTTCCATGGAGAAATAAACATACCTGGAAGTGCCCAGGCAGGATGGCGGTGCAGCTCCCTCATCATGCCTTCCAAGTGGGAGAACATGTCTTCCATGTGACCAAAAACAGATAAATGGGGATCCTCAAAGTCATGAGGTGGCGAGAAAATGTCCCTGCTGAAGCCACCATGGAAGAAATGTTCCCATGGATGTTGCCTGTAGAGAGAAACACACTGCTGTCATCAAACACCAGAAATATCATGTATTGGTGAGGTGAGGTAGAAAGGCCAGGCAGAGACTTAGGGCCGCATTCACAGTCGTTTTGTTTGTTTTGATCGTTACCAATGGCTGTTATTGCCGCTATAGTATTTCCACGTAAAACTGGCCGATGGGGTAGTGGCAGCTGCGGGGTTAGCCTAGCCCCGCACCTTGGCACACACTCTCAACAACTCTTGCTTCCTCTGCAGCCGCCACTACCCCATAGGCCAGTTTCACGTGGAAAACTAGAGCGTCGATCGTCTCCATTGGTAACGCTCAAAACAAACAAAGTGACTGTGAAAGCGACCCTTAGGGCCACCTTACTAAACATTTCATCGCCCAAGTTTGCATATTTGACAAGGCTTTTGAAGAAGTTTTGTGCATTTCCAGTAATAGTTTTATGACCCTGGTGGTAGTGTGACCCTTCCTCTGTATTGTAAACCTAAAGAAACACTCATTATAACCTGATTGATCCCCTTTTTGACCTTCAGAAATAGTTGATGTGAGAAGCGAAAGTGTCTTATAATGCCGCCCTCAGAATCATCCTCATGGACTGGGGAGTACAGTCGGGGCCGTTGTCACAAACACTTTTGGCTGGGCAGGAGGGAGATTCCCACTTCCTCAGCCTTTCCCTTGAAGGTCGCTCTGAGCCTGTCATCGCAACCCCACCCCATCCCACCCTTCCCTCCTCTACCTCCATGCTTCCTACACACACTTGCACATCCCAGGAGATAATAGGAGGAGTGTAGATTAAGAAGGGGATTGAGGCTCTTTCTTTCTTTCCCATTATTTCTTTCTCTTTCTTTCTTCCTCTCTTTCTCTTTCTTTTTCTTTCTATCTTTCCCTCTCTTTCTTTATTTTTATTTTCCTGTCTCTGTCTATGCAAATATTTTTCATTCTAATTCTTTTTTCTCATTTTCTTTCGTTCTCTCTTCTTTTATCCTTTCATTCTTTCTTTCATTATCTTTCTTTCTCTTTCTTTCATTATCTTTCTTTCTCTTTCTTTCCTTCTATATTTTTTTCCTTCTCTTTCTTTCTTTCTTTCTTTGTTTCTCTCTTCATTACTTCATTACTCTTTTTTTTTATTTCTTTTTTTCTCTAACTTTTTCTTTTTTTTCTCTTTCTTTGTTTTTTTCTTTCTTTTTTTGTCTCTTTATCTTTATATTTTTATTAGTCTTTCATTCTTTCTTCTTTCTTTATTTATTTTTACATCTTACATATTGCAATTATATACAAATATGTCGATGAGCGGGCAACGGCCCGCCGCTGGGGGGAGTGTCAGGGCCGCATATTCGCCAAGGCTGGAACACCTCGTCTCCACGGGAAATTAGGACCAATCACAGCGCGCGCTCAGCCAGGCCACGTATTGCCAGCTCGTGACGTCATTACTTACCCTTTATTTACACAGTTTTATCAAATATATGTTAATTATTTCGTGAGAACACACATATTTTCAACAGTTGAGATGTTTATACTGATGTTACTGATGTCTGACACATTATAACACAGAGCTGGAACACATAACTGATAACTGTGACGAGCTAAGTTATCTGGGAACACTGACGGAACATCGTCCCTTGCTCCTCGGGCTGTGTTATGCTTTGCCATTGTCTCCCAAACTGGGGTGTACGCCCCCCTGTGGGGGCGTGAGCTGGATGCAAGGGGAGCATGATTCCGTCTGCCAAAAATTGCATTTTTGCAAGAAAGACTCCCACCCACCTACCCACACATCCACATACATACACACACACACACACACATTGCAAGAAATAAATACACACACACATATTGCAAGAAATACACACACACACACACACACACACACACACACACACACTCACATGTGCACATTGCAAAAAATAAATACTCTCACACACATTGCAAGAAATAAATACACACACACACACACACACACACACACACACACACACACACACACACACACACACACACACACACATGTGCACATTGCAAAAAATAAATACTCTCACACACATTGCAAGAAATAAACACACACACATTGCAAGAAATAAACACACACACACACACACACACACACACATGGAGTAACACTGTTTGAATCATCTTCCCGTGAGGCTCAATATATATATATATATATATATATATATATATATATATATATATATATATATATATATATATATATATATATATATATATATATATATATATATATATATATATATATATATATATATATATATATATATATATATATATATATATATATATATACAGTCACCTCGCTGTTCGTGGTCTCACCCATCGCGGTTTCGCGTATTCGCGGTCAACTAATTAGACCCTCTGCTTATACGTGGCCCCAGTTTCATGTATACGCGGATGCATTGACGCTAAATAGGGAAGGCAGAGAGGAGGGAGGGAGGCAGAGGAGGGGGAAGGGAGAGGAGGGAGGAAGGCAGAGAGGAGGGAGGAAGGCAGAGGAGGGAGGAGGAGGGAGGCAGAGAGGAGGGGAAGGGAGAGAGGAGGGAGGAAGGCAGAGAGGAGGGTGGGAGGGAGGGAGGCAGAGTGGAGGGAGGGAGGGAGGCAGTGAGGAGGGGGGAAGGGAGTGAGGAGGGAGTAAGGCAGTACGGAGGGAGGGAGGGAGGCAGATTGGAGGGGGAAGGGAGAGAGGAGGAGGAAGGCAGAGAGGAGGGAGGAGGGAGGCAGAGAGGAGGGGGAGGGAGAGAGGAGGGAGGAAGGCAGAGAGGAGGGAGGAGGGAGGCAGAGAGGAGGGAGGGAGGCAGAGAGGAGGGGGAAGGGAGAGGAGGAGGAAGGCAGAATGGAGGGACGGAGGGAGGCAGAGTGGATGGGGGAAGGGCGAGAGGAGGGAGGCGGGGCAATGGACGTTAGGTTGCTCCTGAGTGACGTCACGGTTAGACTGTGACGTCATGCTTTCCTATTGGCCAGCAGCTCACTCAGGGACGACTGCTATTGGTCGAGATTTTCTCATAGCAACATTATCCTAAAAAAAAAAAATTCACGCGCCGCCACACTGCTGCCAGATTGGGCTACTTATTGGGCTACTTATTGTTGTCTAACAAGGTCTTGTCTCATTTCAGTCATTAAAAAGAACGAAAAAAACATGTTTTATATGACGTGTCAGAGGTGACTTCCCCAAATGCATATTTTCCCATAGGGTTATAGTCCCGCCGTTCGCGGTTTCGCGCATCGCGCCGAAGTCCGGGAACGAAATACCCGCGAACGGCGGGGGATGACTGTATATATATATATATATACAGGTAACTCGATTTACGCGAGTATTGTGTCCCTGAAGAGGTCCCGTAAATCAAAAACAATGTAAATCAAACAAGAGGTAGGTTTCTATCAAAAAATAAATAGTATTCATTTCATTCAGTGGAGAGAGAGAGAGAGAGAGAGAGAGAGAGAGAGAGAGAGAGAGAGAGAGAGAGAGAGAGAGAGAGAGAGAGAGAGAGAGAGAGAGAATATCCACATCACCGAGATATCCACTCAGGCACTCAGTCTCAGCCTCACTCGTGTGAGGAAGAAATGAAGGACACCATGAGCGACTGGTTAGTATTGGTACCGGTACCGAGCAGTCTGGTACCGGTACCATACCGTATAGCTGGTACCGGTACCTGCCCACCCCTATTGTTGAATAGCGTGGCAGTGTGGGCACTGTATTGTTGTTCAAGTGGCGCGCGGGAAAAACTGAGCTCAGCTGTGTGGCTGCAGTGCTGTGTGAGTCCAATTGCGTGAGACATCTGGTGGCCACTCCATAACATATCGCGTATATGTGAAAAAACGTGTAAATTAAACATTTATTTGGATTTTGGATCCCGCGTTATTTAAAAAACGCGTAAGCCAAACTTCAGAATCCAGTTATTTGTATATATATATATATATATATATATATATATATATATATATATATATATATATATATATATATATATATATATATATATATATATATACAGTAAATCCGCGATTATCCGATATGTAAGTGGGGAATCCTCTTTCCGATAAGCCGATTTTTCGGATAATCCGATTTATGGCGCCATTTTGATCGCCGCCAGTTTGATCGCCGGCATTGTGTTCTGCTGTATGGTAAGGACGACTTTCTTCCTTTTCCCGGTTTCTTTCGGCATGGTGATGTAGAAAGAAGTGAGGTCAAGCACAGGTAGAACGAATGCGACTGCCCAGTGTGAAGTGTGTGACGCGATCGCCGCCGATTGACGATGTAAACAATGAAACCAAACAAACACGCCACGCTAAACAAAGTAGTACGCTTAAAACACGCCCTTGCTGGGGCATAGCGGACGTGGTGTTGTTGAGAGTTTGTTTAATGTTTTTTGTCTAATACATTGATCTATTCGTTACAAGCTATTTCGCAATACGTATTAGAAAGCATATTCATTTTAACTGTTCTTATCAATTTTAAATGTGTTAATATAGTACATATGTAGTTACTTTTATTTATTTTGATGTTTTACTGTGTATATATATATATATATATATATATATATATATATATATATATATATATATATATATATATATATATATATATATATATATATATATATATATATATATATATATATATATATATATATATATATATATATATATATATATATATATATATATATATATATATATATATATATATATATATATATATATATATATATATATATATATATAGGAGGGGGGGTGGCCGTGAGTATTTCTTAGAAATCAATAGGGGGCATCACGTAAAAATGTTTGAGAACCTCTGCTTTATGAGATCTGTACTCCTACAAAATCACAGGTATTGCCTTGTGCATATTACACAAATATCAAATATAGGGATGAATGCATTCAATAGGGCGACTCACCGTACATCCTTTCATGTAGTTAACTGGCAGAGATGTCAACAACAGGCATAAAGAGAGAGCAAAACTGCCTGCTTAACAGATGCTGATGCTTTACATTTCGAAGATGGTATACACGGACATGCAGGCTGAGTCTAAGGACTCTAATCTGTGGCGTTCCAGATTTGGCTAATGTGTGTGTGTGTGTGTGTGTGTGTGTGTGTGTGTGTGTGTGTATTTATTTCTTGCAATGTGTGTGTGTGTGTGTGTGTGTGTGTGTGTGTGTATTTACCTAGTTTACCTAGTTGTAATTTTACAGGGCCTGGGCTTACGCTCGTGTGGTCCCGTCTCCGTATCTATAATTATCCAACTTTTCCTTGAGACTTTGCACACTCTTCGCCAATACTATTTCTTCACTTAGTCTGTTCCAAACCTCTATATTTCTTTGTGGGAAGCTATATTTCTTTATGTCTCTTGAGCATCTTCCCTTCCTCAACTTTTTACTATGTCCTCTAGTATTCCGGCTGGAAGGTTCTTCTCTTAGTAGCAATTTCTTGTTATCTACTTCTTCCATTTTACTCAATAGCCTATATATTTGTATTAGGTCTCCTCTTTCTCTTCTTTGTTCTAGTGTTGGCAAGTCCATTTCCTTTAGTCTCTCTTCATATGTCAGTCCCTCAGTTCTGGAACCATTTTTTTTGCCATCCTCTGTATTCTTTCTAGTTTTACTATGTGTTTCTTCATATGTGGAGACCACACTGTTTCCGCGTATTCTAGTTTAGGTCTGATCATAGTAGTTATTAATTTTTTCATCATTTCTTTGTCCATGTAGTGGAATGCTATACCTATATTTCTCACCATGTTATATGTATCACCGAAGATCCGATTTATATGACTTCCCGGATGCATATAATCTTGCATTATTACTCCCAGGTCTCTCTCTCCATTTACTTTCTTTAATATTTCACCATCTCCCATTTTATATGTCCATTTTGGTCTTTCTACACTTTTTCCCATTTCCATAACATGACATTTCTTCACGTTGAATTTCATCTCCCATTTCTGACTCCATTTCCAAATCTTGTTTAGGTCTTCTTGCAGCTCCTTGCAGTCTTCACTGTTTCTTATATGTCTTTGCAGTTTAGCATCATCCATGAACAGGCTCATGTAGCTGTTTATTCCCTCTGGCATATCATTAATATAGACTAGGAAGAGTACTGGTGCTAAAACCGACCCCTGGGGCACTCCACTTTCCACCGCTCTCCATTCCGATCTAGTGTCCTTAACCACGGTTCTCATCTCTCTTCCTCTTAAGTAGCTTTCCATCCAGCACTTCATTTTCCCTCTCAATCCTCCTTTATTTTCTAGTTTCCACAGCAGTCTTGAATGTGGAACTTTGTCAAATGCCTTCATTAAGTCTAGGTAAATGCAATCCACCCATTCGTCTCTTTCTTGTAATTTGTCCGTCACTCTTGAGTAAAAGCTCAGCAAGTTTGTCACACATGAGCGGCCTTTCCTAAACCCATATTGATTGTTTGTGATTAGATTATGTTCTTCTAGAAATCTCATCCATTGTTCTTTTATTAATTTCTCACATATTTTGCATACTACACTGGTCAGAGACACCGGTCTGTAATTTAGGGGTTCTTCCTTTTTTCCACTTTTGTATATAGGTACCACTTCTGCCCTCTTCCACTCCCTAGGCACTGTGCCCGTTTTAATTGAGCACCTAATGATGTCATATATCGGGCCAACTAGCTCATTTCTGCATTCTTTAAGTATAAAACCTGAAACTCCATCCGGTCCCACGGCCTTCCCTTCTTCCAATTCCCCCAATAGTTTTTTTTATCTCCTCTTTATCTATTTTGACCTCTTCCATACATCGTCTCTTCTATATCTAGTGCTTTCCTTCACCCTTTGTATCATCAAATTTTCCATCATTAATTCAAGAATCTATTCCCCCATGCCACATCACTACCATTGCTCTCAAACCTCTCCCAGTCAACCTCTTTGCAATTGAAATCGCCAACTACTATTACTCCTTTGTTTGCCTTAAGTAATCTCCTCAAACTCTGTATGGTGTCATCAATCATGTTTTCATAATCTTCTTTACTCCATGATGTAGTTTTTGGTGGTACATATGTTACTGCAATCGTCATCCTTTCTCTGTTCTTGTTTTCCAAGCTTACGCTCACTATCTCTGCTTTTCCCTCTCCATATTCTATTGATTTTACTAATAACTCTTTCTTTATCATTATCACCACTCCTCCTCTGCCTCTGCCCATTCTATCCTTCCTCCACACACTGTATCTTCCATCTAACTCAATTTGGATGTTTTCTTTTAGTTTAGTTTCAGTTAGGCAAACTATCATGGGATCCCTCTCTTTTAGATAATCTTGCAGCTCTAATTTACTAGAGATCAACCCATCTACATTTGCGTACATTATTCTTATTCCCCTCTCTGTATCTTTCTTATCTAGTATTCGCTCCCCTGTCTCTTCTCCCTTATGAACCATTTTTTTATTCGCTCCCCCGAAATTCTCCAAAAAAATGTTTCTTTTTCTTCCTCAGATCTTGCGTTATTTTTTACTTTGGTCTCTGCCAGTAGTTCATTCCATTTCTTCCTTTCTTCTGCATTTCTATTTTTCTTTATATATATATATATATATATATATATATATATATATATATATATATATATATATATATATATATATATATATATATATATATATATATATATATATATATATCCTTACATCCTTCCGTTCCTTTTAGTTTAGTTGTTCTATATAATATGTCTTCGGCTGCCTTTTGTGATTTTAGTTTTAACTTAACTGATCTTGTTTTCCGTTCAACAAATGGACCCATTCTATAAATCTCGTCTACTTCCTCCTCGATACTCTGCCTTTCTGCATCATTTAGGTTCTTGAGCAGGTCTTTGACTGATTTCAGTTCCTCTTTATCCCTTTTTGGTTTATATGTTATATTCTTTTCTTTCATCCCAAAAATAATAACACTTTTTTTTTTTTTGTCTGCTACTTCTCTCACTAATTCTTCATTTTTCTTTAAGGCCTTGACTACCTCTTTCTCCACGTCTTCTTTATCCTCTTTCTTTTGCTGTTCTATTACTACTCTTTGGCTTACATTTGCTTTTTCATTCTCCACTCTCCACGTCTTCACCTCTTCTCTAACTCTTTGTTCTTCTCTGTTTACCAATTCCTTCAAGTTTTCATTTTCTTTTCTTACCACTCCCAAACCTTCCTTTATTGATCTTTCATACTTTGCTACTTTTTCCTTTAGCTCCTCATTTTCCTTGATCAGTTTCTTCTCATTTTCCTCTAGTCGTTTTATCCTATTTCTCAGGTCACTGTGGAATTCTCTATTCTGCTCTTCTTCCTCATCCCTTCTCTTTACCATGTTGATCCATTTATCCAGTTTTCTTTCCATCAGCAGCACTCTCTTATATAATGCCGTCTCATATCTCGCAAAACCAGAGAACCCAGCTGAAGTACCTCCAGCTTCGTACTCACTTTCCTCCTCCTCCTGCTTTTCTTCTTCTGCTTCGTGGCGTGATCCATCCCTGGTCTTCCTCCTTCTCACTCATCGCACTAAACTGCACTAATGTGTGTGTGTGTGTGTGTGTGTGTGTGTGTGTGTGTGTGTGTGTGTGTGTGTGTATTTCTTGCAATGTGTGTATTTATTTATTTCTTGCAATGTGCATGTGTGTGTGTGGGGGGGGGGGGGGGGGTATTTGGGTGTGGGGGGGGGGGGTGAATGTCTTTCTTGCAAAAATGCAATTTTTGGCAGACGGAATCATGCTCCCCTTGCATCCAGCTCACGCCCCCACAGGGGGGTGTACCCCCCAGTTTGGGAGACAATGGCAAAGCATAACACAGCCCGAGGAGCAAGGGACGATGTTCCGTCAGTGTTCCCAGATAACTTAGCTCGTCACAGTTATCAGTTATGTGTTCCAGCTCTGTGTTATAATGTGTCAGACGTCAGTAACATCAGTATAAACATCTCAACTGTTGAAAATATGTGTGTTCTCACGAAATAATTAACATATATTTGATAAAACTGTGTAAATAAAGGGTAAGTAATGACGTCACGAGCTGGCAATACGTGGCCTGGCTGAGCGCACGCTGTGATTGGTCCTAATTTCCCGTGGAGACGAGGTGTTCCAGACTTGGCGAATATGCGTCAAGGCCACCCTAGTGGCTGGTCGGGTCACATCACACACCCTACTCCCTACAGAGGGGAGTGTAGCGGCGTGTTGTCAGCGTGGGGGCTTTTTTCTCTTCTTTTTATTTTTTTTATTTTTTACTTTTTTGTTTTCTCTATCTTTTTTCCTCCCCTCTCTCTCTCTACATTCTTTCTTTCTCATTCTATCTTTCTATCTGTTTCTCTCTTTCTCTTTTTCTTTCTTTGTTTCTCTATCTTTCTCTTTCTTTCTCTCTTTCTTATGTTGTTACTCATTACTTATGTTGTTACTGAGAGGCACGGAAAATTATGGTAAAATGATGTTTCAGTAAGAATTGAAACAAACAAATTGGGGATTACTAGTGTCAAAATTAATGAGGTGAAGGCAGAGCAGTGGGGACAAGTGGGCTGAGGTCTGAACCCTCATTAGGTGGGAGGGGGGGAGGAGGAGGGGGGGAAAAGATGGGAGGGAGGGAGGAGGAGGGAGGGAAAAGATGGGAGGAAACTGAGAGAAGGAAGGCAAGGAAAAAAATACAACTGAAGTTAAAAGTGTGTGTGTGTGTGTGTGTGTGTGTGTATTTACCTAGTTGTGAAAAACAGGAAAAGAACCGTACTAGGCTCGTGCTGTCCCGTCTCCATGACGCTTATTATCCAGTTTGGCTTTAAATTCATGAATCATTTTTGCACACACAGTCTCCTCGTCAAGTCCGTTCCATGTTGTTATGCTTCTATATGGAAAACTGTATTTCTTGATGTCTCTCCTACAGTCGCTCTTTTTCAATTTCTTACCATTGCCTCTTGTCACACTTCTGTCACGTACCACTAGGTCTTCCCTGTCCAATTTCTCCAATCCCTCTTGTATCCTGTACAATGCTATTAGGTCCCCTCTCTCTCTTCTTCTCTCCAGTGTTGTTAGTTCCAATTTCTCCAGTCTTTCTCCATAAGTATGTTCTCACAGAGTTTCTGGTAATTTAGTCACTGCTCTTTGTATTCTTTACAACTTTCTAATTTCCTTCTTCAATCTAGGTGACCACACTAATGCTGCATATTCCAGTCTTGGACGTATCATCGATGTTATTAGTTTCTTCACCATTTCCTCATCTAAATATGTAAATGCTGCTTTTATGTTTCTAAGAAGATTGTATCGGCCGTATTCTCAGTGAATCTCTTCCCCCTTCCCACGAGGAAACAAGGCTTCGTGGACCAAACGGTATTCTCAGTGACGAGGAGTGTCTTTGATGCAGCCTTGTGACAGCGGCGGAAAGAAATGAACTAATTTCCTCTCCTGACGAAGAGGAGGTGAAGGCCCGCTCTTCGCCAATATCTTCGCACATTTAATGCTTTATTACAACATTTTTCCATGTTGCTGTATTATTAATTGGGTATAAGAACAATTTAAATTTTCTAGGCCTTATATAAAAAGTCATAAAATGCAAGAAACATTATTTTTCTGTTTATTCAAGACTTCACGGTTCCTATGATAATTTAAGCCAACGCTGGAACACAGTTTCAACACACCGCCCGCGCCAGGCTCCAGGTTTCAGAACAGCAGCTGCTCCTCGCATATTGTCACAGCCATTTCTTCCTAGGTAAGCACGGATATTGTTTTATAACATGTTTTCTAGGTGTTATGAACGACATGTTTCCCTAGTTTACCTCTGAATAGAAGAAACTATTCCTACTTTCTTCCATATGAACGAACCCAAAATGATGTTGGCTTGTTATATTTTTCAAGCTCGTTGACTTGAGGGGCTATGGAGCCCTGCAGAGGAGCTAGATAGGCCTCATGGACTGTCTAGCTGGTCGGAGGCACGGGTGCATTGTGCAACCCGTAGCCCGAGCCGAACTTAGCATGTGGTAGAACGATACCATGTCAACTACTATTCATAATAGTGCGTAGTTTGGTAAGGATTAGTTACAACAATGCTTACTTTTCTCTTACCCTACACTCTGTGCTTACATTTCTTATCACAATAGATTTATGACACCTTTATTCCCCGTTGAAACCTGTCACTCTGGAACAAATAAGAAAGAAATGATGACATTAAAGATAACAGTTCTGCAGATTTCATGCTACTACCCACTTTTTTTTTCATGATCTGTTTCATGTGCTTTTTGACCATAGTAACTGCTCTCCGAGTCTTGCACCTATTGCCGTGATCTAAAGGTAAGAAGAGTTTGAGGGGTAAATGAAAATTAAGCATTGATTTAATAAATTTTTACTCATATTTTTATCCCAGTTTTTTGCTCTGCCTTCATAGCCCTGGGCACTATTGTATCATATAAATGTGTTGTAGGGGAGGAATAATATTTGGAAGTTTTATTTCATGACCAGTGGACATGGTATTTGTTTAGTTAAAATATTCTAGCTTATTGATTCACCAAAATGTACAAGTTTTGGAGTTTGAAATAGATGATGCAGTGCTTGCTCTCTTATGCTACAAGCTGCTTATCATATTGTGACCATGGGCAATGATTAAAAATCATTTCTGTTTGCAGGGAATGAAACCATGTTTGGCGATGAGATGTACCAATGGTCACAGTGGCAATGGGATGCTGAGCTAGAAGAAATGGATGCCCAACAAGAGGTCCTAGAAAGGAGGTACATGCGACGGCCCCGGCGAGTTGTTCCAGACCACATGAACCTGTTTGTTGCCATGAGTGATAATGAGTTTGTCGACCGATTCCGGTTAAAGAAAGAATCGGTGAACTCAATCGTTCAAGAAATTCAACATGGTCTTCCTGTTACCAATGACAGAAGAGGTTAGTAACTATTACCTAACAGGAAACTGGAGATTGCAGTGCTTCATGACTATTGGAATTACCTTACAGTCCATCTCATTTAAACTCCCATTCATCAGTATAACCCATCTTCTGAGCATAACTGTTAAGTCTTATGGTTTGTTATAATAGTAATGGGTCTTTCATTACACAACCATACTTTGACCACTAAAATGTGACTAATCAGTCCCAAGCTTTATAAAAGAGGCCAGACATGTTTATTTTTGTCACAATATGTGAAAACCTACACAGCCTTCTCCATAAAACTTGTTATCTCGAAATGATGTCCTACTCCTTTCTTCTTTACAGGTAACCCTATGCCACCACATCTGCAGGTCCTGATTACGCTAGCCTGTATGGCAAGTGGAAGCCATCAAGCAGTGATTGGAGACTGTTATGATGTTTCCCAAGCCAGAGTGAGTAGGTGTTTGACTAGAGTTGCTAGGGCCATTGCATTTCTTAGCAACAGATATATACAGTATCCAGCTAGAAATATGCTCTTTAAAGTAATGAACGATTTTCATGCAATTGCTGGAATGCCTGGTGTTGTTGGGTGTATAGACTGCACCCATATTAAAATTCTAAGACCACCGCGTGATGATTCTGACCTGTTCCGATGCAGGAAAGGTTTTTTCTCTTTGAATATTCAAGCCATTTGTGGTCCTGATCTTGTTTTTTATGATATAGTGTCAAGGTGGCCTGGCAGTGTCCATGACAGCAGGATTTTTGAAAACAGTAGGATTTATGATAGGTTACAAGATGGCCAATTGCAGGGTCATCTCTTGGGTGACAGTGGCTACCCCTGTAGGAAGTACCTCTTAACCCCACTAATGAACCCTAATGGACCCCATGAAGAATCCTATAACAGAAGCCACATCAAAACCAGAAACACAATTGATGTCTCTCCTACAGTCGCTCTTCTTCAATTTCTTACCATTGCCTCTTGTCACACTTCTGTCACGTACCACTAGGTCTTCCCTGTCCAATTTCTCCAATCCCTCTTGTATCCTGTACAATGCTATTAGGTCCCCTCTCTCTCTTCTTCTCTCCAGTGTTGTTAGTCCCAATTTCTCCAGTCTTTCTCCATCAGTATGTTCTCACAGAGTTTCTGGTAATTTAGTCGCTGCTCTTTGTATTCTTTACAACTTTCTAATTTCCTTCTTCAATCTAGGTGACCACACTAATGCTGCATATTCCAGTCTTGGACGTATCATCGATGTTATTAGTTTCTTCACCATTTCTTCATCTAAATATGTAAATGCTGCTTTTATGTTTCTAAGAAGATTGTATGTTTCCCCAGTTATCCGGTCTATATGTTTTCCAAAGGATAACTTGTCTGTTATGATCACTCCCAGATCTTTTTCTTCAGTTTTTTTCATGATTCTTTCATTACTCAGAGAGTAGTTCCCCAATATTCGTCTACTGCTCTTACCAAACTCCATCACGCTACACTTCTCTGTATTGAATGTCATTTCCCATTTGCGTGACCATTCGCTTATTCTATCGAGATCTTGGCTCAGGGCTACACAGTCATCTTCATTAGCCACCCGCCTCATTATTTTAGCATCATCATCAAACATATTCATATAGCTTGTCACCCCTTCTGTCATGTCATTAATATAAATTACAAACACAATCGGAGCCAGCACCGATCCTTGGGGGACTCCACTCGTCACTTCCATCCAGCTTGATTTATTATTCCTGATTACTGTTCTCATTTCTCTCTTCGTCAAAAAGTCCACAATCCAATCCAGTATTGAACCTCCCAGACCTCCAACATGATTAAGTTTCCATATCAATCGCTTGTGTGGTACTTTATCAAACTCCTTCTTGAAGTCCTGATACACACAATCTGCCCAACTGTCTCTTTCCTGTATTATATCAATTACTCTTGAATAGAAACTGATCAGATTAGTTACACAAGACCGTCCTCCTCTGAATCCGAATTGGCTATTTGTTAATATACTGATTTCTTCTAAATACTCCACCCATCTGTTTTTTATAATTTTCTCACACATCTTTGCTATTACACTTGTTAATGACACCGGCCTATAGTTCAACGGGTCTTCCTTACTTCCTCCTTTATGTACTGGGACGATGTTAGCCCTCTTCCAGTCTCTCGGTACCTTCCCTTGTGTGTGTGTGTGTGTGTGTGTGTGTGTGTGTGTGTGTATTTACCTAGTTGTATTAACCTAGTTGTAATTTTACAGGGCCTGGGCTTACGCTCGTGTGGTCCCGTCTCCGTATCTATAATTATCCAACTTTTCCTTGAAGCTTTGCATACTCTTCACCGATACTATTTCTTCACTTAGTCTGTTCCAAACCTCTATATTTCTTTGTGGGAAACTATATTTCTTTATGTCTTGAGCATCTTCCCTTCCTCAACTTTTTACTATGTCCTCTAGTATTCCGGCTGGAAGGTTCTTCTCTTAGTAGCAATTTCTTGTTATCCACTTCTTCCATTTTACTCAATAGCCTATATATTTGTATTAGGTCTCCTCTTTCTCTTCTTTGTTCTAGTGTTGGTAAGTCCATTTCCTTTAGTCTCTTCATATGTCAGTCCCTCCAGTTCTGGAACCATTTTTGTTGCCATCCTCTGTATTCTTTCTAGTTTTTTAATGTGTTTCTTCATATGTGGAGACCACACTGTTTCTGCGTATTCTAGTTTAGGTCTGATCATAGTAGTTATTAATTTTTTCATCATTTCTTTGTCCATAAAGTGGAATATTTCTCACCATGTTATATGTGTGTGTGTGTGTGTGTGTGTGTGTGTGTGTGTGTGTGAGACAAAGATGGAGAGAGAGAGAGAGAGAGAGAGAGAGAGAGAGAGAGAGAGAGAGAGAGAGAGAGAGAGAGAGAGAGAGAGAGAGAGAGAGAGAGAGAGAGAGAGAGAGAGAGAGAGAGAGATTGATATTGATATCTTTATTGGCCATTAGGTTTGAGAAATTGCATACAATATAAACATTGTTGATAGGCTCGGTCCATGTAAGCCGAAGATTTAAATAGGACCTGAAAATTATTTACATATAATAAACATAGCAAGGGGCTATGTTAGGCCACCCGAAATTGTATAGAATTTCATGATTGAATACAACACAAATTATAGTTAAAATACATACAAGTATACATAGGCATACCTATTCACTATGTAACGGTCCGAATGTGAATGAACGAGAGAATGTGAGTAAGTCGGTGAGTAACATAGTGAGTAAGTGTAAGCGAGTGCATGAATGAACGAGTGACAGTGAGTAAATGTGAGCAAGTGGGAGCGTGAGTGGATGAGTGAATGAGTGAAAGAGTGAATGGGTAGCTGAGGAATGTAAGTGCGTAAAAGGTTATGAGAAGATAACACGGCGAGCGAATGAGCGAATATATGAACGAGTTACTGAAATCCCTCATCCCAAAGCCTCGAACCCCTCTAAGAAACCAATAACTAGTTAGTTAGGTAGGGTTTGATTGTAATGCCGAGAGGGAGTCAGGTGAAGAAGGGGGAGGAGCTTAGCGAGGAGCAGAGGCGAGAAGGCGAGGGCAAGGAGACCCACGAGTCAGTGAGGAGGAAGAGACCAGAAGCGAGAGAGGTGGGGAGACGAGCACCACGGCAGCAAGCCAGAAGCTTGGAGGACGCACACACCGCCCACGGCCTGCTGTGTGAGGCGGGCTAGCAGGAGACGAGCAGCAGCCCTAGCAAGGAAAGGCAGCGAGTTCGAGTTGGAGTTGAGAGCGGTGACCACCTCTCCACTCAGCCCCCCCCCCGAAAAACCACCCACGGCCTGCGGGGTGAGACGGACTACAGGATGGGAACTTGTATGGCGGGGTAACCTGCCCCTCGACTGTCCTGGGGGCTCCAATACCACTGCCCCAAGCTGCTCCCTACATCAAAGGGGCGCCCGCCTCTTCATACCACCCGAGCCGCTCCATCTCTACATCAAGCGGCGCCCGTCTGTCCAGCACCAGGACCGCCCATTCCCATCGTGGACGTCCTCTGCCGAGCCCGACACTCACGCCAGCTCCTCCTCCTCCTCCTCCGCATCCAGCAACTACAGAGCTAAGCATTCTGTGTATTCCCCAAATCTCCCTTGTGCCGGTAGTTAGCTAGTTTAGAGGCCTACAGCCTGTCGGTCATTCATTTTTTTTTTCATATTTTTTATTAGCACTCCGCTAACCTTTAAAGTAAACCAAATACATATTTATATATAACCTTACTGAGTGTTATCATTTGGAGCCTGTTTTGCTGCTCATTGGAAATTACTGAACCATACACACATCCCCTCCATAGTACATTATCACCATCCAGTTTCTTAATGCTGTCTCAAAAGTGGTTCCCACGGAAATCCTCCCACCCTCCATAAGTAACCACACAAGTAACGCCCTTCTGGTCACAAACTTCGGAACGAGTGTACACTTGTCCTGAGGCCTTAACATCCGGGACCAGCGCTCGACAACTACCACGCTACCACATAACATCATAACCCTAGTGGTTGTCATAAAAAGGGATGTAGCTTTCATTTATTTATTTAATTTAATTTTTTTTTTTTTCTCTAATTTTCCATGCTACAACTACATATACTATTATTTACACTGGACACAGTATAGTTTTGTCATTCTGTTAGGACAAAAGAAATCCAAGTAATTCACACAAAAAAATAGAAAAAATATAACATTACGAAATATTCTGAGAATTATTGATACTTATCAAACAATGCTTTTGTTAGTTTACATTTAAATACATTTATATTATTATAATTTAAAAACTCTTCTGATAAATTATTCCAAATGTTGGCTCCTCTTGACATGACACTTTGCTGGGCGTGAGTTGTTCTACATAACGGTACACGTAAAATACATTGTCTTCTAGTGGTGGTGTAGGTGATTATAGTTTAGCCAGGCTCAATATCACAGGAATTTAAAGATTTGTATACAGACAAGCAGCTCTGTAAATATATTATGTCTGGAACTTTAAGAAGTTTTAAATCTCTGAAAATATGATTGGTGTGTTCATAGCGTTTTTTAAAAGACATTATTCGTAGCAGTTTTTTTTGATTGGTAAAGAGGCTGTCAGTGTAAGTCTTATATGCTCCTCCCCATATAGCACAGCAATACAAAAAGTGTGGATATACTTAAGTATACGTTAAAAAGCTTATTTACATCATAAATTGCTTCATCATTATTCCAGTTAAGATCTGTTAAGTCAAGTTTAAAGGATTCTATTGAATCATCGGTAATTCTCCTTGTTGGAAAAGTAACCAAGTTGGGAGAGTTCTTTTTACTTGTTGAAAATGAGGCAAAGATAGGGAAATGATCGTTTATTGAGCTGTAGATAATCCCACTGGTTAGGTAGTTTTCAAAGTCATTAGTCCAAATGTGGTCAATTATTGTAGCCAAATCTTTGGTGACACGAGTTGGTTAATAGTGGAAAAGAAAGAATAACTATTAAATGTGTTAACTAGTGTTTGAGCATTTTTTTCATTATAGTTCAAAATATTAATATTAAAGTCACCCATAACATATACAGGTATCCTAGGCGCTGAAAGTGAAGCAATAATATTAGTGTTAGATATGAAAAAATCATCCAGATTAGAATTTGGGGGTCTGTAAATCATGCCAATTATAAATCTGTGTGGCCGAGTTATTTCTAAGAATAAAGATTCAGTGTGGGGTAATAGCAGAGGTAAATCATCGAGTCTACGGGCCTGAATACATTGCTGAGATATACTGCAACACCTCCACCTCGCGTACTGTTGTTGTTAAAGTACTTACAATATCCATCAATGGCAAAGAGATCACAGATGGCACCATTGAGCCGTGTCTCACAGAAACCTAGGACATCGTAATTCATATTATCTTCATTAATACATTGCTCAATACATCTGTCAAGATGGAGTGGTAGACTACTAATATTAAATGCTAACATATTTATACATGGGGATTCAGGATTGGGTTTATGAGTATCATCGCTGAAGTAATAGTTAGAGTTGGGTTCACTTAACTTACAATAAACAGATAGGTTGTTGTCTGTGTCATCATAGCATTTATATGGATTATATATAAGATTATTTATCACATTTAAAGGAAAATTGTATTCTATATCATCGCTGAGAACAGAGGCAAGGTCTGTATTACTTAGGTTTGCAAAAGGGAAATGATTCTGATCCATACTACTATGGAAAAATACAATGAAGAGATTTGATTTGATCTACCAATAAGGGGTATTACTTAGGCTTTGGGCATGAGCTCCTCCTTGGTGGGCACCCGCAGCCGAGCGATTCCCTTCAGGTCCTGGGACAGCAGGAGCTCCAAGGAGGCGACCGGGCCCCCCAACAACCCCGGCAGGGTCCGGAGAGACGATATCAGCAGCAGGTCCATGGGGCAAGGCACGGCCACCAACTGAAGCCACACCAGCGCCAACAGCGGCAGAGACAGCAGCGCCGGCACCCATGACGTCAGTAGCAGCTGCTTCATTGGAGTCGTTGTTGTTTACAGTTGAGTTCTCGTTGGCGGCAGTTATGTTGATGGTTCTGTCTTTTATGATCAGTTTCGTGTGACGAAAATAAGCAATTTTCCCTTCGCTCCTCGCTTGTTTTAGTAGAGGGAGTTGTGCTTTCTTCACCTCCTGTGAGGCGGGACATAAGTCTTCGTTGACATAGAGGCCTGAACCCCGAAGCTTTGAGACGTTTCTTATGACCACTTCATGGTCACAAAACCTTGTGAAGCGGGTAATTATGGGTCGTTGGTGATTCGGGTAGTGTTGCCCCACTCGATGAGCACGTTCAAGTTGTATATTTGGCAGCTGTAGTTTGTCTTCCAACAAGCAACTTACTTTCTTGGCTGATTGTTCCCAAGTTTCATTGGTTCCTCTTCAATTCCCATAAACTGGAGATTATTCTGTCTATTGTATTCTTCTTGATAGTCACATCTTTCTTTAAGTACAGCAGTAGATTTAAGACTTGCCTGTAGGTCGTCGGAGAGCTTGGTAATCAGCAGTTTGTCGTTCTTGATTTCCTGTTTCAGTTGACTGACTTGGTGTTTCAGGTCGTCTGCTTCATTTTGTGAGAATTCCAGGCTGGTCCTTAACCCTTAAATGGGAACGTGACTCCAGGTGGAGTCACGACTTCCTGGTTTTGAAAGGCGCGCTATTTTTTCACTCGCACCTTGCTACAAAGCTTGTGTGGGAGAGTTGATCGTCAGTGTGTCATCAGACCTTGAGGGAAACAGATGTGCTCCACGCTGGAGTTGCTCCTTCTATCCTAAGTAAGGGCTGTGACGCCAGCTGGACCCACACTGTCCGTTTGTTAATTTTTTTTTAGGGGGAACGTAGGGGGGGACAACATTGTTTATAGGCCTGTATATGTGATATACAAGGCCTTAGTACCTGTACCTCATGCTAAATATGTTCTGTGGCACTTGATAAGAGTTCTCTGGGAAAGCAACCGCTCGTAGTGATAGGTTTCGCCGGTTGTTCATGCACCAACTTGATGGAAATGGCAAAACCATGTGCTATGAAGAGGCTGGAGAATCCTAACCTCAGCAGAACACTGGTGACAACTATCAAAAGCTGCTTCAACATTGTTGAAGTTAAGTCCAGCAGCCTACACCACCATCAGGCAAGAAAAGGTGCCACATTTGCCCGTGGAAGACTGCAAGCAAATGTAGAACAGTTTGCGCAAGGTGCAACAAGGTAACCTGTCAGCGACACTATGAGATCCACTGCACAGACTGCCAAGATATGTAAATAAATGTTTGTATATTCACGGAAAATATATTTTGTATTTTGATCATAGGTAATTTTGCTGGTATGCATATTCTGTTTATTTACTTGCTTATTTACAAAAAAAAAATACAGAAATTATCATTTTCAGTTATTTCTAATGGTATATTCAAGGAATGTTATTATCATAAATTATTTTGTGTGTATGCATTTTGTGTTTATTTATAAAACCACATGCAAGAATTGTTCATTTTCATTTGGTCAGAGCACCACATTTGGATTGCAGGATAGACTTTTTACACCATTTACTTGAAAGAGCAATGTACCATTTTAGTTTGAGAATATTAAATTTTCTTACTTTTCTTTTCGAAGGATTCTTGTTTATACATTATATGGCAAAGTCACTATTTTTTTCAATAAATTTTTTGTAATAAATCATGAAAATTAAATATGATCATAAATTTCCTTGTTTTTACTTTCATTGTCCTACAAGATGTTTTCTTTTTCAATTCTGATGCAGTGTAACTCAATAAAGATGATCCATATATTTTTTTTTAAATATTTTTGCAGTGGGTCCAAATGGAGTCACGGCTCCACTAGTGTGAGTCAATTTGGGCGCTACCGTTTAAGGGTTAAGTCTTGTACTGTTGTTTGTAGTTGCTTGCATTGCTCACGGATTTCTTTCATGAACAATTCCATGGCACCTTGGTATGCTTGCTCTTGTGATGCCAACAAAGTCTTCAGAACAGAGGTGTCCATAGTGAGTCAGACAGCAGTGGGTTGGCATGCCAGGTTAAGTACGGGTGGAGCAGCCAGGGAACACGTCCGCTCGCTACGGCACTCAAAGAGAGAGAGAGAGAGAGAGAGAGAGAGAGAGAGAGAGAGATGTGCGAGGCCTCCGCACCAACATCGGGGACCTGACCCACAGCTTTGTCCTGAGGCACCGCGTGGACATAACTGTGGTGACTGAAACGTGGCTCAACAGTGAGGCGGAGTTATCCTTCAGCAGGATTCCAGGCTACACCCACTGGATCAGGAGAGACCAGCAGGGAAGACAAGGCGGCGCTGTGGCAGTGTGCCTCAAGGAAGGAGTGCAGGCCCAGAGACTTGAAGTAGAGACACCACCCACGACAGAGGCGGTGTTTCTCAAAGTAATTCTGGCAGATGGCACTGCCCTCCTCCTGTGTGGCATGTACCGCCCCCCAAGGCAAGGGCCTGCCCCCCTGGATTTTCTGACGGAGCAAATGGACAACCTGCTGACTCGCCATCGCTGCAGGCACATCCTAATCGTGGGCGACTTAAACCAGCACATGGAGGGAGCCGCCTACGAGAATCTCCTGACGGTGAAGGGTCTGACAGATCATGTCACTTTCCCAACCCATGAGCGAGGCAGGATGCTGGACCCCGTTATCTCGGACCTGGAAAAAGGCAGGGTCACGTGCCAACAGCTTGGGCCGGTTGGCAGCTCTGACCACCACGCCATCCTGACCCAAGCAGACGTGGGCGTGGCGCGGGATGAGGCCACTTCCCACACCATCTGGCTGTGGGACAGAGCTGACTGGCCCTCCCTTAAAAGAGACCTGCAGCAGACAGACTGGCACACCCTTCTGTCTGGGCGAGCAGAGCCCATGGCGAAGGCCTTTACTGAACGGCTCAAAGTTCTCCAACGAGAGCACATCCCACACCGCCAGTACACCTCCAAGCCCACCGATCAGCCCTGGTTTGGTTACCGCTGCCGCCTTGTTGCAGAAAGAAAATATTCTGCGTGGCTCCGCTACAAAAGGAGCCCAACGCGCCGCAACAAAGCCCTGCATCGAGCGGCGTGCAAAAATATGGTGGCCACCAGTAAATGGGCGAAACGGAGGTGGGAAAGAGACCTCTGCACCAAGCTGTGCGGGCCAGGGGTGGGCAGCAAGACCTGGTGGACCCTTGTTAAGGAAAAGCAAGGCAGCAGCCACCAAGAAACAATCCCTCCCCTCACCAAGCAGGACAGCACCACAGCCACCAGCAGCAGGGAGAAGGCAGAGCTCCTGGCTGACCTTATCTCTGCTAAGATGTCCGTCGCCGACCCCACCAGACTTCCACCACAACTGCCACAGGAATGCAACCAGACCCTGACAGAGGTTGTGGTACACCGGGAGCAAGTGGCGCGCCTTCTAAGAGCGGTGGATGTCAGGAAGGCCACTGGTCCTGACAACGTTAGCCCACATGTGCTGCGTCACTGCTCCAGTGAGCTGGCAGGATCCCTCTCGGAGGTGTTCGGGGCCTGTGTCCGGGAGAACACCTGGCCCTCTATATGGAAGGAGGCTCGCGTGGTGCCGGTTCACAAAAAGCGGGCCAGATCTGACCCTGCCAACTACAGGCCTATCTCCCTCCTGTCTGTAGTTGGAAAAATCTTTGAGAGAATAGTGGTGGAGGCCATCACCCACCACCTCGAGAACAACGCCCTCATCACTGACCAGCAGTTTGGGTTCAGATCTGGCCGCTCCACTTCAGACCTCCTGCTGCTCCTCTCCAGGGATTGGCAGGACTCACTAGACACCGGCCTGGATACCATTGTCGTCGCTCTCGACATCGCGGGTGCTTTTGACCGGGTGTGGCACGCGGGCTTGCTGGAAAAGCTTCGTGCCAAAGGCATCCAAGGACACCTGCTGATGCTGATGAGCGACTACCTTTAAGGAAGAAACCTCCACGTCATCAGCGGCGGCCAGCAGTCCAAGGACCTCCCAGTGGGTGCCTCAGTCCCTCAGGGATCTGTGCTGGGACCTGTCCTCTGGAATCTGTACATCGACGACCTTCTCAGGAGTCTGCCAGCAGTCTCTGCATATGCCGACGACTGCACGCTCTCCCTCTCCTACCCTTGCCAAGAAAGCCAGCAAGCGGTTGCTGACGTCAACCAGCAACTACGCTTGATACGGGAATGGGGGGAGCGCTGGCAGGTGAACTTTGCTCCTGAAAAGACTCAGGCAATGGTGATCTCTCAGTCCCCGGCAGCCACACAAGCTGTCGAAGGAAGTGATGTTTGGCTCCGTCACCCTCCCGCTCCAGGATTACGTCAGGATCCTCGGAGTGGACTTGGACCGAGAGCTGCGCTTCGACTGCCACCTGAAACACGTCGCCCACCAAGCCACCCTACGTGTCTCTGCCCTTCGCAGAGTGGCTAATTTCCTCGACAAGCGAGGAATTATGCTCCTCTACAAGGCCCAGGTAAGACCCTACCTGGAGTACGGGGCTCTGACCTGGATGTCCAGCGCTGCCTCACACCTGCAGAGACTGGACAAGGTGGAGCGACGGGTGCAGCGACTGTTACAGGAGAACAACCCCCAGCCGCCCCCTCAGGATATTATACCTCTAGACACTCTGGAGCACCGCCGGGACGTCGCTGCGCTGGTGGTGTTCCACAAGGCCCAGGTACAAGGAGTACCACACCTGGCGAGGCTGAGGCTCCCCCCACGAGAGGCTGTGAAAGATACGAGAACGGTACTCTCCAGCCACAAGCAGGTCGGGGTGCCGAGGTCACGCACCAGCCAGCACCAGAGGACCTTCACCTCCAGGGTGTCCCGCCTGTGGAACACGTTCACGGCAGCAGGGCCAACAGTGAGGGAAATGTCCACCCAGCAGGTAAAAGTGGCTGCTCAAAGGTGGCGAAGAACATGCCCCACACCACTAGTGATGCTAAATACACAGTGAACAAGTGTAAAGGGCTTTTGAAATAATGCACAAGAAAAAAAGTGACATTTTAAGCCCTAAAAAGTGCACAGTGAAACATAAGCTTCTCGTTACGAACGATCACATAAAGTGTCGTCGGCAAAAACAAATATGTTGTGTACTACAGATTGTCAGTTTAAATAAAAAGAGAGAGAGAGTGTGTGTGTCACCTGTCCTCAGGGGCTGACCTCACACTCTCATCAGAAGAAATTTTGGGGCCATTAAGACAGGGACGAGGAGGGGCGGGGAAGGCAGGTACGGGGAGAGTGAGGAGCTATAGACGATGAATTGGTAAAAAAAATTGAAAAGATTAGAAAAACAGAAAGCCCAGCTCAGGTGTTCATGTGACAATGGCTGTGACTGTACAAGAAGCTTCATTTGGTGTCCACCCCAGACCTTGCAGTAGAAGGTAAGAGGAGGAAAAAGTTATGCATATCTCTCGGGTTTTACATAAGTTAGAGAAAGGTGATGAGATATGAAAGGAAAATAACTTATGAAAGAAAATTTTGGGAAAACTGGATGTTTTTTTGTTTTTTTACAACAAAGGAGACAGCTCAAGGGCACAAAAAAAAGGAAACAATAATAAAAATAAAAGCCCACTGCTCGCTGCTCCTATAAAAAGAAACAAAAGAGGTGGCCGAAAGCGAGGTCTTATACCCAAAATAATATGGTAATTCCATTGATGCTTATGGTCTATCTGTATTGATGATTAAAGATAAAACAATACAAGACAAAGTCAGTGTTTTTAAGATTTACAGTAATTATATTTATCAATTTAACAGCTCATCTTTATGTAAATAAACAACAAAACATCAACTAGAACTCACGAGTCTGAAGAGTCTTTCATGTTTGTGGAGTCTCTCTGTTCAACAATCTCATCCCAAGTTGGGCCTCCAAAGGGGTTGCCATCTGCTCCTGGTCTGAAAAATGCAATGAAACAATACTATCTGCACTTTGAGCAAACTATTTTATCAGTTAGCCAAAAGATTGAGGGACAGTCTAGTTTTCAAGAGTTGTGGTGCAAACAAAGTTTCCCTGTGTAAGGTTTACCATTTCTTTCAATCTACATCTGCACTGTCTGGTCTCCTTGCAGGAACTTCCCTCAGAGGGTTTGTAATAGCAGAAGCATCTCCAACTTTCCCTGTTCCAGCACTCCCTCTCAGCAAACCCAAGCCTTCGCTTCCCAGCTCTCCCTCCAGCACTCATTCGCTATATTGATCCACTTCACTGGTGGTCACTCGGACACTCTCTCAGTCTTGCTCTCATACACTCTTTGCAAAGTCATCCTCATCACCGAAGTCATCCTCAAGCTATATTTTTTTATTCATTCATCTTTGATGCCTGCTCCTAGGAGCTCCCACCAGGGGATGGCCATGGCAGAAGAGTTTCCATCTTTCTCTATCCAGACACTCCTTCCTTGCCTGCTCAAAGTTTCTCAAGGACCTTTCCCCCCTCTCCCTAACGTATTCCTGCACCCTATCTCTCTATTTCACTGAAGGTCATCCTCTAACATTTCTTCCCTCTATCTCACTCACATACACCTTCCTGGTCATCTTACTCTCCTCCATTCGCTCCATGTGGCCAAACCACTTTAAAGTCTGTCGCTTCACTTCTTCCACCACTCCACACTTCTTCCCTTCACCCCTGTGACACATTCCAAAACGCTCATACACACTTTCATTACTCATTCCATCCATTCTACTCACACCACAAGCACTCCTCAAATAACTCATTTCCACTGCCTGCACTCTAGACCTCTGACTTTCATTCCAGGCCCACATTTCACTTGCATATGTGAGGGTTGGTACTATTACTGTATTTCTCAAATCCCTCTTTACCTCCATGCTCACACTTCTGCCATTCATGATACATCCCAAAGACCCTACCACCCTTCTTCCTTGCAATGCCCTTTCTCTTGTCTCTCCTTCTGTACCACCATGCTTACACATAACTGATCCAAGGTACTTAAACTCATTAACATGCTCCATTTCTTCACCATTCAAAATTATTTTGCATTCTTTTTCACATTCAATTCCCACTCTATATGGGCATACAAAACCCACAACCTCACTTCTACTCCTCTCATAAACCATCACTTTACTTTTGTTGACATTTACTTTCATCTTTCTCCTTTCACATACACTATCAAAAACACTGACCAAAGCTATATTAAGCATTAGTTAGACCTCATCTTATTATTCAGTTCAGTTCTGGTCATCTTACTATAGAATGGATATCAAAATGGTTAGCAGGGGGGTCAAGGGGGGGCAAAGCCCCCGTTAGCAGGTTGTAGAGTTCGGTTGGAGTAGTTTAAATATGCTCCCCCATCCAAATACCCCGACTTCCCGCGGGTCCCCCAAGATAGTTGGGGGAAGGGGCTGGATCTGGATCCGCTACTGGTGCCGCCTTCATATTATGGTTGAGGGACATGTATTTTGTTTTTTAACTATGATATATGGAGGCGTATTATCGTATTCTGGAGGCGCGGAGTCAATATCCACAATCACCTTGTATACTGGGAACGCGAACCCGTGAAGCAGATTCAAAATGCGGTCAGTAAGGATTCACGTGTTCGAACAGCTTGGGCAGGAGGTTCAAGAGCCTGCACTTGCTCTAGAACCCGCAGTACTGTTTAAGGCGCAGCGTTGAACGGATCACGGTTAGCCGATGGTTTTGCTCGTGTCAGTGATAAACAATGAAGATACACCATGTTTGGTGCCAGGGACTCTACTAGCGGGACAGAAACCTTGCAATGAGGTGACAACCTACTGGCACCAGTGCTAGAGAGAGCATGAGTGTGATGTAGGCGGTTTACGTGGGCGAAGATGGCCTCCGGCGCCACGCCAGACGGTGAGGTGAGCATCGTTTGGTGTGTCCACTACACTTCTCTCCCAAAACAAGCTTGGGGATCCAGTGAGAATGCGTGGTTTCCGTATGGGGAACACTAACTTCGTCACAAACGCTCATTTTAGTGGTGGTGGGAGGAAAATCCCTAAATGTAGATGTAGATGTAGATCTAAATGTAGATCTAGGGAATTTTTATCCCCCCTCCCCCCACTAAAAAAAATACGTGAATGCAACGGATTTCGTGTCCCCCACCCAAAACCCCGCATTCCCACAGGTCCCCAAGCTTGTTTTGGGGGTGAGGGGGGAGTATGGGCAAACACAAATTTTACCCACGATTGTAATCACGATTAATACATCATGTAATCGTAATCGATAACACGATTTTATTGTAATCGTAATTGTGATAATAGGAAGTAATCGTAATCATAATCGATTACATAACATAAGTAATCGTCCCATGTCTGCCATGAAGTTTTTGCACTGCGGGGGATTTTGTCAACACAATGGCAATATTCTAGGATACCGGACATGGGTGTGGTTTTATTAAAATATTTAACTTAAAGTAGCTATCATGTTAATATTTCATGTTATTCTTTCAAATCATGTTGCCTCTCTTTCTATCTTCTATCGATATTTCCACACTGACTGCTCTTCTGAACTTGCTAACTGCATGCCTCCCCCCTTCCCGCGGCCCCGCTGCACATGCCTTTCTACTCATGCTCATCCCTACACTGTCCAAACCCCTTATGCAAGAGTTAACCAGCATCTCCACTCTTTCATCCCTCACGCTGGTAAACTCTGGAACAATCTTCCTTCATCTGTATTTCCTCCTGCCTACAACTTGAACTCTTTCAAGAGGAGGGTATCAGGACACCTCTCCTTCCGAAATTGATCTTTCTTTCGGCCACCTCTTTTAATTCTTTTTTGGGAGCAGCGAGTAGCAGGCTTTTTTTTTTTATTATTGTTTTCTTTTTTTTTTGTGCCCTTGAGCTGCCTCCTTTGTTGTAGAAAAAAAAAAGAAAAAAAAAAGGAACACATGGGAAGTTTTCTACCAAGTTTCATTGAGTAAGTAGATGCATATTTGATAAAGTAACACTCATTCAAAGTGTTGTTTACTTTTGGAAATGGCATAAAAATTCCACAGACTTATGACAAATATGGTGTCAGATTACCACATAGGCCTTAAAATCGTTACAAATGGTATGGTTTTATGTTTATGTACACCATTGTTATTAGAAAATGTGACACAGTCTTTTTTATATATAACTGATCAAATATGGATGAAAAACGGAAACACACGGTTAAAAATTTCTCATGAGCAAATAAATTCTTTCACATCCTGTAATTACCAAACTAGCCAGTTTTGAAAGTGGTATCCAAACCTCATTGGAGTGTTTTGATATGTATTCAATAAAAATGGACATTATTTTTCTAGAGGAGAGATGTACACGAATCACTCCTAGAGCCAGGACCATCCACTGGCTCCCCCTGCACTGCATTCAAGAGAAATGAAATACATGTCAGTATTACCCTCATGCAGGATTTCTTACCAGGATGAGCTCCACAGGGATGGAGCTGCAAACATGCCAACACACCACAGTATATGAGATGACTTAACAATAATGAGGTGTGATCTAAAACACTGTGGAAAGTGTGTTGTAAGCACTAGGGGCATGACTACGTTTAGTCCAGATCTTTACCTAGACAGCTCAGAGGTCTGCTACACTACCCCATTTACCACAACTACTAACCTGTCATGAAACCCGAGCAACCTCCGCAGCCACTCCATGCCGCAGAGGAACGATCACCAGGTTTGAGGTGTGGCAAGCGGCTTTCCTCACTCTTAAATTGATATCTGTGGCTGCAAACAATAAGAACACTATATAAATATGTTTTTCTTCCTCTGCCTTCAGCGGCTGGCCTCGGAGTCGGAGGGTCGGTGTTTGCGTCGCTTTCTCTCCGCTGCCCGAGACCGTGATGACCAACGGTGCCAGATTCTCGTACTTCACCTTTTATGTTTGCTGATTTCCAACCCCAAAACTAATAACTGGCTTGGTATATAGTTAACGTTAAGATGGTTAATTATTGCTGTTTCTTGGCAATAGTTATGGGGCAGACACCGGTATATATGATGCTCCGAGTATGATAATCTGGCAAGGCTGGTGATGACGCAATACTCTCTCTCTCTCTCTCTCTCTCTCTCTCTCTCTCTCTCTCTCTCTCTCTCTCTCTCTCTCTCTCTCTCTCTCTCTCTCTCTCTCTCTCTCTCTCTCTCTCTCTCTCTCTCTCTCTCTCTCTCTCTCTCTCCCTTCAGATTGGAAAAAGGCTAACGTGACACCGATTTTTAAGAAAGGAGACAAAAAAGTACCAGGTAATTACAGGCCCATTAGTCTAACTTCGGTTGTAGGTAAGCTACTTGAGGGCATAATTAGAGACAAAATTGTGAGTTACCTTGAAAGCCACTCATTAATTGGGGACTCACAACATGGCTTCCGAAACAAAAGATCCTGCCTATCAAATCTATTAACCTTTTATAACGACCTCTTCACTGTTTATGACGTAACCAAATCACTGGACGTAGTCTATCTTGATTTCCAGAAAGCGTTTGATAAAGTCCCGCATCATAAATTACTTTACAAATTAAAACAAATAGGTATTGACGGTCAGGTAAACCAATGGATCGCGAATTGGTTGAGCAACAGACAACAAAGAGTAGTGATTGACGGATTTAACTCAGAGTGGGCGCCTGTCACTAGTGGCGTCCCTCAGGGCTCGGTTCTTGGCCCAGTGCTCTTCATTATTTACATCAACGACGTGGATGTTGGACTCAATAACCGCATTAGTAAATTTGCAGACGACACAAAGATTGGCAACTCGGTTCTCACTGACGAAGACAGGCAAAGCCTCAAGAGGATTTGCACAAAATTTCAACTTGGTCGGATAGATGGGAGATGCCCTTTAACGTAGATAAGTGCCAGGTCCTTCAAGTTGGAACGAGGAATAAAAAGATTGATTACGAAATGCGCGGCGTTAAACTCAAAAGCGTTCAATGCGTCAAGGACTTGGGGGTCAAAATCGCGTCAAACCTCAAATTCTCACAGCAATGCATCGATGCAGCAAATAAAGCGAACAGAATGTTGGGCTTCATTAAAAGAAACTTTTATTTAAGAATAAAGATGTAATACTGCTCTACAACAGTTTAGTCAGACCCACTTGGAATATGCGGTACAGTTTGGTCTCCCCACCATGCAAAGGATATTGCTAAATTAGAAGGTGTTCAGCGTCGGGCAACGAAAATTATCCCTTCCTTGCGCAACAAATCCTACGAAGAAAGGCTTTCTACCCTTAACATGTTCTCTCTTGAGAAACGTCGCCTCCGAGGAAAACTGATCGAATGTTTTAAAATACTTAATGGTTTCACGAATGTAGACAGATCAACATTGTTTATGATCGATGACACTTTGCGCACGAGGAACAATGGCGTAAAACTCAGATGTAGACAAGTAAATTCAGACTGCACCAAATTTTTCTTCACCAACGTTGTAGTGCGAGAATGGAATAAGCTCCCACCGTCAGTGGTCCAGTGTAACACGATTGACTCCTTCAAAAATAAGCTCGACCGTCACTTCCTTCAACTTAATATCAACTAGAGTAGAAATGCAACGTTTTGGAGTCTTCTGATTAATGTAAAATCACTTAGGTTTAAGGACAGACCACCAAGTCTGGACCATGGGGTCTGTGTGGTCTGATTTTCTATGTAAATCTATGTAAATCTCTCTCAGAAGTGGGCAAGTGCGGTACTTAGTGCGGAAGTGCGGTAGTACCGCATCACAAAAAAAAAGTACCGCACTACCGCAAACTTTCTGAAAATACCGCACTACCGCGGACCACACTAAAAAATCCTGCGGTACTTTTTGCGGTACTTAACTATCGCAGACATTTGCAGCGCGGCATGCTCACAGATATGTTTTTTTTTTTTTTTGTTCAGTTTACCAGTGATCGGTATCAGTCATTAGAATCAGTGATTCAATCATTCTGACTTCTCAATTATTGTTCAAAATTAAATACTAAATGAATAACTCAAAGTAAATCTGTTCGTCACTCAACCCAAGGCGGCGCGCCATGACTGCCTCTGACGAAGACTGTACATGGCAGTGTACAATAGCACAAGCTTATATACTTGCAACAATAAACTATCAATCAATCAAGCAAGCAAGCACTAACATGATCGCCGCTCAATCTCATGTCCCGTACAAATTTTTCTTTGATGCACAACATAGACCATAGTACATACTATATGTTATTTTTTTTTTTACTTCATTGTAGCTTCTCTGTTTTATCATTCTCTCTCTCTCTCTCTCTCTCTCTCTCTCTCTCTCTCTCTCTCTCTATCTATCTATATATCTATATATATATCTATATATATCTATCTATATATATATCTATATATATATATATATATATATCTATATATATATATATTCAATGTAGTCAAGATCAATATTGTTTGATTATAATAATAATAATAATGTTACACCACCGGACCGGACACCACACTCCACAGCACGAGCAGTAGGTGTACCTCAGACGCTTTCCAGTCACTCCGGCCCCTAGTAACTCCGGCCCTGCTGGTCACTCCGGCATCCAACCTTGGTCATTCCGGCCTCCAACCTTGGTCACTCCAGCCCCCACCTTGGTCACTCCATCCTCGAAACGGATACCATAATACGAACGAACCCTTGGTGTTGTAATCTGAGGCAATTAGTTGTTTATCCATCACTTCTTATTGAATCAAGAGTTGAACTTAAAGTGTTCAAATCAATATTTAAAATCAGTGATTTTGGTGCCGAAACTATGCCCGCGCCCAAAATGAGATCGTATGAGTAGAGCTTTGGTGATTCACAGTTACTGTTTAATATTCACAATCATTTTTTTTTTGTGTGTGTGTGTAATACACGAAGCATTTTGATTCGAAAGAATTGATGAGATCGTATGAGTAGAGCTTCGGTGATTCACAGTTACTTTTTAAGATCACAATCAAAATATTTTGTTACACGAAGCATATTAATTTGATTTGTATTTCGAGTCAATACAGTGTATTGTTGTGCTGGAAGTTTCCCCTGGCGTCCATGGGCCTCTGGAAGGCTCCGGGAGGAGCGAGCAGGGGGGCGGGGAGCACGGCGAGCCGGCCGCGCCCCGCGGGGCGCGGCCAGACGCCAGGCGAGAAGTGTTGCCAACTAGCATATATTTTTGCTACTTGTTCTTGTATGATCTAAAATATACTGTAACATTCTTGATTGTACTGTTCTGGATATATATAGGAGAAGAGGGCGAGAGAGTCCCAGTCCGAGTCATAGTAAGCTAGTGGCCAGTGAAGAGCCAAGAGTGAAGTGTACTACTAAGGAAGAATATTAAACTACAGAAGTTATGCAAAGTGTTTACATATCTCCCTCCCACGGAGTTTTGTGACGGCGACACGGATCCCAAGTAATACGTCCGGCATAACACTGGTGTCAGGAGTGTAGCCATTTGTTTTTTCGCCATGGAGACTCGTTCCCAGGCTGCCCAGAGGGACGACATGTTGACTGAACTTTTGGAAGCCTTGAGACTACAGGGGGAGAAACAAGAAAGAGCACAGCAACAACAAGAAAGAACACTCCAAGAACTCAAAGAACAACAAGAAAGAGCACACCAAGAACTCAAAGAACAACAAGAAAGAGCACAGCAACAACAAGAAGGAACACTCCAAGAACTCAAAGAACAGCTAGAAGATCGCTTCACAGGATTACAGCTACAGCTAAAAGCAGTACAAGATGGAAGTGAGTCAGTGCGAAGAGAAATGACTGATGTGACCACGAACTTGGGACAACGCCTGATAGAAGTGGAGAAAGAACACACAAATCTTCAACAAGAGATGGAGGTGGTACGGGAGACGACACACAAAGAAATACTAGAAGTAAGTGACAGAGTGAAGGCCCTTGAAGATTGCTTGGCTGGAAACGGACAGCCAGTGCCTGCAGGGGCTAGTTGTACCCAAGATGCTTCTCCTACGCAAGTCCGGGGTAGTTTGAGCCCTGTTTCGCCTGAGTTTATCCCCGCAAGAAGTTCCGCCAGCCCCATGAGTCTGCTGGGCTCGCCTGTTAGAAAGAAGCCTCAGGAGTTTGATGGCAAGGTCTCCTGGGAGGCTTACCGCGCTCAGTTTGAGCTGTTGGCAGCTCGGAACGGATGGGATGACCAAGAGTGCGCGGTACAGCTCCTGAAAGGGGCGGCGCTGGAGGTCCTTGCTCAGCTTGACAATGCGACAAAGGGCAGCTACAGCGGGCTGGCACAGGCGCTGGAGCAACGATATGGGACCAAGCACCAGAACGAGCTCTTCAGTGTTAGGTTCAGAACCCGCAACAGGAGGCGCGGCGAGTCTCTTCAGGAACTCGCTCAGGACCTTGAGAGCATGGCGCACAAGGCATACCCAGGTGCCACCCCTGACCTGCTGACGGTTTTGCTGCGTGATCAATTCACCGATGCCCTGGACAGCCCTCAGCTGAAGATACAAGTGAACCAAGCTAAGCCAACATCAATGCAGGAAGCTCTGGCACGTGCCATGGAGTTTGAGTCCTTTGTTAGGTCTAGCTTGTCAAGCTTCAGGGACGACTCGACTTCTGGCTTTAGGGCACGAAAGGGCGCTGTCAGCGACACGGACAGGTTCCAAGGAACGTGCTGGTACTGCGAGAAGGTTGGGCACAAGGAGAACGAATGCTATAAGAGGAAGAAGGAATATGAAGGTGGCGCTAAGAAGAAGCCCAGGGAAGGACCCAAGTGCTGGACCTGTGGAGAAAAGGGGCACTGGAAGAATGAGTGTCGGAAAAATGTGCCCCCAACGAGGGACCACCACTCGGGAAACTAAGAAGGACTGGTTCACGGGTGCAACGACCAGTCTGTCCTGTACATGCCCCGAAGATATAAGTGTGCAGGAGAACCACCATGACAAGCTGCCAAGTGGAGGGCAAGGTTGACGGAGTGTTGTGGCCTGTGGTCGTCGACACAGGCTCGGAACGCACATTGGTGCGGCCTGACGTGGTGAGTCATCGTCGGCTTCCTAAGACGCCGCATCGACTGTGCGGAGTCACAGGACACTACGCAGAGCTCAGACGCCCAGTGGACGTAAAGTTTGAGCTCGGAGGAAAGGAAGAGTTCCTCTCTGTCTACGTGGCTTACATGGACGACCCCTGCATCCTAGGTATGGATTATCTTGTCTCCCACATGTGCGAGCTGGACTTCCGCTCTAAGCAGCTGACTGTAGGAGGAAGGAGGGTGCCACTGACCACTGTGAACAAGGAAGACCTGCCAGTGACGGTCAAGCGCACCACCATTATTCCTCCGAGGTCGGAGATGCTGTTACCCTGTCAAATTACGGGTGCCCCCCCGGCTAGTCTGTGTGTGGTAGAGAGTGGAAGTCGATGCCCGGTAGAAAACGGGGTGATTGTAGGCAGTACTTTGGTAGACCCTGCTGCAACGGAAGTGCCTGTCGTCGTGGCCAATGTCTCCTTCAGCCCAAAGAAAATAGAATAAGGGACCATGGTGGGGTTGTGCCAAGAGATCAACCAGGAAACGAGAACCTGTGTCTGCAGGAGAACCCTGACGAAGCCCCAGGAGGAGCTCCCCGACTACCTGCGCGACCTGTTTGAGAGGAGCTCCAAGTGTCTAGAGGAGCCCCAAGTGGAACAGCTCAGGGAGCTTCTCGTGAGGAATGCAGATGTGTTTTCCACAGGAGACCTGGACTTGGGGTGTACGGACCTGGTAGAGCACCACATCGACACGGGTAGCCACCGCCCAGTGAAGCAAGCTCCTCGAAGGATGGCACCAGCCCGTCGCAAGGAGATGGATGAGGTAATGGATGATCTCCGGCAACAGGGGTTAATCGAGCGGTCCAGCAGCCCGTGGGCGTCTGCTGTGGTGCTCGTCAGGAAAAAGTACGGTCCCCTCAGGTGCTGCGAGGACTACCGAGCCCTCAACGATCTCACCATCAAGGATTCATATCCACTCCCACGGATCGACGACACGCTCGACGCTTTGGTGGGCTCCAAGTGGTTTTCAACACTGGATATGAAGTCTGGGTATCACCAAGTCAAAATGGCGGAGCAGGACAAAGAGAAAACAGCCTTTTCCTACGGTCAAGGCCTGTGTCAGTTTAAGGTTATGCCCTTTGGCCTCTGCAACGCGCCGGCCACGTTCGAGCGGCTGATGGAGAGGGTGCTGGAGGGACTTCACTGGAAGACGGCACTCATCTACCTCGACGACGTGATTGTCTTTGGCCAGACCTTCGAGCAGGAGATGGAAAGGCTATCAGAGGTTTTCGCCCGGTTTAGAGCTGCACACCTTAAGCTCAGCCCGAAGAAATGCTGCCTATTCCAAAGGGAGGTCCAATACTTGGGACACATCGTGAGCGAGGCTGAAGTACGCACTGATCCTGAGAAGGTGGCTGCGGTAAGGGACTGGCCGACACCCACCAACGTGAAGGAGCTGCGGAGCTTCCTCGGGTTGTGCTCATACTACCGCAGGTTTGTAAAAGGCTTCGCTACGATTGCTGCACCACTGCACCTCCTGACGAAGAAGGGGCGCAAGTTTGAGTGGACAGCGGAAACTCAGGTTGCCTTTGAGAAGCTCAAGGAGGCCCTCATCAACTCGCCCGTACTCACCAACCCAGACCCCTCTAAGCCTTTTATACTGGATTGTGATGCCAGTGATGAGGGGATTGGTGGAGTGCTGTCCCAGGCATGTGCCGACATGGAACGGGTTGTGGCCTACTTCAGCAAGAAGCTCACCCCAGCCGAGAAAAACTATTGCGTGACCCGGAAAGAACTCCTGGCAGTAGTCAAGAGCCTTGACTTTTTCCATGCTTACCTGTACGGTGCAACTTTCACCATCCGCACGGATCACGCTGCATTGCGGTGGTTGAAGTCAGTGAAAAACCCTGAGGGCCAGCTTGCTCGCTGGATAGGTAAACTAGAGCAGCATCACTACACTATTGTGCACCGATCTGGGCTAACACACGGTAACGGGGACAGCTTGACCAGGCGCCCCTGCCTACCTGAGTGTCAACATTGCCTCCAGAGGGAAAGCGTCCAGAATATGTGCCGCCGCACTACAGTGGAACAGACAGCGGAAGTGCCATGGGAAGACTTGGGAAAACTGCAGCAGGAGGACCATAGCTGGGCACGATAACAGAAAACCTTATTCCCGATAACCGATAACTGATAATGGAAAACCTTATCCGTGATAACCGATATTCGTTAATTGGAGACACAAATATAGGCGATAACCGATACCCGATATAAATCCACAATTCCGATACTAGCTAGCGATAAGTCCGATAGGTGAAAACGATACTATATTAATATTTCAAATAAAAAAACATAGATGCATTCAAATTTTCATTATCTGTATTTTAGAAAACTTATAAAACCTGAAAACCACACGTTGACACGTACATATGGACGTTAGTACTATAAACGCCTGAACCGGTTTTGTGTTATTTGGCGTCCCCACCGTCAAAAGCTGGCGCTTTTGTTTACAAACACTGGTCTTTCGTGAACTGCGCATGCTCAGACCAGCAAGCGTAAACCTGTACAGTCTCACAAAGCTTTTTAACCGTAATTAAGATTTGCTGGAAGGCTGAATCAGTCATACAGTACCACTGCCACCATCCCCGTTGTTTCTAGAACGACACTTTGTACGAGTTGTATTTATATGTATACAGTGTGTCATTCTAGAAACCCCCAGGCCACGTATGCGCAGTAGGGAGGAGACAACGTTTTTTTTTCTGAGAGGCGGAAAAAAGTAGCGATTATCGCAAGTTTGGTTACAAAAGTAACGAAGATACCGATATATATTTAAATAAGCAGCGGATGACCGATAACCCGATTTTGTTATCAGCGACAGAGTATCGCGATAACTTATCGTGATAACGCCCAGCTATGAGGAGGACCGAGATCTGAGACCAATTATGGAGTGGCTGAGTCAATCGTCAACGCGACCTGGGTGGGAAGTAATCTCGAGAGAAAGCCCTACCACCAAGAATTACTGAACTCAGTGGGACACTCTTCGGGTGGACAACGGGGTGTTGCAGCGACGCTGGGTCTCTCATGATGGCCTTGACCACTACTGGTCCACGTTGCTACCTATGAAGTCCCGGGAAGGCGTCCTGAAAGAAATGCACGACAGCATCACCGGCGGACACCTTGGGGTAAAGAAGACACTGAGTCGCCTGCGCCAAAGGTTCTACTGGGTTGGCATGAGGAAGGACGTGGAAGAATGGTGTCACGCGTGTGAGGTGTGCTGTGCAAAGAAGGGCCCCAAGAAGCGTCACCGTGCCCCATTGCAACTATACCAGGTTGGAGCCCCCATGGAACGGGTGGCAGTGGATATAGCAGGACCCTTGCCTCTAACGACCAACGGAAATAGGTACACCTGCGTCACAATGGATTACTTCACCAAGTGGCCGGAAGCCTACGCCATCCCTGACCAGGAAGCCACTACCATCGCTAAGGTATTGGTGGAGGAGTTCTTCTGTCGCTTCGGTGTGCCTAACGAGCTCCATTCCGACCAGGGAAGGAATTTTGAGTCAACAGTCCTTGCTGAGTTCTGCAAGCTTCTGGGTATCAAGAAGACCCGGACCACCCCTCTGCACCCACAGTCAGATGGAATGATGGAGAGGTTTAATTGGACGTTGGGCCAGGAGTTGGCCAAGCAGTGCAACAATGATCAGTCTTCATGGGATAAGAAGCTGCCTGAGCTTCTCATGGCCTACAGGTCTGCCGCCCACGAGACTACGGGGTATTCACCGGCAAAGCTGATGTTTGGACGTGAGCTGCGATTGCCGGTGGACCTACTGACAGGAAGGCCTCCTGGGGAAAGCCTTCCAAGGGACGCCTCCAGTTTTGCCCGTCAACTAGAGGAACGGCTGGAAGAGGTGCACCATCAAGTCCGAGGTGCCTTGAAGTTCTCCGGGGAGGCCATGAAGCGCGGTTACAATATGAGGGCAAGCCACGTTGACTTCAAGAAAGGAGACCAAGTCTGGCTTTACAACCCGCAGAGGAAGAAAGGACAGTCTCCGAAGTTACAGAGCCCCTGGGAAGGCCCTTACACTGTGCTAGAACGCCTCTCCGACGTGACTTACCGAATCCAGAGAACGGAAAGGACCAAGCCGAAAGTTGTCCACGTCAACCGCCTATGGAGGTACCACGGTCCGGGAAACTACACCTGGAACAACTACAGACACCCAGCAGCCGACGACAACGCAAGGGACGTCCAGGACCGAGAGGAGGTCGACGACGACATAGGCCTTCTGGACCTTTCAGCCGAGGGAGATAACCTCCCGGCTTCGGCAGATGTTCCAGGGACACCCCAAGAAGCGGACGACGACGATCCGCACCAGGAGACAGACGCGCAGGAGGCACCGAGCAGAAGACAGAGACAACGCAGGCGTCCACAGCGATACGACGATTATTATGTTTTTGATTAATTCTCTTATGTTTGTATATAGTTAAGTGTGTGATCGGGACGATCACAATTAAGAGGGGGGGATAGTGTTGTGCTGGAAGCTTCCCCCGGCGACCATGGGCCTCTAGAAGGCTCCGGGAGAAGCGAGCAGGGGGGCGGGGAGCAAGGCGAGCCGTCCGCGCCCCGTGGGGCGCGGCCAGACGCCAGGCGGGAAGTGTTCCCAACTCGCATATATCTTTGCTACATGTTCTTGTATGATCTAAAATATACTGTAACATTCTAGACTGTACTGTTCTGGATATATATATAGGAGAAGGGGGCGAGAGGGGACAGTCCCAGTCATAGTAAGCTAGTGGTCAGTGAAGAGTCAGAGTGAAGTGTACTACTAAGGAAGAATATTAAACTACAGAAACTGTGCAAAGTGTTTACATATCTCCCTCCCACGGAGTCTTGTGACGGCGACACGGAACCCAAGTAACACGTCCGGCATAACAATATAATTGCATGATATCTGTCTCTCACTGTGTATATTCCCCATTCTAATTTTAGCTTGTCGTGATTCTTGTGAATCAGCTCTTTTACAGTTGGGTCACACCTCAAAATGTAGTGCATCATGCCGCCAGCCGCAGGCTTGCTAAAAACCAGCTCAATCTCATCCTCAACACCCCCAATGGCGTGTAAGAACTCATTGCGGTCCATGATGGTCTCCTTTATTTTTTCCTTGGTCTCCTCTTTATGCACATTAATTGCATATCATGATCTTTGGTTTCATCTTTCCAACACGTACTCTTGGTATTAATTTGCTCAACAGATTCCAGTTTTTGAGCAGCCTCATCCCTTGTGTTCTCATTATCAAAGTTCATGACAATGTTACCTCTATTTGTGAATCTTGAATCAGTTATTTGAATACCATTCAATGCCTGGGAGACTTCATCCTTTATGTCTGTTGCCTTCTTTTCCTGTGTAGAGGCCTTCTTGACAACAAGTAAAGACTTAATTCCAGACAGATGAGCACATTTCCAATGAGACCACTTAGGGCACAGACAGCATCCTATCCACTTATCACCTGTGGGATCCGCACAAGCGAGCAAGGCGCAGCGCATCCGACCCGCGCGAAGGCTCACCACTCACTCCTTCTGTTCTGGGAAAAAATGTGGCGTACAAGATGTAGGGAGTAGTATTGTGTCCCATGTTACGTATGATACTGTCAGTTCTGCATGTTTTTGTTGCTTTTCACAAAAGCTACCGTTACAAAGGCCTGACTTACGTTGTCAGATTGTTGTACTCAGCCTCTCATATTTACCGACTTCCGATCCAAAAACTGTCTCTTGGTCCCCAATAACGAGATTAATTTATATTTACCAATAAAAACAGTTAGTTCCTGATGTTTTTTGGCAATAGTTAGGCGTCAGAAACCTGTAAATACTATGCTCTGAGTACGATAATCTGGCCGCCTGACCCGGGAGAATTTCCAAGTCACCTGTGATATCAAGATCAAGATCGAGGCCCCAAGCAAAACAAGCACTGAGGGAGAGGAAAATAAGCCAGCATGTCAGAGAGCGGCGACCAGGTGGTGTTCCAGGCCGGCCACGTGAGTCTATGTGCTGTTCCCCTCGACATACCTCCCCTGACACAAGGGTTACGGTTGAATCACGCCTGTGGCTAATACACTTATCACTGTGAGGAGCGAACCTTTTTCAGTATATATTTCACTGAACTGACCTGCCATCTGGTGGCCCTGCTGGAGCCGCTGCCAGAGCTAAGCGCAGCGGCGTTCTTTATTCTTTATTGGGTTTACAGGCCCCATTCCACCCAAAGGTGCTCTATAGGGTCTCCAGTATTATTCAATAATAAAATACAATCTTGCAAAACAGTAAACAATATAGATTTCTAAAGCACACACACACACACACAACACAAGAATATCACAACACTATCAGAGTGGTAGAGGAATGATAATATTCTCTCTCAGCCAATATTACACGAATGCAAAAATATAAATATGAAGTACAAAGAATATAAATACCTGAGGCTACTTTCATATACAAAATAATATAAGATTATATCCTTTTGACTTAGTACTACACTTAACACACTAAAAATATATATCATTTTGAGTTAATATGTCACTTTACATACTAGAAATGTAAATCCTATTCACTTAATACTACACTAAATATACCTAAATATGTTATTAAGATTCTTCCAAATGATGTTTTCTATGCCCTCTCTGGCTTCAACTCTCAGAAGGCTTATGGACCTGATGGAGTGCCTCCTATTGTCTTTAAAACTGTGCTTCCGTGCTGACACCCTGCCTGGTCAAACTCTTTCGTCTCTGCCTATCAACATCTACCTTTCCTTCCTGCTGGAAGTATGCCTTTGTACAGCCTGTGCCTAAGAAGGGTGACTTCCAATCCCTCAAACTACTGCCCTATAGCTTTACTTTCATGTCTATCTATAGCTTTTGAATCAATCCTTAACCGGAAGATTCAAAAGCACCTTTCCACTTCTAACCTTCTATCTGATTGCCAGTATGGGTTCCGTAAAGGGCGTTCTACTGGCGATCTTCTTGCTCTCTTAACTGACTCTTGCTCATCCTCTCTTAGCCGTTTTGGTGAAACTTTCTCTGTTGCACTAGACATATCGAAAGCCTTTGATAGAGTCTGGCACAAGTCTTTGCTTTCTAAACTGCCCTCTCTCGGATTCTATCCCTCATTCTGTTCTTTTATCTCCAGTTTCCTTTCCGGCTGTTCTATCTCTGCGGTGGTAGACGGTCACTGTTCTTCCCCTAAACCTATCAACAGTGGTGTTCCACAGGGCTCTGTCCTGTCACCCACTCTCTTCCTGTTATTCATCTTTGATCTTCTTTCCATAACAAACTGTCCTGTCCACTCATACGCCGACAACTCCACTCTGCATTATTCAACTTCTTTCAATAGAAGACCATTTCAACAGGAAGTACATGACTCCAGACTGGAGGCTGCAGAACGCTTAACCTCAGACCTTGGTATCATTTCTGATTGGGGCAGAAGGAACCTTGTGTCCTTCAATGCCTCAAAAACTCAATTTCTCCACCTATCAACTCGACACAATCTTCCAAACACCTATCCCCTATTCTTCGACAACACTCAGCTATCACCATCTTCAACACTAAACATCCTCGGTCTATCCTTAACTCAAAATCTCAACTGGAAACTTCACATCTCCTCTCTCGCTAAATCAGCTTCCTCGAGGTTGGGCGTTCTTTATCGTCTCCGCCAGTTCTTCTCCCCCGCACAGTTACTATCCATATACAGGGGGCTCCACTCACACAGCTCTTCTGGACAAGAGTGGAGTCTAAGGCTTTTCGTCTCATCAGCTCTCCTCCTCCTACTGATAGTCTTCTACCTCTTAAATTCCGTCGCGATGTTGCCTCTCTTTCTATCTTCTATCGATATTTCCACGCTGACTGCTCTTCTGAACTTGCTGACTGCATGCCTCCCCCCCTCCCGCGGCCCCACTGCACACGACTTTCTACTCATGCTCATCCCTATACTGTCCAAACCCCTTATGCAAGAGTTAACCAGCATCTTCACTCTTTCATCCCTCACGTTGGTAAACTCTGGAACAATCTTCCTTCATCTGTATTTCCTCCTGCCTACGACTTGAACTCTTTCAAGAGGAGGGTATCAGAACACCTCTCCTCTTGAAATTGACCTCTCTTTCGGCCACCTCTTTTGATTCTTTTTTAGGAGCAGCGAGTAGCGGGCTTTTTTTTTTGTGCCCTTTAGCTGTCTCCTTTGTTGTAAAAAAAAATGTATATATAGAATGTATATAAATATCTAATGAGATCATGCGATAAATTTAGTAATACTAAATCAGAATGACTGGCATTTCTTCGCCCAGCAATTATATAACAACACACCACAAACAATGAAAACAAAACAAACTAACACACCACAGAAACGCACGTTTATAACATAATACAAAAAACTGGGAAAAAATCAAATAATAAGGCATAGTTATCTATGATACGCATAGTTTCCATATCATAAGCATCAGTAAATAAATAGGTCTTCAGCCTTTTTTTTAAATACAACTACATTAACACTATCTTTAACATTTTTTGGTAATTTACTAAATAACCTAGGTGCACAATTACTAAAAGCTCTAAGCCCAATGTCTGTGTTATAGCGAGGCTCATGCAGCCTATGTTCATCTGACACATGTCTTAAAACCACATTTGTTCCTAATCTGACTGGCCGTAACAACTGTCTGAGGTATTCAGGTTTACCTATCATGATTGCCTGATACGTTGAGACACATATTTTGAATACAATTCTTGCCCTAACAGGCAACCAGTGCAAATCAATCAGTGAGGGGGTCACTCTATCATAGGGTGACAGCCTTTTTATCAATCTCGCTGACTTGTTCATTATGAGCTGCATTTTTCTTAACTGATAACTAGATAATTTATAATACAAAGAATTACAGTAATCTAATCTAGTAATGACATAGTTGTGTATAAGCATCCTTAGGGACTTTTCATCTAAATATCTTCTTATAAAAGCTATATTCTGTAAATTAAACCTACCAAGCCTTACAATCTCATTAATTTGATCATTGAAAGTTAAATGTTTATCTATAATAACACCTAAGTCCTTTACCTTATTAGCTACATCAATAGTTTTACCATTCACAGTCAAACTCTGAAACTCATTCATTCTTCTTATGATCCCTTTGTTTCCAATAATCATACACTCAGTTTTATCTTCATTTAATTTCAAATGCTTCCCATCCATCCATTTTTTAAGCTCAACCATTACCCTAGGTAGACTATTTTCAGCATCCTCAATATTATTACCAGCCAAGTAAACCTGAGTGTCATCAGCAAAAAGATTAAAGGTAACGCCATGCTCACTTAGTAAATATGAAAGCTCAATAGTATAAATACAAAAAAGTATAGGTCCTAAGACACTACCCTGAGGAACACCTCTTCTAAGTGGCCGATGCTCAGATAGTGAGCCACCCACTTGTACACAGTAATTTCTATTTCCCAAATAACTTTTTAAATACTCAAGTGCCCTATGTGTCACACCTAATGCCTTAAGGTCCTCAAGTAACAATTCATGGACAACAGTATCAAAAGCAGCACTCAAGTCAAGTAATATTAGTACACCAAATTTTCCCTGATCCAACCACACAAGAACATCATTTGTTACACTACACAGAGCAGATTCTGTAGAATATAACTTCCTATAGGCAGACTGCTTATCAGGTAAGGCATGGATAGTCGATAAATATCCCAATAATTGATCTAAAACTACATTCTCCACTATCTTAGACAAAAATGAAAGGTTAGAGACAGGTCTATATGAAGAAAGGCTTTGAGGATCAAATTTACTTTTCAAGGTGGGCCTGACAATTCCCAGCTTTTCACTCTGAGGAAAACACACTGCTGGATACTTGAATTTATAATGCATAAAATAAATTTTAAGAGCTCATAGAAGCCTCCCTCACTAGCTATATCAGATAGGGGCATCAGATCGTTCACACAGTACGTTACCTTAATAGTTTTCATTAAGTCATGTAACTTCTCAATACTAATATCATGAAAAGATGACAAGCCAACACAGGGGATATCAGGCAAATAATTCGATTTCATCACCAAACCTCCCTGAAAGTTACCAACAATTTTTTTAATCTTCTCATCAAAGAAGTTTAGAAATCTATTTGCTAGATCAGCATCAGTATAGCCATCTGGAAGCCTTCTAGTGTTGCTCCTATTACCTGTTAGCGTGTTTAAGATTGAATACAGCCGTTTAGTGTCTGAACATCTTCAATAATCTTCTCTCTATAATAAGTACACTTTCTTTGTCTATAATCTATTCACAGTATTCCTAGCACTAACATAACCACTGCGGGAATCTTCCGTACGCAAACTACGCCACCGCTTTTCCTTAAGTTTTCTAGTTTTGATGGCATTCTTAATCTCAGTATGAAACCAGGGTGTGTTTTCCCTCACTTTAATGTCTTTAGTGACTACTGGACACATGTTGTTATATTCAGTCTGTAGTACAGTATTATAAAGGTGAACCAGACAAACTAGACAACCATCCATTGTCACATTGTTGCTATCCTCATGGGGACAACTTTTCTGGATTTCAGTTGTTAATTTGTTAAGTACATTATCAATTAATGCTTTAGGGTCATAGCAACTCTTAAGTCTAAAAGTGATAGTTTTCTTCGTTTTCAAGTCTCTGCTCACATCCACAGTATATGTAATTAACTTATGATAAGGAGATATAGTAAAATCTGGCTCAGTGTCTAACTGATTGACGCTAACACCCATGGGATCACAGAGCACAAGGTCAAGCATGTGGCCAGAGCGAGAGGTTACATCATTTACTTTATTTATATAATGTAAAGAATCTAACGGAGCAATAAAATCACTCCTACGCTGATTATGTACATCATCCATCCAAATATTAAAATCCCCAGAAATAAACATTTTACCATGTGAATGATCAAAGCTGGGGTCCAGCGAGGCTTACTTGGCATTTTTCTGTACCAAACTAGCAAATTATCAGAGTTGTAATGGCCACTATTATGTTTACATGAAAAAATCTGAGTACTGTACATTATTCATGTCGTTATAATGATTATTGATGGCAAACTAAGAGACATATCCTCCAACACTCAATCCGTGGTTAATAGGAATGCATCAGTGGGGCCTCTTGTCAGATATTTTCTTCATGCAATAAAGGAGAAGTCAAACAAGTCTGGCATGGTGTCATGCTGTCAATATCACACAAGCAGCGGAGGAAGGTAGTGTTCAAAATTTTGCCACTCCACATTCCTCCGGCTGGCACGCCGCTGCCCCAACACGATGCATTCATCTGTCCCTCCAATCAGAGCCTGGGAGGGTGTTTACACTGCTGCTCTTGGAGGAAGAATACAAGGAGAGGACATGACGTCATAGGAATGAAGCAGTCTTGGCCTTGGCCCATAACATTGCCCGGCTGGCTGAACGTGCGGCACCCACACACCTCAACATTTTACCTTCATGCCGGCTTGCTCTGCCTTTGGTAGCACCCACAGAGGTGGGGATGGCAGCATAACGTTTTGTCAGTAAGACAAAATGATATTATATAGGAGGCGAGAAAACCGAGTTTGAAAAAGAGCGACAGAAAAGAATGCAAATGATTCCTTGGTGGAAATTTCAAGGAAATCACCAGTAATTCATTTCCCATGTCTTTTACACTCAAACAGGTCACATTACTGGAATGTAGAGGTCTTTGGGTACTCTCAGAAGCAGGGGTGTGGAGTCGGAGTCGGAATCGGTGGAGTCGGCTACTTTTGGCCGGAGTCGAAGTTGGTAAAAATACCCCCGACTCCGACTCCTTAACATAATCATTTATTGTGTAATGTAGTTGTGAAGTTTTTTCTTTTACATTATCTAGGTGTTGTCTACGTAGAGTACACGTAATTTGGATGTAAATACATGTAAAAAAAAGGACCTCAAGAGAGCCTACCGCCGCTACAGCCAGCACCTAAAAAAAGAAAAAAAATGCAATAGGGGGGGAGGGGCATGGGGACCGGAGTCGGAGTCACAACTTTAAAATTTCCCAGAGTCGGAAAATTTTAACTCCAAATCCACACCCCTGCTCAGAAGTACAATGAACACATACTAGTTATTTTGCAAAACATGTAAAATAAGAGTGTAAACCTGGGCAAGTTACCGAGTCAATTCAACCCACGGGGACTCGTTTGCCTGACAAAGTTAATTCTCATTCTCTCATTCTTATTCTTTTAATTCTCATTATCTCTCTTTCTCATTCTCTCTCATTCTTATTCCCTCTGTCTCATTATCATTCTCATTACCTGTCATTTTCATTATCATTTCCCCACATTTTCTCTCTCTCTCTCTCTCTCTCTCTCTCTCTCTCTCTCTCTCTCTCTCTCTCTCTCTCTCTCTCTCTCTCTCTCTCTCTCACCGCAGGGGCAGTCCATTCCCTGACACTGTCATGGTAAGTGTGCTTCTGTATGCAGATGACGCGGTAGTTATTAGTGAGTTAGCGGAGGAACTTCAGGAACTTTTAGATGTTGTGAATGAGTATGGGAGAGATTTTGGAGTGAAATTTAGCAATGAGAAAAGTCAGATAATGATTGTGAATTGGGTAGAAGATGAGAGAAATAGGACTTGGAGGCTAGGAGACACAGAGCTATGGCTAGCAGATGAATACAAGTACCTGGGTGTATGGATGAGTCCGAAGTTCCGAATGGATGTGGAAGGTCAAAGAATGGGAAGATAAGTGAATCAATGGGTGGGCCATCTGGGAAGTGTGGTGAGAATGAGGGCATGTAAGTATGATGTGCTGAGAGAGGTGTGGAAGAGTGTAGCAGTGCCGAATGTGATGTTTACCGTTTACCATCGATGAGGTTTCAGGCCCTGCTCCGCCGCTGATGCAGCGCTCTCAAGGGCCGTCAACAATTACAACGTTAGCCTCAATAATAGTCTTCGATTCACTTATTCTCAAACATCGTAGTGAGTGAGTGAGTGTCTTAATTTCTTTCACGAATAATATCACATAAAACCATTAGTTCAGTTTTCATGTCTAATATTTTCATAATAGTATCACAATTAAATATCCAACGATTATTCTATCATTCTATCTCTGTGGTGGTAGACGGTCACTGCTCTTCCCCTAAACCTATCAACAGTGGCATTCCACAGGGCTCTGTCCTATCACCCACTCTCTTCCTGTTATTCATCAATGATCTTCTTTCCATAACAAACTGTCCTGTCCACTCATACGCCGACGACTCCACTCTGCATTATTCAACTTTTTTCAACAGAAGACCCTCTCAACAGGAAGTACATGACTCCAGACTGGAGGCTGCAGAACGCTTAACCTCAGACCTTGCTATCATTTCTGATTGGGGCAGAAGGAACCTTGTGTCCTTCAATGCCTCAAAAACTCAATTTCTCCACCTATCAACTCGACACAATCTTCCAAACACCTATCCCCTATTCTTCGACAACACTCAGCTATCACCGTCTTCAACACTAAACATCCTCGGTCTATCCTTAACTCAAAATCTCAACTGGAAACTTCATATCTCCTCTCTCACTAAATCAGCTTCCTCAAGGTTGGGCGTTCTGTATCGTCTCTGTCAGTTCTTCTCCCCTGCACAGTTGCTATCCATATACAGGGGCCTTGTCCGCCCTCGTATGGAGTATGCATCTCACATGTGGGGAGGCTCCACTCACACAGCTCTTCTGGACAGAGTGGAGTCTAAGGCTCTTCATCTCATCAGCTCTCCTCCTCCTACTGATAGTTTTCTACCTCTTAAATTCCACCGCAATGTTCCCTCTCTTTCTATCTTCTCTCGATATTTCCACGCTGACTGCTCTTCTGAACTTGCTAATTGCATGCCTCCCCCCCTCCCGCGGCCCCACTGCACACGACTTTCTACTCATGCTCAACCCTATACTGTCCAAACCCCTTATGCAAGAGTTAACCAGCATCTTCACTCTTTCATCCCTCACACTGGTAAACTCTGGAACAATCTTCCTTCATCTGTATTTCCTCCTGCCTACGACTTGAACTCTTTCAAAAGGAGGGTATCAAGACACCTCTCCTCCCGAAATTGACCTTTCTTTCGGCCACCTCTTTTGATTCTTTTTTGGGAGCAGTGAGTAGCGGGCTTTTTTTTATTATTGTTTTCGTTTTTGTGCCCTTGAGCTGTCTCCTTTGTTGTAAAAAAAAAAAATCCCACACACTGAACATCCATCACTCACAATTTACAAGCATCACATTACTTTTAGGAATAATATACTTGAATAACGGCAGGTTTTTTATTTATTTATTTATTTATTTTTTTTTTTTTAATGGTCACCCCTTAATTATTTTGCGTCCTCTAGGGGTTGATATGTAGTTAACCCTTAGACGGCAGCAGTATGTGAAGAGTAGCTCCCCCCCCAAAAAAATGAATGGTCTATACATAGCCACTGCTGACCTTAGGACTGTAGCATAAATATAGTTATGCCACATAATGGATGTTTTAACTGTTGTTTCTATATAGATTCTATGGCAGTCTGGAAGTGTTGTTATATTTCTGCCTCACAAAACTGACAGACTGAATTTTGGACCGTCTAAAGACTCTATATAGAGTTCCATCGCCGTCTAAGGGCTAATACGCATTCCACTATGACAAACAAACATTTTTTTGGTATTCCACAATTACACCCATATGTGACAGAGATGAACACCAAGGCCATGCAGGCTAAAGCATGTGCCCAAAACTTTACCTCAATATGTAATCAATACACCTATCTCTTAAGGCCAATGAACCTTTTTTCTGGTGAATCATCATCATTATGGTGGTTGACCTACTTTTCTGATTGACTTTAACCCATCCGCTGTGACTGGCATGGATTTGGCTTTCGCTGGTAGCCTGGTAACATATAGTCCCAGGTCTTTCTCTGCCTCTGTGGTGAATAGTGGAGTGTTTCCCATGTGGTACTGATATGCTGGATATCCCCTCCCAAGGTACATGACTACATTTTTCCTCACTGAATTGTAGCAGCCACTTTTTGTTCCATTCCTGCAGCTTGGTAATGTCTACTTGTAGGAAATCCACAGTCCAGGGGCTAATATGCTATTCATCCCTCTGATCATCATATCTGTCACAAATTGCTTTTTTCTGAGATTTGAACAGTTAGGTTGCCATTCATAGTAAGTGTCCAGAATTGATTTTGGCTGCTTGTATTGAAGTACCCATGTATCAGTTCTTACCTTACAAACTACTCCTCTGTTGTCATTCATGTCTAAACTATTCTTCAAGTCTCTCTGTGGGTGGCAGAGTAGCCCAAAGTAATAAACTGTGGGATCACATGAAGATTTGCAACACTTGAGGTCACTGATCTTCATGTGGGGTGAGAGTGAGGTAGCCTAATGTACTTTGGTCTTCAAGGTGTTGATTACATTCACTAAAGTGTTAAACATTCTGTTGACTGTGGATAGGAGGACAGGAGTACATACACAAGCTACTGAATCTTATTGGAACAAACATTAGGTTTACATAAAGAAAATGGGTAAAAATATTGACTTCTAATGCCATGTCTCTTAACCCTGCTGAATACAGAGGGACAGGTGTATACGTATATATCTTTTGGCATTCTTGGTGGGGCCTGGTGGTCGGCCCCAGCTCATTAGTGATGTGGGTAAGTATTTCATATTGGAGCCATTCTTGGTTGACTCACGCTGCCCCTGGAGCTCCACTTGATCTTGATAAGTTGTCATTAGGGTAGCATGTGGGTTGTCTTTTGGCCACTTTGCAATGGCTGAAAATTGTCAACTTGTAGGAGTGAGTAAGACTTGAACACTCAGCTACTGGCTCCTCTTCTGGCTTACCAACAACTTCAGATCTTCTAGTCACATAATTGAAATAGTCCAGGACACAAACAGTATAGTAGTGGACCTCATCACTCACTCCTTTGACCACCTCTGCATGGAAACATTCAGCATATTTCCCAAACCCTTTACACGACCTCACTCAGAGTGTGCACAACCACTTACATGAAAAAATTATATCACAGAGGAGAGCCACCAAACAAGTCCATCTTCTATATGAGAGACATTTTCTATATATAACTCTTTGTTTCCTGGTTATAGATCGTACAAGGCAACATCCCCTCCACCGCTGCACGTCTCCAAACATAATGCTTTTGTCATCATTCCTTCTGCAACTTGCCCTTAACCACCATCTAGTTTTATAATGCTTCCTTTACAACATTTGCTTCCATGAACTTCATATTATGGCCAAAATTTCCTTTTTCCCAGGATGAACTGACACATGAGGAAATATGGGATGACACACTACTGATCCAGCAGTATGATGAAGCCATGGCCCAGGTGGCCCTGAAGCTGGCTCAGCGTAACTCTGCCGCCAACACCGAGAGTGAGCAGTCTGAGGCCAGCCATGCAAGAGGAGGAGGTCAGGGCCAGCAGCAAGGCACCCGCAACACCAACAGAAAGAAAAAGAAGAAGAGCAAAAAGGGAACCAATGTGAGTAGAACTGAGAGAGAGAGAGAGAGAGAGAGAGAGAGAGAGAGAGAGAGAGAGAGATTGAAAAATAAAGGGAAAAAAAAGGGAGTATATAAAAAGAGAAAGAGGAAAACAAAGAAAAAAAGAAAAAATGGAAGGAGAGAGAGAGAGAGAGAGAGAGAGAGAGAGAGCAACAATCTTATGGAACTACTTACATATGTGCTTCAGATAACACTTAAATAGTAAACTTCACTTGCCATATTATTATTTTTTTCTTTCTTTTTTTAACCTGTCCGCTGCGATTGGCACGGATTTCGCCTTCACTGGTAACCTGGTAACATATACTCCCAGGTCTTTTTCAGCCTCTGTGGTGGATAGTGGAGTGTTTCCCATGTGGTACTGGTATGCTGGATTTCACCTCTCAAGGTGCATGACTTTACATTTTTCTTAATTGAACTGTAGCAGCCACTTTTTGCTCCACTCCAGTGGTGGTGGTGATGTCTTCTTGTAGGGAATCTACATCCAAGGGGTTAATCCCCTGGGTGCCAAGCATTTATCGCAAAAAAACTTCCCCTATTGCCAAGCAAATTTGGATTTTTTTTATTTTTTTATATATTTATTTATTTATTTATTTTTTTTTTTTTGCGGAAAAGTGTTCAGAATGGTTAGACAACACATAATTGATACATTTTACTACTCACCACTTATAATTTCCATGATTTCTAGGCGCTGTAAACTTTTCCGATATTTGGAGTGTTACATCCCGTAGACTTACTCGCCCCAGGGAGCTCGTCTATGAAACTTCAGAGATCCATTAAAGGTTGTTATATGGCACTAAGAAGGCTAATGGCATGGGTTGCAGGAGGTTGGAGTGCATAGAGGTCCGACACGTGATATGAGGGATTTTGCAAGCCTACAATCCGAACTACTGCACGCAAAATCGGAGGTTTTGTGTTTTGCTGCACAAAAATATTTCATTGTAAACGTGCATAAGTTGTTGTTTTTTCAACAGATATCATAAAAATAAGTAACTGGAAGTAGATAACACTCTATCTATCACTATATATATAATCTTTACCAAGGTCACTGTCAGACTCAGAGTCACTCGCATCACTATCCGTGAAGTCACTAGGGGCCTCATCAAGGGCACGAGCAAAGTTGGGCGTCCACAAATTATGCTTTGCGCGGCGAGACATCCTCCCTGCATTGCGGTCAGGTCAGGAAAGGGATCTGTACCCTCGGGATCCCTAGAGGCTTGGTGGGGGGGTGAAGATCAGTGACTGGGAGGGGTAAACGTATGAAAAGTGTCCTGTCAAAATATGGAAAGCTTCTCAGTCAAAATAAGGCCACAGCGATTTTTCTAAATTGCCGCTGTAAATAAACGGCGCTGGCACCCTGGGGGTGAATGTATGGAATCACTTATTGGCAGGATAGGTGTTTTAATGTATGTGTGGGTATGTGCATGTGCCCCAGTGAAGGAAAGGCAAGACTGAGAGGAAGAGACTTAGGAAGGAGTCAGAGGGATGAAAGATCAGATTTTCCCATAATCTTTTATGAAGTTTGATGATCGATGAAATGTTTCCAACTATTTCTAGCTATTTGTAGGAAGTGTGGAAGAGGTCTTTTTGATCCATGATGTGTGGGGGAGGGAGAGCAGAAGCCAGTCCACGAGTAAAGATCAATGTAGGGTGCTCATATCTAGCATGGGGAGATAGAGAATGGAGAGATAAAGGAGGCAATAAAGATATTAAAAGTAGAAAAGAGCCCCAGCATTTACTACATACCACCAGGAATGCTGAAATATGGTATGTATTTTAAATGCCACTCTGCCCTCTGAAAACAATGACTGTAGTATGCCATTGTTGACAGTACTGCTTGCCATTGTTGACAGTGGCACACGGGAGACTACTGCCGGGCATGCTACACCGTGGATGAGGAATGGTATGAGGCCGCCATCACCACCATCAACCCCCACACCGCCCGCTGCATTGTGCGCTACCTTGGCTACAACAACGAGGAGGAGCTGCCTCTCAGTGCCCTTCAGAAAAGCAAGGGTGAAACAGCACGGCGCAGACAGCAGGAGGCAGCGGCCTGTGATGCCCTGTCCGAGGTAAGGCAACTGTGGCTGTGCCTGTGGCAGGGAATGTTCTGTCTCGGGCACCGTCTTTTTGATGCTAGGATCTGGAATAGGCTGAAAAATGTGCCCTGAAATCAGGAAGTTTATTTTTATAAAGGGAATCTGATCATTCACTGTGTCAAACGATCAAGCAGATACTCAAGATAAAACGTAATTAGTGAGTTTGATGAACCTTGGAAAGTATAATGAAAGTGTTTGAAATTTCCTATTATATGTAAAAGAGAGGAAGTTGTCTGCCTAATTTATGAACTTGGACAATGCATGACAAAATCAATTAGAATTCAATGTGGAAATCATTGAAGATTTATAAACTTAGTGAGAGGCTGTTTGAAAGAGTGAAGTCTTACTAGATATGCTAAGGAATGTTTTGGGGCAATTGAGGAAAATTATAATTATTTTAATGTTATGATAATATAATATACGGAGGGCGAGGGTGTCCTGCAAGCCTTTCAAAGACCCTCCCTTGTCCTCACTTCCAATTTCCCTATTGTCTCATTAACACTAGAGAGTAGCTCAGCATGCCATTGAGGTAGGAATAGGTAGAGGTGGCATGGGGATTAACTACTGGGAAGGTCAGAGTGAGGCAGGCCACCTGACCTGACTCAACCAATATGGCGGACACCCCTTTGACAGCTTCTTGATAGATCCGCCTGGTTCCGCCAACCAGGTGAGCGTGCTTTCTTACTTGCAAGTACAGAACAAATATATATATATATATATATATATATATATATATATATATATATATATATATATATATATATATATATATATATATATATATATATATATATATATATATATATATATATTCCGCAGGTATAGCGCTAAACTCGTGGATCGCGAAACTCGTGGTATTGAAAACACTGAAAAAGCACTTATTTGTTCCGGCCCGTGGAGAAGCTGACTTTTTTCCCCATTTTACTCCATTGTTATCTCAAAATACGTACTGTGTGAGAAGGAAGAAAATGTGAAGAGAGAACGGGTTGTTTTGAAACCACCGCTGAAGGCGGCTGGCTGCCTTACGATTGGTTGACAGCTCTGAAAACACTCTTGTGACTCGCCGAGTTCGATGACGTCATCGACAGCGCTCACCCAATCAGCGGCCTCCAACTATGCCAGAACGAAAGCTTTGTTAATCTTGAGTCAATGTTTATAGTCAAATCATTTGTTTGTAGCTTTTACCGCAGTCCACTAACATGCACCTCTGTGAATTTCGAACCAGCACGTGTGAACACGGTCACCCAACCGCTAGTTTCTCGAGAATTTTGTATAGAGATTCAAAATCGGCTGCATTTCACGAGAAACTCATCGAAATTCTTGTCAGAAACTCAGTCACCAGCATGTCGGTTATTTTCTCGTGAGGTCGGTAAGCTTGAAGTAACCAGGCCGAGCAGGTCTTGGACTTGAGTCTTGTCCAAGTGTAGCCACTGCCTCATCATGTCTGTGTCCTCACTGCTAAATTCTCGTAGCATTTAATGGTAGCAAGCTGTAACGCACTCTCCTTTTGTCTCCGAGCTAACCACTCACGAACCAACAAATGCTTTCTTTTCATTTTTTTCTTTTTCTTCAGCAAACACCACAAAGCAAACTCTGCTATGTCTGGATCCATTGTTTGTTTTGGTCTTCAGCCGATATATCCCAGAATGCAACAGTCCTCTGTGTGACCAAACTTGTGGATAAATTTAAGGCAGAAAATTGTCGGGAGATAATTTCATTGGGAAATTCCCGAGAAACTAGCTTGTGTAACTGCGCCTTTAAGCTGCTGGTGTCACACTGGGCCTTTTACCTCCAATCGCATTGGCGATAGGGGCAACCAGCAACTCCAACTTTTCCAGGTGTGCGTCACACACAGCCGAGGTCGGTTGTCCACATTCGCAACGTAAACAAAGCAGTCGCCCTGTATCGGTTAAATAGTAAACAAAGCAGCTCTGCCAGTCTACTTTACAAGTTTCTTGGTTGGCCATTTTCCACTGCTCCTCACTCCGCAGCCGCTGCCGTCATCTGTTTGTTTACATACAGCCGCGCGGTTGCTCGTATACCCAACCATTTTCCATCCGTATGGACAACCGACAACTCGCTCTCTGTTGGGCGCACGGGCAACTGCGGTTGCCAGTAGCCCCAACGGTTGGAGGAAAACAGCCAGTGTGACACCGCCTTAAGGAATCGTGCGTGACACCGGCGGTAGGTAGACATGACCCGTAAAAGTCAAAGCAGCGCGAAACTCTGGAGGGTACTGTATTCAGTCTTGTGCACATGTTGCAGGCAGTGGTGCCACCTTAGATGCTCAGGCCTCAGAAATGTAAGAGGAGTGCAGAATTTTACATGCCCAGCTTGTGTAAGGAGACAGCAAGGACAAGAAACTGAGAGGGATGAACTAGAGGTGAATGGAGGAAAGCTGGATGAGGTAGAACATTTCTGTTATTTGGGAGATGTTCTGGACTGTGAGGCAGGAGTGGAGAGGACAATGAGAGCAAGAGTGTCGGCAGGGTGGTTAAAGTGGAGGGAGGTGGCTAGTCTGCTCGTGAATTGTAGCATCCCTCTAAAGAGCAGAGCAGGGGTGTACCAAGCGTGTATTAGATCAGTGATGTTGTATGGAGCAGAAACATGGGCTCTAACTAGAAAATTGATGGATGTATTTAGAGCAAGTGATCGCAGAATGCTGAGGTATATGGCAGGGATCAGGTGGCAAGACAGGGTGTCCAGTGCAGATGTGACTAACAGATGTAGAGTAGAGGACCTGGAAACAGTGCTCAGAAGGGAAGGACTCCGATGGTTTGGACATGTAAATAGAGCAGGGGAGGATACATTGCTGGGAGTTTTGGAGAGATTGGAGGTGGAAGGAAGGAGACCAGGTAGTAGACATAGGAAAACGTGAAGAAGGTGTATACAGGAAGACTTGGCATTGATGGGATTGGATGAGCATCGGGCAGAAGACAGAGTAGAATGGAGGAGAGCCATAAAGCGTCCAACCGTTCAGGAAGAGTGAAAACGGACTTTAAACGATATCTATATCTATATCTATATCTATATCTATATCTATATATATATATATATATATATATATATATATATATATATATATATATATATATATATATATATATATATATATATTATCCTTATTTCTTTTACACATACTAACCCAAAAGGATATATAAGCAAACGTTCATATATTTGAGACTTTCTATAGCAACAAATTCTCTACACACTTCATTCATATACCACTATACAGTACTAACTTATTCATAGCAGTCCTACTCTTGACATGTTTTGAGGCAATATTCCTTGCTGTAAATTGCTTTACTGCATAGGAATACCTCACCTGTGAATGTTTCTGCAATTGCTTTGACGAGTAGCACAAGGTGGTTGTGCAGAGGGTCACTGGCAGACGTATGTCTTTCTCAGGTGGAAAAGACAGCTTTGTCTTGTAATGTGGATAATACTTGAATAACAAGGGCCTGACATGCAGATGTGGATAATTTTGAGGCTTCCTACCTCAATGCAGCATGCTTTCAAAAGACATTCTTTTACATTCCACACCACACTACATACACACAGCACACACACCATATCCTCAAAATTCATCTAAATTTATCATGGTGCATAATAATATCAATCTTTGGAGTCCCCTTCTAGGGAGGGGACCATTAGTGCCTCCAGGTCAGATCCCACTTATGGTACTGACCAAAAGAGGTCTTGATAGCTCTTCCAGCTTTTTCCTCGTCAACCTCTGCAACATTCACAGTCTTCACCCTAATTTTCATTCTGTGGAACTATATGTCTCCTTCTCCTTACCCTCACCTTCTCTTCCTACCAGAATACAGATTTCCAAGGCTACTGATAGTAATGTCTGTTCTGTCCCCTCCTACTTTATACCTCCACCTTATTTCAGGAAAAAAACAAGGCCTCCAGGTATGGTAATTTATGTGTTGTGGGTGAGTTCAGTCATGATGATATTGCCTGGGTTAACTGTGGGTGACCCACAATCAGAACAAGTCTTGAGGTAGTGCAAGATAACTTTCTAAAGCAATGGTTACTGAGCCAACAAGAGATAATAATATTTTAGACTTAGGTCCACATTCTTAAACATTTTGGTGCCCAAGCATACAGATTTGACAAAGCTTTTGTAGGAGTTTTGAGCATTTTCATTCATAGTTTCATGACCCTGGTGGTAGTTTGACCCTTCTTCTGTACCAGAAATCTAACAAAACTCATTAGAACCCAATTGACCTCCTTTTTGGCCTTTGGAAATAGTTGATGTGAGAGGCAGAATCATCTGAGAACACCAGCCTCAGTGTTGTGTGACAATGGTAACACAGTTGGTGAGGTTAAAGCTGAAGGGGAGTTGGGTAATTTAAGAAATTAGGTTTAATTTAAAGTGGGAAGCAAACATCAAGACTGACAAATAGCAGGTGTCCAACTTCCGAATAGGCAATCATGAGGGCTTAAGAGAACACCTGGTAGGAATTACTGGGTGGAGTTTATGGGAAGGTCAGGTCAGACCGGTCACCGAAGCTCTGTATCAGATGTGGCCGGGTGCTGGGCTCAGTCTTTTACATTTTATATGAGCAGGGAAGTTTGCCTTACTTGATCCAGCAAGAATGCATCAGAAAATCTACCATGGGGGCTAGATGCAAGGGAATCAAGCATTGTCTAACTCAGGATTAGCCACTTGGAGAGAATAAAGAGAGGATGTGGCAGAGGATATCTGCATATAAGATCAAAGTAGATCCGTCAGGTGCATGAGGATGAGTGTCCCTTGTGATGTGGAAGGACAGAGCTGTAAAGTATTCATTCAAAGATATCTTGCTGCATAGGTACACTTAGTCATTGTCATTCAAATGTGTGTTTTCAGATGGACCAGTGCAGCTCAGTGGCTGAGAGTGACCAACAATCCGACACTGACTGTGAGAGGAACAATAAGAGGCAGCGGCTGCCACCTAAGAGAAACTCCCTTCGTGGCGCGGTGAGATGATGGGCCATTGTATGCAATGTCCCTTCAGTCTGGTGCATGTATTCTGAAAGGAACAAAGATAAAGAGCTTTGTTCAGAGAGTCACTGATTTTGGGACCATTTGATTAAATATACCCATTCAATTGAGTAATATTTATGCATGTGTAAAAGTCAATTCCCACGAGAAGTCAACTTCCCAATGTTTTGGCAAAAATCTGTGATTTCTAAACTCTTGTGGAAAAAGCTTTCTTATTTTTTCAAGCATGACTGATCCACATCTGAGTAACATGTTTTCCTGTAAAAGTCAGGGTAAGGCAATGGCAGTTTTACATGCTGTGCCCCTGAAATAATCAAACTATATGAACTATTTGAATGACTTATGAAAGTTTATATATATTATTTATTTTTTCAGTGAATAGCCTTTGTAGCTCATTATAGAGCCTTCTCAGTGATGGAGGCAGGTGGTTTATAGTGGCATTATTAGAGGAATAATTAATGTTACTATGAAGAGTCATCTTTGCCATCAGTGGGCAGCAAGTACCCACCAGTGCCCAAAACAGTCCAAAGTTTAGATGGCCCTTCACATAGAAAAGGAAATTTATACTAATATCAAGTAGTGAATGCTTTAATGATTAGGTGTATCATCCAATTTCTCCCTGATATGGAGATGAGCTGTGGTTGTGGACTCACACACATGATGTGAACTTTCTCTCTTCAGATGCCTCCTCCAAACCATCCCACTGTTGGCCTGGGCATCCCCCCGGTGAGTTCCTCAGGCCCTCATCAAGGCTGGGTCAACGTTGCCAGATTGTCGTACTCAGCCTCCTATGTTTGCTGATTTCCGACCTAAAAACTGCCTCCTCGACCCCAATAACTGCTTTCATATACAGTTACCATTAAAATGGTTAATTACTGGTGTTTTTGGCAATAGCTATGGCTCAGAAACCGGTTAATACAAGGCTCTGAGTACGACAATCTGGCAATGGTGGGCTGGGTGCACTCTTTGCTGAATAAGTTGCTGTTATGAACTGTGTGCATTACCATTACAAGTTATCCTTCATCTTGCTGCAAAAGCTGAAATATTTAGTTAGCAGACTCCATGAGGGATATAAAATTTGCATATTTAGTTTAATATCAGCAGAATATACTTTATTAGGAAAGAAATTCCTTTAATAATTAGACACTTAATAAAATGAATCCAGAAGGATATATTACAAGTGACAAGTTCACTGAAGCACTAGTTCAGACCTTCACTACAGTCCTGGGCCAGGACGTCCCCTTCCTGCCTGCTGTGGGAAACTGTTAAAACTTTGACCCTTACTGTAATAGTATTGCTTTTGTGTGTTACATTATGTCTATAGGGAAGTTTTGTTGAGTTACACAACTTTTTTTGTACAGTTTTTCATTATATGTTCTTAATCTTTCAGCCACACCTTCCCTTGCTGCCGCCTCCCCCAGCCCTCACCCTGGATGCCGGTGGGGATCCCCAGTCCTCGGAGGCGCTGCACACCATGCTCATGAGCTGGTACATGACCGGCTACCACACTGGCTACTACCAGGGGCTCCAGCATGCACGGGGGAGGCAAATGAACCAATAACAATAAGCAAGGGCATAATTCAAAGTGGTGGTAGGCATGTACCTAGGGTAAAAGTAAAGCTTTCTTTGTACTTTGTAAATGAAATAATGGTGGACAGTGAGCTCATTTAAATGCAAGAGTGTATGGTTGTTCATCATCTTGGTGTGCTCACAGATACATAGACTATATTTTCATAATATGTATTCTAAAGAATTGATTTTGAGTTACTGTTGACTTTGAGTGATTTTTTTGTAATAAAAGCCTCACTCAAAAAGAGCTATTGAAATGTCAAGATTTAAGATTTCTTTAATTATAATTACACTAAATCATCTCTTTGGCTCAATGGTAAGTATTTTCCAAACCTGCTTTCCATCTTTATGTGAGTGCAAAGATCCCAAAATGCTCTATTAGGTTAGAGCTTAAAATTCAGTTCTCTGTTGTTCAGTTAGTTATAATAAAAGTTACCTTACTATTCACTTGACCATTAACCCCTTCATTACTGATGAATGCCTTATGTAAGTCATGGAAAAGTTTGGCTGATGAACCAATGAATTGCTCCCATGATTCATAGCTACATTGACAGTACACAGGGCTTTATTTTGTCGGTTTGTACATTTTCTGTGGCTGGTAGCTATTGACAAGTTGACAAATAGGGGCTCCTAACATCACCATAGCCGATCCAGGATTCAGTAAGTTTCCTAACTTATAGGTGGTAATGTTATAATTGTATTTTGTAAAGAATCCTTATAACTAAAAACTACCTAAAATTATGAGTATTCTTTTTCTTGAACAGAACATTGAATAAACAAAAGATCAATAATATGAAAATACGTTCATATTTTATACGACAATTGTGGGCCGAGGCAGCAGCGCACACCATTTTGCGAGTATCAGCTACCTTAAATATGCATATTTTTACTGCGCAAAGCAGGTGATGTCACTTATTGTGACTTCGTGAGCTTTCATATTTATCTATTTGTGTATATTTCATGGAGGAATAACTTACATTACTACATTCAATTTTACTAGTGACATGAATTTGTGACTGTTTATCACAATAGAATTTCGCTCTAATAAGTGAATCAGATGCCGTAGAAATATTACCAGTGTGTGTATGAATGAATACAAAGTTGAGCACATACTTTGATTAAACTTCAGGATGTCTCGTGGATCATTTATAAATAAAAACAAACAATCTGGATAGGGTACTCTTTAGCCCACCACTGCTGCTTGAGGCACAAAAACAGTCCCTATGCCAAGTTTGTACCCCTCATTTGGTGATGTTAGGTGTGCCTATTGACAACTGACCATCAGTTGTTACCAAAAACTAATGGTGTGAAGAAGCCTCTTTACTGATAGCAGTGACTTCATACTGTTGTTATTGAATGTGTAGCTTTTATTTTTTTTTCCTGTAGCATATTTTATTACTATTTTTCATGTATAGGCTACAAATCTATATCACACAAATATAATTAGAGCTATAATCAGACCCATGGCAACATGTTTCAAGGGCAAATGGGTGGACATGAGTGGTAATGTTTGCAACAAAGTGGAGGCGCCATTTCTCTACCGTCTCAGCTTCTCTACAGGAAATTGTGTCTCACTTATCCCATCCGCTGCGATTGGCATGGATTTGGCTTTCACTGGTAGCCAGGTCTTTCTCTGCCTCTGTAGTGGATAGTGGAGGGTTTCCCATGTGATACTGGTATGCTGGATATCCCCTCCCAAGGTGCATGAGATATCCCTTTCCAAGGTGCATGACTTTACATTCTTCTTCATTGAACTGTAGCAGACACTTTTTGTTCCATTCCTGTAGCTTGGTGGTGTCTTCTTGTAGAAAATCCGCAGTCAGGGGGTTAAATGGAAAGCACTGACGGTGACGGTGGTGAGTGGTCGTGCGTTCAAGGCTTTATACATACTAAATAAAAGTGATAACTTGAATAGCTTTGTCAGGTATTGTTCTTATCAGTAATAACTAATCTCTTGACTGGTAACATATTAAGAAGGAATAACATATTGAATTATGTACGGTATAAATATCAACTTGGTCTGTTGGAATATAATGAAGGTGATGCAACACTGGAGAGGATGAGTTTTTTTTTTTATTTTTTTTTTTTCTTCAGTAAAAGAAACTTCAAGGGCAAAAAAAAAAAGGAAACAATAATGAAAAAAAGCCCGCTACTCACTGCTCCTACAAAATAGTCAAGAGGAGTGGCCGAAAGATAGGCATGTATTAGCAGCACTTTCTTAATGCTGTCATGACACTAATTTTTTTGTATTATGAAAATGTTATATTTGTTAAGTTTCATAAGAAGAATAGAAAATATTTTGTGTAATTTGCATTCTTTGATCCTAGAGTGGTTACAGTAATGTAACACTCACCAGGAGGATTCAGGGCATTACTTCAGATGATCTTTTTTTTCTTTTTCTTAACATTATGTGGTTCTGCGTGTTCTCATCCTGTGTCATAAAGGAGACTGTGAGGTTGCAAGGGTGAAAAGTAAAAAATAAAGGTGAAGGAAAAATGGTTAGGAAGTCAAATAAGGAGACAGAAAATTCAAAGGTGGAGGGCACAAATTTGACAAGAAGTTGCAAAGTTGATAAAGAAGATTGTAAAGTCAAAAAAGGAGGTTGCAAATTCAATAAAGGTTGCAAAGTCATTAAAGAAGGTTGCAGAGTCAGGAAAAATGTTACCATGCTAAACAGAGAGGAACATATTAAAAAAATCAGATTTCCCCCATGCAAGAGCTAACCAGCATCTTTATTCCTTCATCCCCTTAGCTGGAAACTCTGAAAAACCCTTCTTTTATCTGTATATCCTCCTGCTCCCCCCCCCCCCTTTTTTTATTATTATTTATTATTTTATTATGTTTTTTTTTTAAGTGTTGCCTATTGTGGTGGTAGGCTGTCGTGAGGGGTCTTGGGCGACCCCAGCCCATTAGTGGCAAAGGCGAATTTTCTATATAGTGGCTGCCGTGATATATGCCTCTTGCTTGGCCCATTCTGTCTCCCAGTGCTTCGCTTGAACAAAGTCACTGAAGTTAGGGTTGATTGAAGATCTGGCAGCATGTGGGTAAACTTCTACCACTCGGTGATGGTTTGAAAAATTAGTGTGTTTTGGTGGGGGCCAGGTCCACAGGCTCACCACGCCAATACGCTGACCACTCAGCCACCGCTCAGACTTGACCTCTTTCAAGAGGGCAGTATCAAGACTCCTCTCCAACTGAAAATGACTTTCTCTTTTGTCCACTCAAACTGTCTTCCTTTCACATGATCAGTGCATCATGGTCTTTCCCTTGAGCCACTACCATTACTGTAGGTTTATTTTTTTTTATGAAATAATATAGAGGACAGACCAAATACCAAATAAACCTACAGGCAGACAGACCTCTAGTCTAGACATTTACACAGACCTGCAGGTAAACTGGCAGTCAAACCTGTAGGCAGACCAGCAGACACCTGCAGGAAGAGCAGCAGAGACACCTGTAGGCAAACAGACCTGTAGAGACATGAAGGCAGGCCTATAGAAACCTGTAGACAGACCTATAGAGACCTGTAGGCAGAACTATAGAGACCTGTAGGCAGACCTATAGAGACCTGTTTGGGAGACCTATAGACCTGTAGGCAGACCTATAGAGACCTATAGGCAGACCTATATACTTGTAGGCAGACCTATAGACCTGTAGGCAGACCTATTGACCTGTAGAGACTTGTAGGCAGACCTGTATATGGACTTGTAGGCAGACCTATAGACCTGTAGGCAGACCTATAGAGACCTGCAGGCAGACCTGTAGGCAGACCTATAGACCTGTAGGCAGACCTGTAGAGACCTGTAGGCAGACCTGTAGAGACCTGTAGGCAGACCTATAGACCTGTAGGCAGACCTAGAGATCTGTAGGCAGACCTATAGAGACCTGTAGGCAGACCTATAGACCTGTAGGCAGACCTAGAGACCTGTAGAGACGTATAGAGACCTGTAGACCTGTAGGCAGACCTGTGGGCAGACCTACAGACCTGCCGGCAGACCTGTAGGCAGACCTATAGAGACCTGTAGGCAGACCTATAGAGACCTGTTTGGCAGACCTATAGGCCTAGATCCATGGAGCGTTAGCGATCTCGCTAACTGAGATACCGATGTAAACATTCATTAATTAATGGCATCCAAAAAGCTAAACTATTGTTGTGCTGGAAGCTTCCCCCGGCGTCCATGTGCCTCTAAAAGGCTCCGGGAGGAGCGAGCAGGGGGGTGGGGAGCAAGGCGAGCCGTCCGCGCCCCCCGGGGCACGGCCAGACGCCAGGCGGGAAGTGTTGCCAACTCGCATATATTTTTGCTACATGTTCTTGTATGATCTAAAATATACTGTAACATTCTATAGACTGTACTGTTGAAATACCAGAATTTTTACTTTACTACACTCACACACACGGCCTCTGCGTGTAACGAAACACACGAGAAATTAATCCAGACAAGGAAAGGTTCGCCGGCGCCGGAGATCGAACCCACGACCAGCGTAACGGGAGAACCACTCCTTTACCAGTCGGCCAAAGAGGTACCCCCCTGACTAAGTGGGTTATGGGAGGCTCGCCCATCAGGCAAGTCGTGTCACTACACGGCTCCCCATTCCTATTTAGATTAATTTCTGTGTGTTGAGTTCCCATTTTCTATGAATTTTCTATGAACTTCGGAGAGCATGGGCCATCACTCTACCTGTTACCTTCTCGGGGTGACACAACAGAACCACAGGAGAGGATCCCACCGCTGCCACCAGTGAAATGCTTGAATTTTTCTCCTTACTACACTCACACACGACCACCGCGTGTAACGAAACACACGAGAAATTAATCCAGACAAGGAAAGGTTTGCCGGCGCCGGGGATCGAACCCGCGACCAGCGTAACGGGAGAGCCACTCCTTTACCAGTCGGCCAAAGAGGTACCCCCCTGGCAGAGGGAGTTATGGGAGGCTCGCCCATCAGGCAAGTCGTGTCACTACACTGGATATATATAGGAGAAGAGGGCGAGAGAGCCCCAGTCCGAGTCATAGTAAGCTAGTGGCCAGTGAAGAGTCAAGAGTGAAGTGCACTACTAAGGAAGAATATTAAACAACAGAAGTTCTGCAAGGAGTTTACATATCTCCCTCCCATGGAGTCTTGTGACGGCGACACGGAATTAACCCAAGTAATACGTCCGGCATAACATTGGCGTCAAGAGTGTAGGCATTTGTTTTTTCGCCATGGAGACTCGTTCCCAAGCTGCCCAGAGGGACGACATATTGACTGAACTTTTGGAAGCCTTGAGACTACAGGGGGAGAAACAAGAAAGAGCTGTCCACGAACTCAAACCTTACTACACTCCCACACGACCACTGCGTGTAACGAAACACAGGAGAAATTAATCCAGACAAGGAAAGGTTTGCCGGCGCCGGGGATCGAACCCGCGACCAGCGTAAAGGGAGAGCCACTCCTTTACCAGTCAGCCAAAGAGGTACCTCCCCGGCTAAGTGGGTTATGGGAGGCTCGCCCATCAGGCAAGTCAGCATTACACCCCCCCCCAAAAAAAAAAAAAAAGTATTTCATATTTTCACTAGTTGCAGTAATAGTAGCTGTTATTGTTAATGTTGTTGTTGATGTTAATTACTTGCGTCAAGTGGGGGTGGTGGGGGTGGGCTGAGGGCAGGGCTGGCGGAGGTAAACGAGCCGCTCGAGAAGGTCACGGCCGAGTACCGAGGTTCGCGCCGCGCCAGGCGGGAGTAGCCAGCGTCTTGGGGCGCCCCGCTGCCTGCTCCGAGGCGTGAGGCTCGTGGACACCTGCATACAATTATCTATATAGTGACGGTGATATGATAATGTCTACTTCGTGGTGTAGGTCCTTACTCGAGCGTAGGAGTGAGTGCTAAGTGCGTACACTTATTTAAGTCCACTCTATTCTTTATGGATAGAGTGTGGTGGAACTCTAGTAAGAATCCGTTATTTATTTAGACTTAAGAGCTTATAATATGATAGCCTATTTACGACTGCCATGCATCACTTAAATGCTGCTGATACTCTCTTTTTCAGAGATAATAATCAATTGCAGGCTTGCAAGGGTTTAAGAAAGGGAGAAGTTGTAAACAGCAGATATAGGGACACTATTATATAGTAGGCACTACCAGAGTCGTGGAGGATGTTGACAGGGAATACATATACATCTTTTTGTGAAATTTATATCCTGCCACACCAAGGGTCAGCAGGTGTGTGTGTGTGTGTGTGTGTGTGTGAATCACAGGACGGCGAGACGTTACGTGTTGGACGGGCCACGTAACCAAAGCTTGAGGTGAAACCAGGACCTGAAAGATTCTTCATTGTAACGTGAAGAAAATGTATTTTTATTTGGTTTCACGTCTCATCTAATTCCTGTTACTTTTAAGCGGACCTCTAATAACAATATCCAGTATTTCATGTACCTACTACGTCCAACAGCGAGACGCCATAGACACAGTCATAACCTTGTACCTTGTGTAGCATGGGAGGAAGACTGAATATAATCAATGACAGAATGGCACGTTCTTGCTCCCAGCCGCCGTCAGTGGTGCCGAGGAGGTGTTTGTGAAAGACCAAAGGAATTTTTACATTGGACCCTTGTGAGGGGAGGGCCGGTTCACTGCCACGAACAGTCGCATAGAAAAAAAACAACATCTTTTTTTGACATGAGTGCAGCTTGGGATATCACCCATGAGGGTACTCATGACTATCAAGGTTGATAAAACAAACGAAGAAACCTTAAATAAACCGAAGCTTTCCCCTAGGAAACCGGAAAGCCACGAACATCGCCGTGACTTGATAACACTTTTCACAAGAGATAATATGGTTGTAGACACCAAGCCTCGTGCATTTTTTTTAATCTAGTCTATTAGAAATAATGTATGTCGTTGGACGTTTCTTTGTCAAATGGCTTCGGTGCGTATCTCCGTCGCATTGGCCCTTGAGCCTATGGTGGGAGAACCGCGGGACACAGGGCCAGTGTGAAAGCCTTGTTACAACAGTACCTTCCCTAGGTTTCCTCAGGAACCCATTTATCTACCATCCTGACAAGGAGGATGAACAGTTGGGAGAGGTACACGCTGACTACCCTGGCCGGGATTCGAACCCGGTCTAACGGATTCATAGCTAGGCACGCTGACCACTGCACCACGGAACAAAATTAAATAGATTCAGTCATTTTGTATATGGATTATAATAGATATATATATATATATATATATATATATATATATATATATATATATATATATATATATATATATATATATATATATATATATATATATATATATATATATATATATATATATATATATATATATATATTGTGTGTGTGTGTGTGTGTGTGTGTGTGTGCTGTCTTGCGCAGTTGCAAATAAAGAAATAAGAGCCCTCCATGACCGATCACAGCGTCTATATAGTTGGGGTTTTGTAAAAGAGGATGTTTTATTTCTCGAAGTGTCGGCAAGAAATTCACTAAAGCTGCCATATACTGAATGAGAGAGAGAGAGAGAGAGAGAGAGAGAGAGAGAGAGAGAGAGAGAGAGAGAGAGAGAGAGAGAGAGAGAGAGAGAGAGAGAGAGACTGTTAATTAAGGGTGAGGTGATAGTGACTCCCGCGGAAGAGAAGGCAAGGTGCGAGAGATAAGGGGACAATTATCGCTATGGAAAGAGGGCGTGGCGGTGGGTCGGTCGATGGGGGACGGTGCGGCGCGGCGCGGCTTCCAGGCAAAGGCCGAGCGGTCCTCTGCCTTATTCAGAAATGTGGGGAAAGGTCAGGAGGTGTCCAGGAGTAGTTTCATCACCCTGATAGTAGTTGGACCATTTTTCTGTACCATGAACGTGAAAAAACACTCATTAGAACCCGATTAATCTCCTTTTCGGCCTTTTGTTGTAAGAAGGCCTTGGTTGTATAAGCCCAAAGCGTCTGAGAATAGATTTTTGGTCATATTCTTGAACATTTCGTCGCCCAAGCACAGACACACACTTGACAAGGTTTTCGTAGGAGTTTTAGGTATTTCCATGGTCAGTTTTATGACCTTGGTGGTAGTTTGCCCAATCTTCTATACCATGAACGTGAAATGATACTAATTTGGAGCCGATAAATCTCCTTTTTTAGCCTTTGAAAATGACTGATGTGAGAGGTGGAAGCATCTGAGAATACTGACCTATGTAGCGACAGGCTTTTCAAACGTCGCATTAGTATCTACGAAGTTTTGTGGCAATTCTGGACGGACGTAGTTAGAAGTGTTGGATTAAGTCGACACATTACAAACTCGGCCGTAAAATGTGTTCTAAAGAATCAATAAAAACGAATTAACCACGCCTTCAAAACCGGGTCAAATGAGACAAATAGGCCACATTACTGTTAATAAAGAAAAAAATACGATGATCAACAAATCAGGCGTAAGTGGCATAGTGTGGTGTGGCGGTGCTTCAAGGGTCATACTCTTAAACATTTCGATGCGCAAGCACAAACATCTGACAAGGCTTTCCTATGAGTGTTGGGCCTTTCCAGGGGTAGTTTCATCACCCTGCTAGTAGGTGGACCATTTTTCTGTGCCATGAACGTGGAAAAACACTCATTAGAAGTCGATTAGCCCCCTTTTCGGCCTTTTGTTGTAAGAAGACCATGGTTGTAAGAGTCCAAGGCGTCTGAGAATACGGGCCATAGATTTTTGGTCATATTAAACTAAACATTTCGGCGCCCAAGCACATACAAACTTGACAAGGCTTTCGTAGGAGTTTTGGGTATTTCCAGAGTACGTATAGTTTCATGGCCCTGGTAGTAGTTTGACCATTCTTCTATGCCGTGAACGTAATAGTGCCCCCTATATCCAGCCGAGCCCTTCTAGGTACCTCCCTATTGATAGATACCTAGCAACGCCTCCTGGTGCTTAGCCTGCATAGCCATTTACATGCGACTGCACAAGGCACCGAGTGCGACGGGAAACCTTGCCCACCAATTAACTATTACTACTACTACTACTACTATTACTACTACTACTACTATTAATGCAACTACTACTACTACTACTACCACTACTACTACTACTACTACTAATAATAATAATAATAATGCAACTACTACTACTACTACTGCTGCTATTACAACTACTACTACTACTACTGCTGCTATTACAACTACTACTACTACTACTACTACTACTACTACTACTACTTCTGCTACTATTACTACTCCTGCTACTACTACTACCACTACTACTAGTAGGTTTTGTTACAATCAGTATTGTCCCTACCACAACGGTTATTAATACTGCTCTTTTTGTTTGTAATTACTTAGGTATGCAATACTTGTTAATTTCATACATTCTAGTACTATAGAGATTACATATTTGGGTTCACATTTATGTATATAACCATATTTAGACACTGTTGATATTGGTTAGTTCAGGTCTCATCTTTAAATGATCAATGTCCGTCAGGGAGCTTCGGCTCGACGGACCGTGGCTAATGTTAAAATGAATTTGTATATATGTATATAATGTATTATGTATGATTAGCAATAAATGTTAACTTACACACACACACACACACACACACACACACACATATATATATATATATATATATATATATATATATATATATATATATATATATATATATATATATATATATACACACACACACACACACACACACACATACACACACTTGATAAGGCTTTCGTAGAGGTTGTTGGTATTTCCATGGACCGATTAATGAACCTATAATCGTCCACTAACTTACTCTTTTTGCTGCACCGTGAATGGGAAGAAAAAATGAGTGGTGGTGGATCCAGTGTCTGTTCAAGAAAAAGAACACACACACACACACACACGTCACAAGCTTCATGACTAACCGTCCATCCAGAACACACGGCGTGGGTGTCGCTGCGTCAGCACCGGGCATCGCGGTGACCACATCCTCTGTGCGTGCACGACTCGTCCGCGTCATGTTGCTCGTTGCCCCGTCGCTGTCAGAAACTACTCTTCATAGATGCAAATACTTATGATTCAATTGGCGGTATTATAAGACACTTTTGCTTCTCACATCAGCTATTTCTAAAGGTCAAAGAGGAGATAATCGGGTCCTACTGAGTTTTTTAGGTTTATGCTACAGAAGAAGGATCAAACTACCACCAGGGTCATAAAAATACCTCTGGAAACTCCCCAAACTCCTACGAAAGCATTGTCAAATATGTGAACTTGGGCGACGAATGTATTAAAATACGACCTTATGATATAACAATTAAAGTCCTGTTGTGCTATTACCATGTTTTTATTTTGACCCATTGCTAATGCTTGTTGTCATTTCTCTCCGACGTTTCCTTGTATTCATGAAAGATCACGCATATTCATACACAGTAAGTTAAGCTGGGATCATACGCTAACGCTGCGAGTGGTGGCGGTGCTCATCTTCGTCCCGTTGGCGCCTTTTCAGCCTGTGGTGTGTTAACGCGACACAGGGCCGGTGTAATATCCGGGTCACCACATGCACTTTACCTTCTGGTTTCCCTAGGTATGATATGCGAGTCCCGTAATTTTGGCAGATTTTTTCGGGGGGCTAGAGCTATAAGGCATCATAGGTTCATGAGTATAGGGGGGAGAGGGTGAAGAGCGAAGCGAGCATGAGCAGCAGGGGTATTTTTTTTGTTTTAAATTGAGCACTTTAAGCCCCGTTCACACTGTGCCGACTCTGGGCCACGACTCTAGGGTACACGAGGTCTTGGGTGTTGATATGAAAAGGTCGGGCATGTCTTGAAAGAGGTCTTGAGACTGTTGCCGAATGCTGCGCCGACGTCGTGACGGGAATCTTCGTGAGGGTTAGCACGACATGCTGGCATGCAACTAGTTGGCCGAATGTCCCAGACAGTCGGCAAGACACCAAGACCCCAATAAAACCTCGCCCCCTTCTTGGAGCGTGGGAACCAACTTGTCAAATGGAAAAATCGCTGGGTTGTCGTGGCCCAGAGTCGGCACAGTGTGAACGGGGCTTTAGAGGCATTTTGAAAACATTGTGTGTGTGTGTGTGTGTGGGGGGGGGGGGGCATAAATAGCCCCTCTAGCCCCCCCCCCAGAAATTACGGCCCTGTATTCCAATTTATCGACCATTCCGATAAGAAGCAGGATGAACAGCCGGGTGCGTTGCACACGAGGTCTTGGGTGTTGATGTGAAAGGGTCGAGCATGTCTTAATTGAAAGAGGTCTTGAGACTGTTGCCGAATGCTGCGCCGACGTCGTGACGGGAGTCTGGAGTCGTGCGGGTTAGCACGACATGCTGGCAACTATAGTCTATCCACCACGAGTTGAACCCAGAAGCCCCTCCCCACAGGCGATGTAGGAAGGGCATAGTCGCTCTGTTGCTGGCGATTGGTTGATGGTGATGAGCAGCTATGCCGATTTGGTTTGGGTGAAACCTGTTGGAGAGCGGACACTCAACAGGGCTTCCTTAATTTACTAAAATTTCTTCATATTCTGTGTAATGGGTGAAATACATTAACAAACGAGAATCGTGAATATATTTGCTGTCACCTAACATAAAAAAAAAGTAATGAGTATCCGTAATCGTGGAGCAGATATTGGGTGAGGGAATGGACATTTCAAAAAGACCTTAGCGTGAGAAGGAGCAGGATAGGTCAGATAGGATCGCCTCCATGTCGCCCACCATCACCAATGGAACTCTAATCCCCCTCCCCCTCAGTCCCTCTTGGGTCCAGACACGTGAGGCCTGCCCCTCTCTCTCTCGTGTGTGTGTGTGTGTGTGTGTGTGTGTGTGTGTTCTAACAATTATTGTTAATAATATCACATTTTTTTTACTGTTTCTCTTTTAACACAACCTTCATTCATTAAACTTTCGGGAAAGGAATAAGTGGGCAAGAACGAATCATGGAGGAGAGCAGTGCTAAGATGACAAGAGAGTGGGTGTGGGTGGGTGGGTATTAGGATAACGGCACTGAAATCAGGGGCTCACCCAGTTATCATTACCGAAGGGAAATTTATTAAACTCGAGAAAAGAAAAAAAAAGGCGTAAGAATGAATCATGGAGGAAAAACTATAAGGAAATAACGTTCCAGGCAATGAATAACAAATATGTGTGTATGTGTGTGTGTGTGTGTGTGTGTTGGGTCAGGAGAGCAGCACAGATGTCAGCACCCAGCCAAGCCCCGGAGAATGGGATTAGCGAGAGAGGTAAAGGGTGCGGTGGTACAGCCACTCAATAGTCCTAAAAGAAGGTCGGGTTTTGACAGATAGTTAATAATAATATTGATAGTAACAACAAAAATAATGATCATAATAATGTTACACCACCGGCCCGCACACCACACTCCAAGCACGAGCAGGCGGTGTGCCTCAACCCCAGACCACCACACACGGGTCGCGAACACCCAGAACAGCAAGACACACCACGCCGCCACTCCACAGGGCCGCCAACACACCACGAGGGAAGCAGAGGGCAGGGCAAGGAGGCTCACTGAGCGGGTTTTCCACTTTACTTAACAACTCCAACACGTACAGAACACTGGTTTACAAGGCACAGTAACTCCCAGTACACAGAGGGGGGGCACGGACACAGCACAGGGCTCACAAAAGCGGGCAAGGCACGCAGGGGCAGCAGGGCACACACAAGCGGCGCGCACGTCTCTCGTCTCTGGCAGCACGCACCTCTCTCCCGCGGCTCGGCCGGCGTCTCCCCGGCCCGGCCGCCGCGATGCACCCCACGCCCGGCCATCACAGCCCTCCGCGCCCCAAACTAGCACCCCCCACTCAAATAACACAAATACATATGAAAATATACCCCCTGGCGTAACAACACTGATGACTTTATACGGGGAAAGTGAGGAAGGTGTGACAGTAACCGCGTCATTTTCTTTACCCGCTAATCCCGAGGTTCGAGGGAGAGCCTTTGGCCTTGACCTCCGTGCTGCTGTATAGAGGGGTTGCACTGACGTCACACCGCTTCGCTTTTGTTTTGGGAGGGGCAACTGTCGGCCATTTTGGGAGGCAGGAGCGATCAGCTGAGCCCCTGCCCCCTGATGGTGGCTGGCCCGTGCCTCCCGTCTTCCTGACACAGTCTATGTGCAAGTGGTCTGGACAGTGAGGCTGGGCTTCGTTATATAGCTATCCATTGGGCTGTTTGATGATGATGGACATACAGTGTATACATTTGTTGTCGAACTTTAAGATGTATTTATGATAGGAACGATGAATGTATGACTGATTTGGCCCCGGGCGTCCCCGGGCGGTGTTTGGTAGGAGCATGGGAACGTGGGGGGTTCGCAAAGGGCCCACTGACCTATGTTTGGCAGCCCCTGTCTATCTGCCGCGGGTGGCAGTGTGGCACCTGTCAATGGCAGTGGTGGATGGGCCACTAGCACCCATACCCACACAGTGGTGGATGGACACTGACACGCACAGTAATGGGTGGACGTTAACACCCACCCACCCACACATTAATGGATACACTGGCACCCGCACCCACACAATGATGGATGGGCCATTGGCACGCCCATCCACACAGTGGTGGATGGACGCTAGCACCTGCACCCACACAGTGATAGATACACTAACACCCACACCCACACAGTGATAGATACACTAACACCCACACCCACACAGTGATAGATACACTAACACCCACACCCACACAGTGATAGATACACTAACACCCACACCCACACAGTGATAGATGGGCCACTGGCACCCACACCCACACAGTGGTAGACGGACACTAACACCCACACCCACACAGTAATAGATGGACACTAACACCCACACCCACACAGTAGTAGATGGACACTAACACACCCACGCACACAGTAATAGATGGACACTAACACACCCACCCACACAGTAATAGATGGACACTAACACACCCACCCACACAGTAATAGATGGACACTAACACACCCACACCCACACAGTAATAGATGGACACAAACACACCCACCCACACAGTAATAGATGGACTCTAACACCCACACCCACACAGTAATAGATGGACTCTAACACCCACACCCACACAGTAATAGATGGACTCTAACACCCACACCCACACAGTAATAGATGGACTCTAACACTCACACCCACACAGTAATAGATGAACACTAACACCCACACCCACACAGTAATAGATGGACACTAACACCCACACCCACACAGTAATAGATGGACACTAACACACCCACCCACACAGTAATGGATGGACGCTGGCACCCACACCCACACATTAATAGATGAACGCTAGCACACCCACCCACGCAGTAAGAAGTGGACACTAACACACACACTCACACAGGGGTGGGTGGACACTAGCACCCACACCCACACAGTAATGGATGGGCACTAGCACACCCACCCACACGGTAGCGGATGGACACTGACACCCACACCCACACAGTGATAGATGGGTCACTGGCACCCACCCACACAGTGATAGATGGGCCACTGGCAAACCCACCCACACGGTGATGGATGAGGCAATAGCACCCACACCCACACAGTGGTGGATGGGCCGCTAGCACGCCCGCCCACACAGTGGTGGATGGGCCGCTAGCAAAGCCCGCCCACACAGTGGTGGATGGGCCGCTAGCACGCCCGCCCACACAGTGGTGGATGGGCCACTGGAACACCCACCAACACAGTAACGGATGGACACTAACACACCCACCCACACGGTTGTGGGTGGGCCGCTAACATAAGCACCAGCACAGCAGCATGGCGGGGAAAAGCTGAGGAGCTCTCTTGCGGTAAATATTTGCCTCCCAAAATGGCGGGCCTTTGCGGGGCAGCTGAGAAGTGATCAGCTGATGATGACGTCACGTGCAATCCCTCTATACCTACCTTCCCTCACCCTCGTCACCAAACGAACTTTGACGTAGTGCACTGCATCTCCCACTTCCCTATCCAGCCAATCCCACGTATATTTAGTTGGAGTCAGCAAGAGGATAGGAGGCGGGGCTTCTGGGGTCAAATGCACAGAGTTATATACATGGAGGGTTCCCAGAGCCTGGATTTTGAAGCAACTGGCGGCCATCTTATGGTGACGGATGGCGAGAGAGAGAGAAATTTAATATCACATATTTATGTCTGCTACTGCTATTACAGGTTACCAGCGCCTCGGCGATCCGCTGTCAGATAGACTTATTTTCTTGTCCGTTTTCTACCCACTGATTATTGTTACATTGGTACATTTCATATACCATCTGAATCGGAAAAATGTGCTGAATTTGAAACTGTAAACGAAAATCTAATGCAATAAAAATTTCATGAATGACAAGGAGTTGAAGTAAAAAAGGTGAACAAAAATGTTTATACACTACCATAATTTTTTCTCATTATTTTATTGTAGGTATACCTAAGTGCAATAAATTAGCGATTATGATATGCAACAATGTCTCATCAACACGGTGATCGGCTCAGTTTTCCAAAATATCATAATGGTGGCTAGCTAATAGTGGTTAAGTGTAAACATGTGGAATCATGGAAAGGTCGTCAATCCGTCACCCTATGGCGACCGACCATGGCTTCATCTCTCACCGTGGCGGACTAGTTGGCCGAATGTCCCAGACAGTCGGCAAGACACCAAGACCCCAATAAAACTTGCCCCCTTTTCTTGGAGCGTGGGAACCAACTTGTCAAACGGAAAAGTCGCTGGGTTGTCGTGGTCCAGAGTCGGCACAGTCTAAACGAGGCTTTAGAGCGCTGCGCTGCCAGGCTTCACGGCTTGACAGGGCGGCGGTTCGAGCCCGCGCAGGCCGGATTCTTTCCGTTGACTAGGTGTGATTACTGTCCCCCTTTGAGCAAGGGGGATGGGGTGTGTGGTGTGAGGTCCTGGCAGTACCCATAGATCGACGATAAAGAGCACTTGCTCATGTCGGGAAGTATACCTGCTGGCGATTACGAGTCCAACATTGTTGCACACACACACACACACACACACACACACACACACACACATTGTGTTGAAGTACCCATCCTATATAAACGTTACACTTATGGGTTGTTACACACACATACACACACACACAGTATGTGTTACTCCCACATGTAAACAACACGTTAACGTTACAGGATTACCTGAAGATCAGCCACCCCAGCTGCGCGCGGAGTGGCTGATCTTCAGGTGAGACAGTCTGGGGTGGCTGATCTTCATGTGAGAGAGTCTGGGGTGGCTGATCTTCAGGTGAGACAGTCTGGGGTGGCTGATCTTCATGTGAGAAAGTCTGGGGTGGCTGATCTTCATGTGAGAAAGTCTGGGGTGGCTGATCTTCAGGTGAGACAGTCTGGGGTGGCTGATCTTCATGTGAGAAAGTCTGGGGTGGCTGATCTTCAGGTGAGACAGTCTGGGGTGGCTGATCTTCATGTGAGAAAGTCTGGGGTGGCTGATCTTCAGGTGAGACAGTCTGGGGTGGCTGATCTTCATGTGAGAGTCTGGGGTGGCTGATCTTCGGGTGAGAGAGTCTGGGGTGGCTGATCTTCAGGTGAGAGAGTCTGGGGTGGCTGATCTTCAGGTGAGACAGTCTGGGGTGGCTGATCTTCATGTGAGAAAGCCTGGGGTGGCTGATCTTCAGGTGAGACAGTCTGGGGTGGCTGATCTTCATGTGAGAGAGTCTGGGGTGGCTGATCTTCGGGTGAGAGAGTCTGGGGCGGCTGATCTTCGGGTGAGAGAGGCTGGGGTAGCTGTTCTTCAGGTGGTCACTGAGGGTGCCATTGCAGAAGTGGGTTCATGCGATGTATCTGTGGAGTGAAGGTATTGGAGAAACAACAGCAAGTTGTCAAGTAAATCTAACTGAGAAGACTGCGATTGACCACTATACAGCATCTTTAGGGATATATATATATATATATATATATATATATATATATATATATATATATATATATATATATATATATATATATATATATGTGTGTGTGTGTGTGTGTGTGTGTGTGTGCTTCGTACTTTCAAGCAAATCAAGGCTAGGCGGACCTGGGATTAGAAGCCGAAGCATATCACAGAGGACGTGCACTGTACACTCCTATTTGGGTCGTCGGAATTGTTGACAGGGGAACGAAACCAGCAGTTGGATACATGGAAATAGTTGAGGCGAGAGATGCTGCCACCCTTCTTCCAATTATATTTAAAGTGGTTCAGCCAGTGTCTATCATTCACAGTGACGAGCGGAAAGTGTACTGTAACACCCATGCAAGCTCTAGGCCTAGGGTATGAGCACAAAACAGTGAATCGATCACTCTGTAAACTTTGTAGACAGAAGCACTGGAATACTCACACAAACTATTGAATCTTACTGGAATAGACACAAGAATTATATAAAGACAGTGCATGGCTGCAAGAGAAACTTGATCGCTTTTCACAAAATGCTTTTGAAAAGTTATATGAGCATATATAGCTGCACAGTATCAAATATAAGTGTGAAAACTGCTTAATTCCTACTAATTTTCTCCACTTTTAATGATTCTCAAACTTATTTAGTCTGCCTTTCATCCACTATAGTTGTTTTAATGACGTTCACATTTTTTCATTGTTTTATCAGATGTTTTGATAAAGTTTGAACTATCACCTGAAGATCAGCCACCCCATGGTGTGGCTGATGTACGGGTGAGAGCTATAGAGTTTGGGCCGGTGGCTGATCTTCAGGTGAAAGAGTCTGAGGTGACTGATCTTCAGGTGAGATAGTCTGGGGTGACTGATCTTCAGGTGAGAGAGTCTGCGGTGACTGATCTTCAGGTGAGAGAGTCTGGGGTGACTGATCTTCAGGTGAGAGAGTCTGGGGTGACTGATCTTCAGGTGAGAGTCTGGGGTGACTGACCTTCAGGTGAGAGAGTCTGGGGTGACTGATCTTTAGGTGAGTCTGCTGGGGTGGCTGATCTTCAGGTTAGAGAGTCTGGGGTGACTGATCTTCAGGTGAGAGAGTCTGGGGTGACTGATCTTCAGGTGAGAGAGTCTGGGGTGACTGATCTTCAGGTGAGAGTCTGGGGTGACTGATCTTCAGGTGAGAGTATGGGGTGACTGATCTTCAGGTGAGAGAGTCTGGGGTGACTGATCTTCAGGTGAGAGAGTCTGCTGGGGTGGCTGATCTTCAGGTGAGAGAGTCTGGGGTGACTGATCTTCAGGTGAGAGTCTGTTGGGGTGGCTGATCTTCAGGTGGTCATTGTACGTGGGGTGGCGGATCTTTAGGTGATCCACGTACGTTACACATACTAGGTTCTCTCTCTATATCTCTCTCTCTCACACACACACACACACACACGTACTGTATTTACTCCCACTCGGTGTAAACACGCACGTTACACATACAAGTTGTGTCACACACACACACACACACTATTTACTCCCACTCGGTGTAAACACGCACGTTACACATATATACAAGTTGTGTCTCACACACACTGTAACTCGGTGTAAACACGCACGTTACACATACAAGTTGTGTCACACACACACACACACACACACACACACTATTTACTCCCACTCGGTGTAAACACGCACGATACACATACAAGCTGTGTCACACACACACACACACACTGTATTTACTCCCACTGGATGTAAACACGCACGTTACACGTACAAGTTATGTCACACACACACACACACACACACACTGTATATTTACTCCCACTCGATGTAAACACGCACGTTACACATGCAAGGTATGTCACACACACACACACTGTATATTTACTCCCACTGGATGTAAAGACGCACGTTACACATATATACAAGTTGTGCCACACACACACACACACACTATTTACTCCCACTCAATGTAAACACGCACGTTACACATACAAGCTGTGTCTCTCACACACACACACACACACACAGCCTCCGCAGCCACCCTCGCCCTCTACATCGTCTCGTGCTTTTATTATATTACTCCAAGATCCGGAAATCATGTTACACTTTCTTTCACGTGGAATGTCGTGCTGGGCCTGAGTGGGGCAAGTTTTTGTTCGCACAGACGTGTCGCACCATCACATCGAACACTTGCGGTGAAAAGAACACCCTGCAGAGGGAAGGAAGGTTGCATAAATCGCTAGTGCATTGAAAAATAATTGACTATTATAAAAGTGAGCAACTCGCATTGTTAAGAGTGATGTCAGAGAGGATTTTTGCGGGGAAATATTTTAGCGATCTTCGAATACGGCAGGAGGAGGAGGAACTGTTCTTCAATACTGAATGTATTTGACGTGTTTTGAAAGGTGGAACTGCTAGAAAAAACATATTTGAAGATTATCATTCATTTCTAAACAGTTGTGTATATTGTCCTTAAATTATTTGAGCCCACAAGTGGACCAATTTCAATATTGTGTTAGATGGACCCAGTTGTTCCTACAATCCCCGAGGGTGTCCCTGGGGGTTGTGAGGCCAGCCAGGGGCCAGCAACAGGCTGTTAATGGCGTGGCTGGGGCGGCTGGGGGCCGTGGCGGCGGCGCTACTTCGCCAGGAGTAGGCGGCTCCGCGGCCAACATGGCGGCCAGCGTGACGGGGTGACAGTGACAGTGGTAGTGTTTTTCTCGCGTTTCCCGCGTCTCCGTGACCCAGAGGCCGTGTTTGTCAGTGTGTGGCGTGTGGCAAAGATAGCAAGTCAGTGAAACAGTGAGCGTGAGGGTTGGCGACCCCTGGGGGCGGCACAGGGCGGCCCTTCCCCTGCAGAACACAGCGCCAAACATCCGTCAAGCAGCGGCCCTCAACACGGGATTACATGACAGACCAGCCGCTCCGGAGACCTCCGCTGAGGAATGAGCCTTCAGCATGGATGAGCGGTGAGCGGCACGGGCGTGGCGGGCCCCGCGGGCCAGGCCGCCCCCTTGTTTACATGGGGGTGCCCACTGGCGCCTTGTGCACCCCCCCCCCCCTCCCTTAGCCTCTGCAGGCCTCGGTGCTGGTGTGCCCTGGCCGCCCTGTCCTACACGGGCGGGGCGGGGCGGCCAGGCACGCCCTGCTGCAGGCCACGGCCAGGGCAGGGCGCGTCCTGGTCACTGGAGGCCAGGGTCGTGGTGCCCTGCCCTGCCCTGCCTTGCTGACTAATCCGGGCAGGGGACACACACACTGCTGAGGGATCTCCCCCACCGGGCACCACCACCCAGCTACACAGGGCATGGGCTTCTTTCCCCACCCACCACATTATGTTGTTTACTTCCACCAAACAAAGTCCACAGCCAGCCACTAATACAGTCACTTGACTGCTGTGGGTGTGTGCTGTGCTGCAGCTGAGGTGCAGCACAGCACCACCTACCCTTGTATCCAGTATATACATCACATTCTACAGATTTACATAAAAAGTTATCAAATTATTATCCTACCAATTTAGCCTCAATATCGTGGTGTCAGTCAGGTTAGCTAAGGAATTACTGCTACTTGGACACTAGTGTGGGTGCATACTTAACCAAGGAACCTTCGTGACCCATGCTGAGTTCAACATGAACAGACAACCCTGAGAGCTTTGTCTGTCCCTGTTACATGTCAGATTACGGTAACTCAAATTTGGGAGCAGAGGCCAAGGAAATCCTCCACCTGCTATGTTTCTATAAACAACCTGTTGCATGCTATCCTCAGACCTCTCTTTGGTGAAACAAATGATAAACCCCGGATACCATTAAGATGTCTGATAAAACAAAAGTATGTGCTCATTAAGATCCTAAAAGGCCCAGTTTGTCATAATTAATGGGGTTGAGTTCATTGGGTTTGTTCAGGTCATTAGTTTGGGTTTGGCAAGTTTGGTTTTGGTAACATAGTAAAGGATTGGTTAGTATTCATCATATTTGTGCTGCCAACATAGTAAAGGATTGGTTAGTATTCATCGAGCTCATATGTCATATTTGTGCTGCCATAATAATATAAGTTGTTTTCAACAATATGATACAGTTGCCATGGATGGTGTTCCAGAACTGAGCTTTTATCATGAAAATTAAGAAATTGGTTAAAGTTCCTGAAGTCATGATCCATAGTTAAGTAGGTTTATCTTGTGTTAAAGATGGCTGTTTCATTACTAATGGATTAGTGAAGCATGAAGATATTCATCAACACATCAGTATCAGTGGCACACAACCTAATGACTAGTGGCACAGCCCTTGGGTTGTCATCTAAAGTTACTTGTGTCAGACATAAAAATAAGGTAACAAATAGGCATGGTGGCCATAGTTGTGATTGTGTTGTCCTGACAAAAATGGTTGCTTGGGGGGGGTGCAGGAGTGGGGACAAAATAATTTTATTATTTGTCACTGTCTTGTTTTTCAAATCCTTGTCTGCTATTTAAGGGGACTCAGTTTGGGTCATTATCATTTTTTATTTGTTATTGGATCTTGGCAATAATATAAAGAGAAGGGGGAGAAATTTGATTGGGGTATTTTTTCGTGTATTTCATTATTGGGTTAGGTTGGTTATAAGTAAAGAATAGGAATATTTTACTTATTATATAATGCAGTTCAGATTAAAGTCTATAGAAAATTAAGACAATCTAATTATAAAACTGGTGGCAGGCCATCTCTAATGGGTGAATGTTGATGGCAGCATGACAGTGATCATCTCTCATGCTGTCATCGCCATTCACTTGGGAGAGTAGGCATATATATAGACAGATTGTGATAATTAATTTTTTGGCAAAGTATGATCTGCTTTATAGGATGTATAAGAGTTACATCAGCAGGTTAATCCCTGCCTCTGTGTTACCATGATGTGCTGTAAGAATATTTACAAGCTGTGGCAAGCATACTAACCCACTGTATTCCAAGGTGATGGTGGAATACAGTTATGAACCTAGCAGTTATTTATAAAAGCAGAATACATAGTGGATTGAGGGTGGAATAACAAAAACATCAAGTGTAATGAATTCTAGCTTTGTGTGTGTGTGTGTGTTTGTGTGTGTGTGTGTGTATGTGTGTATTTACCTAGTTGTAGTTTTACACGGCCTGGGCTTACGCTTATGTGGTCCCGTCTCCGTATCTGTATTTGTCCAATTTTTCCTTAAAGTTGTGCACACGCTTTGTCAATACTACATCCTCACTTAGTCTGTTCCAAACCTCTATGTTTCTTTGCGGGAAGCTATATTTCTTTATGTCTCTCAAGCATCTTCCTTTCCTCAACTTTTTACTGTGCCCTCGTGTGTTGCTGACGTTTCTTCCTTCTCTTAGTAGTACTGTAACTCCTCATTGTCTACTTCCTCCATTTTAATTAATAGTTTATAAATTTGTATTAGGTCTCCCCTTTCTCTTCTTTGATCCCGTGTTGGTAGGTCCATTTCCTATAACCTTTCTTCATTTGACAATCCCTCAAGCTCTGGAACCTTTTTCGTTGCCTTCCTTTGTATTCTTTCTAGTTTTTTATGTGTTTCTTCTTATGGGGAGACCACACCGTTTCCGCATATTCCAATTTTGGTCTAATCATAGTGGTTATTATCTTCATCATATCCTTATCCATGTAGTGGAATGCTAATTCTATATTTCTTACCATTCTGTACATATCACAGAATATCCCATTAACATGACTCTCAGGCTGTTCATTATCCTCCCAGGTCTCTCTCCTTGTGTGTGTGTGTGTGTGTGTGTGTGTGTGTGTGTGTGTGTGTGCATCAGATGGAAGGATGAATGAGCAAAGTGGTTATCATTGGCCAAGGCAGGATGGCAGGATTGTTGGCATGCACTGATCAACATTGCAAACTAAGCTGGCAGCATGTGGCACCTGTCCACTGAGCCACAGACACTAGTGGGGGGGAAGTAAAGACATGTAGCTTATCTGCACATGACCAATCCTCACTCCAGGGCCACCTCAAAGCATCACAATGGCTTACATCACCTTGGACTATTGTGATTTATTTTAATAGCTGAAAGGGATCACTTGTGTTAGCCTATTTTCCTTGTCTCAATACCTGTTTTTCTGCTTATTTTACTTGCTGTGGATTACATGACCATGAAGAGCAGTTGTGCTTTAGTGTGGTTGTTATTGCCCCTAATCTTGGTATATAATTTGGCTTTCAGTGGAACTTTGTAGTTAGTTCTTTACCCTCTGAGAACTTATCAGGCCACTTATCGGTCTTGTTCCCTTAAACAATGGTTAATATATCTAATGGCTTGCTCATCATGTTTTGAGCTTTTATAATGTTTTATTTACCCTCAGTAATAAAAACAATAGTTTCTTGATGTTAGTAAGTCATGAAGCACTAGTAAAATAACTATTAAGCAAGTTGAACTGACATAAGCTAAGCTGCTTCTTTTACTCTTTAAAAGAAAGAAAATCACTGGACGGGGTGCCTGGGGCAAGCAAACATTTACAGTCTTGGAGGGAGAGTTCACCCCTCAGCCACACAACACACATCATTCATTGCCTACTTTAGACATTGAAATACAATTTAAACATAATTTGCACAGATTCTGTTATCAAGTGCATTCAGTAAAGCTTCAGATACTTTATCAGTTATAACATTACTGCCAATCTTTCTTATGGTTCATTATCAGGCTGGATGTTAAAAAGTATTGGTTATTAGAAAATTTCTAGAATCTTAAGGGATTAGAGTTAATTGCCAGCTCTTTGTTGCAGGGGTCTGATAACTGTTACCATGGCGAAGTATTTATTAACATAAGACAATGAGGCAGAAAATTAATCATTGATTTGGTTTTGGTTATACATTAGTTGCTCTCATAGAGGAGGTATTCAGTTGTACAGAGAGAGAGAGAGAGAGAGAGAGACTTTGTAGACTATGTAATAGGCATGCTTTTAAGAGGACTATTGTTCTTTTGGCTTGTTAGTCTTGTTTGTCAGATCAGATGGAATTTGGATGTCCTTTCTAGTTTCCAGTAATCATCAGTTGTCCTGTCCACAAGATTGGGAGTATGGTATATGATAGTTAGTAAGAAGTACGTACAAGATTTATATTTGATGGATATCCTAGGACTTGTTCTTTGAGCTCTATGTGATGTATGTAACTAATTGGCAGAAACTTATATCACAGATTTGGAGATCGGCTAAGTTTGTCTAATATTAGATTGCTGCTGTGTCATTTGGTTTAGTACTTGTTAATCTTATTTGTAGCTGCAGTTATTTGCTAATGGGAAAAGTGCAGAAATCCTCTGGTGTTGTATTATTCAATTACAGTATTTTTATACCTTTGGTATTGTCATCATCGTCAAAGGTTGTACGCCATAGCCTAGTGTAAGAAACATGATGAGCCCCAAAACATGTTACTTATGGCACACCTTTGTCTCTATGATGGCAGCACACCTATTTCAAGGCCGAGGTGACTTACCTGCTGTGTACACGGAGGAGATGCAGGTGTGTCTCTCTCCTCATGCAGAAAGCCATAGACTGACATCTCCTTAGGGTGCCTCCTTTCCTGTTATATTGGTAGCCTCCTTAAGGGTGATATTCATCGTGCTGGCAATGGGACATGAGCTTTTTGTTCTTACAAACCTTACCAGAAAACAGGATGGACTGCTATCTTGGGGAATTTCCTGTGTGGAGGTTAGAGCACAGCATCTCCTGACATGTTCACCGTGTAATGGCTCGCTTTTCAAGATATTTTGTCTCATGTCTGATGTTCATTTGTTCTTGCCTCAGATGATTCTCCTGATAGATAAGTGACATTTGACTTGCCATGGCGAGATGGAATGTTTGAGCAGTTGACATTGTTTTGTGGTGGATGATGAAGGATACACTTACTCCAGTGGGCTAACCATGCTTGATGGGAATTTATATATAGTCTTTCTAGCTATGCTTTTTCATAGAAAGCAATCAAAATTAAATTGTTACTGTCTAATGAATTTTTCCACTTTTAGTTTAATTATTCATCTTGTGGCATTTTGAATCAGTACATGCCACAGACACCACCAACCACGCCCAAGAGTACCCTCCCTATCCAAGTATAGCCAGACAAGACGCCTCACTGTCACCTGCCATATTTTTTTCCTTAGTCTACTCTTCTAGAATAGTTTCCATCTTCTGTGGTTTTACACTGGGAACGGCTTAACCAAGAGATTTCCCTTGCCACGTGTGCAATTTATATTTCTTCCCTGTTTGTAATATTGATTTAGCCATACTTTATTGAACACTTTGATCTGTTACACTTGGTACTTTTTCATTTGGAAATATTGTATTCCTTTCTCAAGTACTAAGGGTAAAGTCATCATTCATTAAATGCAAAAATGTCAATATTTTGAGTTCTAAAAGTGAAAAAATGCAGATATGTAACCACCACTGATCCTTCCAAACTTTTGAAGACACAATGCTGTCGCACCAAGGGCTCAAGGTGGTCTGTGGACAAATTCCTCTGCATGGGATGTAACATCATTGTTGGTTATAGCATCTTAACCCCTCGGGGCACCATGAGTTTCATAAGTTTTATTTTCCGTGGTTTTTTGCATCCCATGCCTCTATAGGTCAGCTCCAGGCATTTTTTCCATTCACCAAAGTATTTTGTTAGTCAATATTTGCCCCCAGAAAATACTTTTATCCTTATAAATAATTTATCAGTGTTTTTTTTTTTTTTGTTGGTTAGTTTGACATGAGATAATAAAGAAAATATATAACAACATCTTATAGATCCATGTGGAATAAAGTATGCATGTAGGCTACATATAAACAATTTTTCAACTTACTTTATGTTCCCACCTCCATAGCTAAAAACATTGTGGGCCAGTTTATAAATGTAAGTGGATATGTAATATCAGAATTTTATGATGATCCTTTGTGTGACTGTTGAATGTCAATGTGAATATTAGTTCTTGAGATACATAATAGTGGGAAAAAAATGCCCTTTTTTCTTAAAGCAAATAATAAATCAACTTTTTAGCAAATACTGTAAACCACAGATCAGGAAAGATACTCATAAAATTTGTATCACAGGAGCCCACATATTTATCTGGTGGTGGAATTCAGGCGGTGAGCTTTGCATCAGTGCAAATGAAATAATTTTGATTTCACACATGTTGTGCTGCAAAATATTCTCATTAAGTCAGTAAATAGTATACATTATCATCAGCTGAATTTTGTGAGGATTACTGTGCTATCATGATTTTGCTGCAGCATTAATTACTGAGAAAATTGAGCAATAATGAACATTTAATGAAAAAGAGAAATGTCCTCTTTATTTTTTGCAAAAAATATCTTACAAACATTTAACATATTTCTAGCACATTGAACATTACGCAGCAAGGAACAGACTCCTGAAAATATAATTATCATATTGACGTTTTCTTGTGGTGGAATTTAAAAGTTGACGGATGCAATTATACATATGTAGTAAATTGGTGAGCTTCAGCATAAGTAAAATCATTTTGACTTCTCACTCCCTTAGCTGTGTAATTATCTTCATGAGCTTATAAATACTATACATTTCCATAAGATTTTTTTTTTTTTTTTTTTTTTACAGCAGAGGAGTCAGTTCAAGGGCATAAAAAAAGGTAACATGTTAAAAAAAAAACCGATACTCACTGCTCCTAAAAAGAGTTAGAGGAGTGGCCAAAAGATAGGTCAATTTCGGGAGGAGAGGTGTCCTGATACCCTCCTCTTGAAAGAGTTCGTCGTAGGCAGGAGGAAATACAGAAGAAGGAAGATTGTTCCAGAATTTACCAGTGTGAGGGATAAAAGAGTGAAGATGCTGGTTAACTCTTGTAAAAGGGATTTGGACAGTAAAGGGATGAGCTTGAGTAGAAAGTCATGTGTGAGGAGTAGAGAAAGTACATGGAATGTATGCCTCCATTCCAGAGACAATCACCTCTGTGATGCACTGGGCACACACAGAGGGGTCTCTATCCTGGAAGCAGTAATCATTCCACGGGAAATCGGAAAAGTACATCCTCAGGTCGTGCCACTGAGCTGAAGCAAAATGCCAGAAGCATCGCCTCTTTGGTGGGTCCAGAGGGTGTACAGGAGTGATAAGACAGGATACAGAAATAAGGTTGTAATCGGAGGAGCCCAATGGAGAGAACAGTTTGACAGAGTAAGCAGAAGGGTTAGAGGTAAGGAAGAGATCTAGTATGTTGGGCCGGTCTCCAAGACGGTCGGGAATACGTGTAGGGTGCTGAACCAACTGCTCTAGGTCATTGAGGAGAGCAAAGTTGTAGGCTTGTTCACCAGGTTGGTCAGTGAAAGAGGATGAAAACCAAAGCTAGTGGTGAATATTAAAATCTCCCAAGATGGAGATTTCAGCGAAGGGAGAGTGGGTCAAGATGTGCTCCACTTGAGAGTTCAAGTATCATTATCATGGTATCCTTAGAATCATGATACAACTTTTTATATACCAAGATAATTGATCAAAGGAAAAGCTATCACCAGAATAAAACATATATAAAACGTATATAAAACATGATAATTTAGATAACAATGAAATATCAATGAAATAATGTTGGGAGTACACATGTCATCATTCAGCAGTGTTGCAGGTCCTTTGATTCCTTCATGTACAGCTGCAGTTGAAAGCAGTGCTCATGCCATAACACCCGCTGTGCTGTGTGGCCATGGGGTGTGTGAAAGGTTTAAGGGCAGCTTTCACAGTTGTCTGGTACGCACCCTAACCAAAGGCCCTACCATCCTGGTAACAGGCATTACTATCGCCTCGATCCGCTTTCACAGTCGCTGTTTTTGTGGTATCGGCGACTACCAGCGTGGTAACAATCATGACATGACGAAGGCGCGTGATTCGGCAGTGTTGGTATGCTGGAGCGGCGGGAAATGTCAACATTACATCAGCTGAGCGGAGGATTATGAAGGAGTAATGTGAAAAATAAACGTACAAAAAGTAAACGTGAAATATAGATATAAAGAGTAACTGTGAAGACTAAATATGATGAAAAATATGGAGTGTGTTGCTGATACACCCCTCAAATCTGCTGATAGCCTAATATTTCCTAGGCAGAAAAGGTGAAATAATGGTGAGAAGTATTAATTAAAGTTCTCTTATATTAGCAGATGTCAGCGAGACAGACTCTTCACCTATATCAGTTACATTTATTCATTATTCACACTTATTTATCAGACCACATTTATTCTTTACTTAACCCTTTCATTGCTAAACGCTCGCAGCGAGCGTTAGGCGTATTTGCCGGTGGCGCTAAACGCTCGCTGCGAGCTCCACCTGCACTCAAATCTCCCGCGTATGAGAGTGTTCCAACACTAATTCTCACAACACAGGATTGCCAATTGAGTGGGTTCTTCACTAAATTTGGTGGAAAATCATATCAGCCCAGCGCGGCAAATCTACGGACGAGTAACTGGTGGATGTTCTTGCCCAATATAGCGGCATTTTTGCATAGCTTCATCTATCACCTGACTGATTCTCTGACCAAATAGTTGTAAATATTGCAGTTGGCAATACTACCTTGCCAGAGTCTGAAGGAGAGATGTCCGCAGTTGCCTCAATATGGCTGATCATCCTGCACGCACCGACGTGAGTGTTAACATTCAACACTCCCTGAACGTGCATGTACGTTCGCAAGAGAGGCATACATAACTGACTCCTATAGATCTGGACCTCCTCTTTCCAGTGGTGTTTTTGGTTTTTGGCTGTGATGAATAGTTTTTGAGATACAGAGGTTAAAAGAGACCCCCCATTGGGCTCCCCAACTGCGCCTGAGGAGATAGTCACGTCCGCACCGCGCGCAAGGAAAGGGTTAATAGGGCTGATTTCATTATATATATGCCCTATACATACATATTAGTCTAAATAGAATAATACGAGTTTGACAAAGAAGGCGTAACAGTTGAATAATGGTGACAAGTATTATTAAGGTCTCTCCCTTCTTTGTTGTGTACTTTTGCAACATTAAACCATAAATCAATCAAATTGAAATTCTCAGTAGGACGTTTACTGGTCAGCAGGTGAAGTGAGTTCATGTCATTCAAATTCTAAATTTTTTCTCATATTACCATTGAAGCTGTGCAATGTGTTGCTGTATTGTTTAATATTTTTTCACATCTATTTAAAGAAATAATATAACCATTTGAGAGCAAGAATTTGTATTATTTACTAATTAATGTCATTGGTAAGCTCCACTGGGGAGCCCCTGCAGCTACCAGAGGTTCCAATCTCTGGTACTGATGCAAACAAACAGCACCGCGAAAGACGACTGTGAAAGCGGATTTCTTGTTGGTTGCGGGGATTGCTGCTCATTGGTAACGATCAAAACAAACAAACGTGACTGTGAAAGTGGCCCTAAATCCCACAGCAGCCTGGGTGGGAGGTGTGACTGACGGAGAACACTGCCTTTGTATGTGGCTTGTGCTCCGACACAAGCCATTGGAGGGTTGTTAGTCATTTCATTTTAGTGAGGGGGAGGAAACCCTTTCTCACACCAAAATTGATGTCAGTGGAGTGAACAGCTATCTTCCAGTATTATTTATGTTGAGAATGACCCCAATGGTATTATGGGTTGACTTTTGCGGTACATTTATTTTCACGCCATTTGCATCATAGTGTGGTAAGGGGTTAATTTTATAAATAAGAAAACTCACAAAAGTGATCATATTACACTTGATGAAGTACACACATGCAGTTTTACTCCCTATGGCTTAAGGACAGAAATACCCGTCTTAATCTCCCATCTCTTTAAACAGTTCTAAAACACTATCCTTTTATTTTACAGTGGCTTTTCTTGCCTTTACTATGTCTACCATGCTCTTGTACATACTTTTCTTTGATCATCTCATCCTTCTTATACTCCCCAAGTGAATAAATACCATACTTGTGATGACCTCAGTAAATCTATAACATAGTCTCTCATCCTTTTGAGAGAGCCCGGGTTCAATTCCTGGGCGGAGTGGAAAAATTTGGGTGGCTTTTCCGATACCCTATGCTCCTGTCCACCCAGCAGTGAATGGGTACCTGGTATTAATCGGGGGTTGTGTCCCGTCTCCTTGGATCTGTTCCTTTCTCCTATAATTCCTTCCCCTTCTGTCTCTCTCCGGCATATGACAAGACTAAACGAAACTTTCCAAACTTTCCAACTCATCCTTTTCAGATACTTTTCCTCATTGCTCTTAATGATCCATCCTTGTCACATCAGCACCTCCAGCTCCTCCTCACTCCTTTTCTCTTGACCTCTGCAATGTCCATATATCTTATTTCCTCCTACTTTATAGACAGCAAGAACAGTTCATGCTCAGATTCATATTCCCTCTCCCATTGAAATTGACTTGCATGGGTTCTCTTTTACGTGAGGTTTAGGTTCTGTGAAAGCAGCACATATGAGAATTTGCATAATGAACATAAAGGGATGTGTTGTATGACCCCTCCTGAAATGGTTACGGTACTTATCACACATTGTAACCTCAACACTGCATTAGTGGGTAAAGGTAAAACTTGGGGCAGTGCTGTAGGTGTGTATGGTCTTTGTGCTCATCACTGTTGCACTTGACCTTGAGCCTGTCACGGGACACAGGACAATGCGACGTCCATGTTACCACAGTTTACCTTCCCTAAGTTTCCCAAGATATCCATTTATCAACCATCCTGAAGGGGAGGATGAACAGCTGGGTGCTGACTGCCTGGGCCAGGATTTGAACCTTGGCCCCTGTGTTTGTAGCTATGCATGTAAATCATTACATCACAGAGATGCTACTGTAAGCAACAAAATAACTATTATTAACCGTAGAAACAGTATAATATATTGCATAAGTTGCCCAAAAATGTTGTCCTCTTGCCATATGGCCAAACTAAATGTTTTATTAGCTGAGTGCTACAAAGATGGAGGTTCTTGTGATATTCCCCAAACCTCTCTGCTGGCTGCCTTGGGAGAAGAGTTTACAGACAATCCTGTGCTAAAAGCCGCTGCTGTTATAGCCACAGGCATAGCTGGGCATGATAACAGAAAACCTTATTCCTGATAACCGATAATTCCGATACTAGTTAGCGATAACTCCGATAGGTGAAAACGATACTATGTTGATATTTCAAATAAAAAAACATAGATGAATTAAAATTTTCATTATCTGTATTTTAGAAAACTTACAAAACCTGAAAACCACACGTTGACACGTACCTAGGGACGGTGATACTAGAAATGCCCGAACCGGTGTTGTGTTATTTGGCGTCCCCACCGTCAAAAGCTGGCGCTTTTGTTTACAAACACTGGTCTCTCGTGAACTGCGCATGCTCAGACCAGCAAGCGTAGACCTGTACAGTCTCACAAAGCTTTTTAACCATAATTAAGAGTTGCTGGAAGGCTGAATCAGACATACAGTACCACTACCACCATCCCTGCTGTTTCTAGAACGACACTGTACGAGTTATATTTATATGTACAGAGTGTCGTTCTAGAAACAGCGAGGATGGTGGTACTGTTTGTCTGAATCAGCCATCCAGCAACTCTTAATGTGTTAAAAAGCTTTGTGAGACTGTACAGGGCTACGCTTACTGGTCTGAACATGCGTAGTTCATGAGAGATCAGTGTTTGTAAACAAAAGTGCCAGCTTTTGACGATGGGACACCAAATAACACAACACCAGGTGCCTTCAAAACCATGGCATGCTCACAAATGAATATGGAATATCAAATTTGAGGCAGTTAATAATCATTTTTGGGGCAAAGTTAAATAATTTTTCTCTTTGATAAATTGATTTTTGAGTCTAACATAAAAAAATAACCTAGTGTTTTGATGTTGATGATCTAAGTATGAAATCTCTTCACTGAAGATATTACATACCCCGAAGGTTTTTCATACAACACCGGATGCCCGGGCCACGCATGCGCAGTAGGGAGGAGACAACGTTTTTTTTTCTGAGAGGCGGAAAAAAGTAGTGATTATCGCTGGTTTGGTTACAAAAGTAACGAAGATACTGATATATATTTAAATAAGTAGCGGATGGCCAATAACGTGATTTTGTTATCAGCGATAAAGTATCGCAATAGCCTATCGCGATAACGCCCAGCTATGGCTACAGGCAATGACATTCTAAGGAGATGGAATCCATATAGAAAAATTTTGGTATGCCTGCTCTGTCATCATTGCCTTATGTTTGTTTGCAAGCATAGCATCATAGTGCAGCAGCTGCTGCCCCTGAACTGTGTTACATGGCATTGTGCAGCATGGTACAACATTTCATATTCACTCTGGCCATGTACTAGGCCCTGAGATGCCCCAAAGCCATGGCCAGTATCTGTGAAGTATATGAAGGAATAATTAGATTTAGAGCAGAACACACTCGCATATCTTCGTACAGCCTATGCCTAAGAAGGGTGACTTCCAATCCCTCAAACTACTGCCCTATAGCTTTACTTTCCTGTCTATCTAAAGCTTTTGAATCAATCCTTAACCAGAAGATTCAGAAGCACCTCTCCACTTCTTACCTTCTATCTGATCGTCAGTATGGGTTCCGCAAATGGCATTCTACTGGCAATCTTCTTGCTCTCTTGACTGACTCTTGGTCATCCTCTCCGTTTCGGTGAAACTTTCTCTGTTGCGCTAGACATATCGAAAGCCTTCGATAGAGTCTGGCACAAGTCTTTGCTTTCTAAACTGCCCTATTTCGGATTTTATCCCTCTCTCTGTTTCTTTGTCTCCAGTTTCCTTTCCGGCCGTTCTATCTCTGCGGTGGTAGACGGTCACTGTTCTTCCCCTAAACCTATTAACAGTGGTGTTCCACAGGGCTCTGTCCTATCACCCACTCTCTTCCTGTTATTCATCAATGGTCTTCTTTCCATAACAAACTGTCCTGTCCACTCGTACGCCGACGATTCCACTCTGCATTATTCAACTTCTTTCAATAAAAGACCATCCCAAAAGAAATTACATTACTCCAGGCTGGAGGCTGCAGAACGCTTAACCTCAGACCTTGCTATCATTTCCGATTGGGGAAAAGGAACCTTGTGTCCTTCAATGCCTCAAAAACTCAATTTCTCCACCTTTCAACTCGACACAATCTTCCAAACAACAATCCCCTATTCTTCGACAACACTCAACTGTCACCTTCTTCAACACTAAATATCCTCGGTCTCTCCTTAACTCAAAATCTTAACTGGAAACTTCACATCTCTCTCTCTCTCTCACTAAATCAGCTTCCTCGAGGTTGGGCGTTCTGTATTGTCTCCGCCAGTTCTTCTCCCCTGCACGGTTGCTATCCATATACGGGGGCCTTGTCCGCCCTCGTATGGAGTATGCATCTCACGTGTTGGGGGGCTCCACTCACACGGCTCTATTGGACAGAGTGGAGTCTAAGGCTCTTCGTCTCATCAGCTCTCCTCCTTTTACTGATAGTCTTCTACCTCTTAAATTCTGTCGCATTGTTGCCTCTCTTTCTATCTTCTATCGATATTTTCACGCTGACTGCTCTTCTGAACTTGCTAACTGCCTGCCTCCCCCCCTCCCGCGGCCTCGCCTCACACAACTTTCTACTCATGCTCATCCCTACACTGTCCAAACCCCTTATGCAAGAGTTAACCAGCATCTTCACTCTTTCATCCCTCACGCTGGTAAATTCTGGAACAATCTTCCTTCATCTGTATTTCCTCCTGCCTACGACTTGAACTCTTCCAAGAGGAGGGTACCAGGGTACCTCTCCTCCCGAAATTGACCTTTCTTTTTGGCCACTCCTCTGTACTCTATTCAGGAGCAGTATATAAGTAGCAGGCTTTTTTTTTTTCATTGCTTTCTTTTTTTTTCACACCCTTGAACTGTCCTGTAAAAAAAAAAAAAAAAAAAAAAAAAAAAGACTAGAAATAGTGTTGGCTTATGGGGAGATTTCTTTCACTTGTATTCAGAAATTTGTAGAAAAGGATGCAGATACTCAAATTGACATATGCTGAGGAGGCACACAACAAGAACCTTGTATAGCCTGCTACAGCTTTTTCGTATTCCAACTTCTTATCTGTTTTATGATGATAATGACATCAATGTGGGACCTAATCAGTGCTATTAACTTGTTTGCCACCATATGTACCACCGGTGGTACATTTTGAACTAATAATAGCCGCCACTTGTGCCTCCAGTGGTACCGTACATCACTGATAAGAGAAAAGAAAAAATAAGTACCAATGATTTGACTTTAAATTTGGTAGAAACACATAACAGACTAATGAAATGCAAGTTTGATGATGAAAGTACCCAAACTTTTACTGAAGGACTTTTATTCATGTCAGAAGAAAACTTTTATATAGCAAAAAATGCATGTCTTGTACATATGGCTAGACAAATAAAGAGCAATATCCCTTGAAATACAATGAAATAATATTTTGTCAAGATGCAAAAACAATTAGTCTAAAAAGATATAACAAATGTTTTCCTTTGAAGTGCCATCACCACTTATCAGAGCACAGAATAGGAGCCTTCCATTTAAAAAAAGTCTCCTATTTATGGCTACATTCATGAAAGGCAGCATCTTTGAAAACTCATATAAATACTCCCTTATTCTGATGGAAAGCAGTCAGTCTCAAATGATATAACACTTTCCTATTTGCAGTGTCATTACTACTCATCAGGGTACAAAAAAAGGAAGTTTTCGTCGTACAAATACAAAGCATGTGCCTGATTTATTGCCAGCCATGTACAAAGCACTTTCCTTGAAAAATCAGCTAAAAGTTCTTTTCTCCTGATTCTAAAAAGAAAACCCATTTCTTTCTATTTCTGTTGCCATTATTACTCATCTGAGTGCTTTCTTTATCATTCTTTATGTTAACTCATTTCTTGGAACATAATATTTATCATTTATGGCATTGACAAAAGGAGACAATTATTGTAAATAGATGAACTTTTTGTACCGTCAGTGGCCAGATACCCAAAAATTTCATTATGAATTGTAAATGTATTGCCATTTGAGCCATAGGTGTATCACAGAATACATAAACCACTGGTGGCTCACGTGGCACTGCTGAACGGTTCAGACTGATGCACTGTATCAGTGTCCCATGACTTTTAGTGTTGTACAGTACTGTCCGTAGGTTGCGAGTTTCAAGTTTGCGATTCACCGAGTTTGCGATAGGGACCCAAAAAATTCAGTTTATATTGAAAACTGAAATTGCGATATGACCCGAAAGGAAAAGGAAAAGGCTGCTAGAACCGGGTTTTTTCACACCTTGTTGTGGTCCTTGACTCCCTTTCTTGCTCTTACCCACCCCCTGGGCCTTTCCATTGGCTGTGGGAAGCATGGTGAGTGGGATCCAGGCAGCCAGGCGCATGTGTGCGAGCAGCCCCGACCGCGCGCTGGGCTTGAGCAGCTGACGGGCAGCTGATGATGGTGATGGTGATGATGAGAGTCGGCGGCGTGGCCTTTGCATCGGTGCCACCTGAACGGTATTTTTATCAAGGCCCGTGTGTGTGTGTGTGTGTGTGTTTGTGTTTATTGCGGGCCCAGGCTCCTCAATTTGCTAATTCTTATTTTCCACATGTTGCGCGGGACTTCTTTCTTTTCTTCTTGGAAGAAAAGAAAGGGAGTCAAGGACCACAACAAGGTGTGAAAAAACCCGGTTCTAACAGCCTTTTCCTTTTCCTTTCGGGTCATATCGCAATTTCATTTTTCAATAAAAATCTAATTTTTTGGGTCCCTATCGCAAACTCGGTGAATTGCAAACTTGAAACTCACAACCTGGAGACTGTACTGCACTTTTTTTGTGATGCGGTACCACTGCACTAAGTACCGCACTTGCCCACCTCTGACTATCTGTACTGCACTCTACCCTATAGTCTGTTCCGAGCAAGAAGTCGGTTCAGGGTGGAGCTGGTATCGTCGTTTACCTCTACCCATGCTGCCAAATCAGCCTTCGTACATGCGTCTCTCTCTTATTTCCCATCCATGTGCTATTTGAAAGCGATATTTTATATATTCTGTATATAGTAAAGGAAGCTACATAGTACAATGAGTGTCAATGTTTAGGATTATAACAAGGATTTGCATAAATTCTATGACATGTGGCAGCGATTTTTTCCCATGTTGCCACGTTGTGGTGGTGGTAGTGGTGGTGGTGGTGGTCGGTGTGTCCCCCTAGGTCCCTCCCCCGGGTTGGGAGGGAGAGAGAGGGAGAGAGAGAGAGATAAACAGGTGGGTTGTGGGTGGGTAGGCCGGGAGAGAGTGCTAATCTGATAATTGGCGGTCGAACTGGCAGCGCTGCACTCATGGGAATTCTGGAATCTGCCTCACCTTGAACCGACTTCATGCTCTGAACAGACTATAGCTGTTTTTGTGCAGCCAGAGTCATTGATGATAAACAGTTGTGGACCCAAAACTTACCCTTGAGAAACAACAATGGTTTTGGCAGTAATGTTAATTTGGAATCAAGGCCCATTTTCAATAAATAATTGTTTTTGAATTATTAATATTTCATGGGTACTGTTCATTTGTCTCATATTGATATACTTACCCATCCCTACTTACACCCTCTAACATGAAATACAGAGTTGTGCCCACATGTGACATTCTGACCTTTATAACCTATAATTGTTAGGGTCAGTGGTCAGTAATGGCTTCTATATTTTTTTACCTCCGGGGGCTAGGGTAGAGGTGGTGGAGGGAGTGACTTGCTTCATGAGTGCCCAGCAACTTTCAAAGATGATAAAAAAGAGTAAAGCTAATACCTCAAGTAGCATGTTTACGCAGTCAAGCATAAAGAAGAAAGTGTGGAACGCATTGAGAGCGTTGCATAGAGCATTGATATTGTGAGGAAACTGAGCTGTCCTTACTAACTAGCCTATAGTGCATAACATTAAGGGAAACGTAGAGGAGATGAAGAAGAGAGTTGAGGTGGCCAAGATATATTTCAGTAGGGCTCAAAACACTAGGTGGGCTGTGACTGACAGAAGTTAGAAAGGCCTCAGAGAGACAAAAATGGATGAAATTTTCAAGGAGGCAGCACCAATAAACCTTTTTAACATTCATTGTGATGTCACACAAATAACATTTTGCTTTCTAAACAGTGCTTTTCAGAGACTCACTAGCTGTTAACCCTTTCCATATGGTGACGCAGACGTCGGCGTCACAGTATAGTGAGGGTCAAGAGAAAATGGAAGAGGATTAATCCTCTTTCATTTCCTGTTAAGAAGTTTAGAAGAGGATTAACCCCATCACTCCGGCGACGCCGACGTCAGCGTCCGACGGCGTCACTGTTAGTCCTCTTCTAAACCTCTTTAAGAGGAAATGGAAGAGGATTAAGAGGAATTTAGAGGAGGATTGAGAGGTTTAGAAGAGGATTAATCCTTTTCCATTTCCTCTTGACCCTTTCCATACTGTGACGTCGATGTCTGCATCACGGATGGAAAGGGTTAAGAGGAAATGGAAGAGGTTTAGAAGAGGATTAACCCCTTCAATACGGTGACGCCGGTGTCAGCGTCACCGTATTGAAGGGATTAATGCTAAAAGTCTACTGTACCCTAGTTGACTTAGCCCTAGTCTCATCACATGCTCCAGTGTCATGAGAAGGCAGAAGCGCTGTCTGCTAAGATTGAGCCCTTTCTATGAATCCACTGGCTCAGGCTCAAGTCTTGGTCTGGGCAGTTGGTATGCAGCTCACCCTGCTCTTCATCCTCCTTCTCAGGGTGGTCAATAAATAGGCACCTGGGGAAACCTGGGGAAGATAAACTGTGGTAACCTGGATGTGGCCCTGTGTCCCGGGGTAATGGGTTTTAACCATAGCTGGGCACGATAACAGAAAACCTTATTCCCAATAACCGATAACTGATAATGGGAAACCTTATCGGTGATAACCGATATTCGTTAACTGGTGACACAAATATAGGCGATAACCGATAACCAATATAAATCCACAATTCTGATACTAGCTAGCGATAAGTCTGATAGGCGAAAACGATACTATATTGATATTTCAAATAAAAAACATAGATGAACTCAAATTTTCATTATCTGTATTTTAGAAAACTTACAAAACCTGAAAACCACACGTTGACATGTACCTATAATGGCGTCCCCATCGTCAAAAGCTGGTGGTTTTGTTTACAAACACTGGTCTCGTGAACTGCGCATGCTCTGACCAGCAAGGGTAGACCTGCACAGTCTCACAAAGCTTTTTAACCATAATTAAGATTTGCTGGAAGGCTGAATCAGCCATACAGTACCACTACCACCATTCCCGCTGTTTCTAGAGCGACACTCTGGACGAGTTGTATTTATATGTACAAAGTGTCGTTCTAGAAACAGCGAGGATGGTGGTACTGTTTGTCTGATGCACCCTTCCAGCAACTCTTAATGTGTTAAAAAGCTTTGTGAGACTGTACAGGGCTACGCTTACTGGTCTGAACATGCGCAGTTCACGAGAGACCAGTATTTTGACGATGGGTCACCAAAAACCATAACACCGGTTGCCTTCAATACCATGGCATGCTCACAAATGAATATGAAATATCAAATTTGAGGCAGTGAATAATAATTTTTTGGGCAAAGTTAAATGATTTTTCTCTTTGATATATTGATTTTTGAGTCTAACATAAAAAATAACCTAGTATTTTAATGTTGATGATCTAAGTATGAAATCTCTTCACCGAAGATATTTCATACCCCAAAGTTTTTTCATACAAGACCGGGTGCCCGGGCCACGTGTAGGGAGGAGACAACGTTTTTTTCTGAGAGGCGGAAGAAAGGAGCGATTATCGCTAGTTTGGTTACAAAGGTAACGAAGATACCGATATATACAGTCACCCCCCGCCGTTCGCGGTCTCACCCATCGCGGTTTCGCGTATTCGCGGTCAACTAATTGTGACCCCCTATACGCTGGCCCCAGATTCGTATGACGATGCATTGACGCTAAATCGGAAGGCCGCGCGGTGGGGGAAGGGAGAGAGGAGGGAGGAAGGCAGAGAGGAGGGAGGGAGGGAGGCAGAGAGGAGGGGGGAAGGGAGAGAGGAGGGAGGCGGGGCAATGGACGTTAGGTTGCTCCTGAGTGACGTCACGGTTAGACTGTGACGTCATGCTTTCCTATTGGCCAGCAGCTCACTCAGGGACGACTGCTATTGGTCGAGATTTTCTCATAGCAACATTATCCTAAAAAAAAAAAATTCACGCGCCGCCACACTGCAGTGTTGCCAGATTGGGCTACTTATCGCAAATTGGGCTACTTTTGGGTCTTCTGTGCTACTAAATTTTGACCCCAGGGTGAGTGTCTAACAAGGTCTTGTCTCATTTCAGTCATTAAAAAGAACGAAAAAAACATGTTTTATATGACGTGTCAGAGGTGACTTCCCCAAATGCATATTTTCCCATAGGGTTATAGTCCCGCCGTTCGCGGTTTCGCGCATCGCGCCGAAGTCCGGGAACGAAATACCCGCGAACGGCGGGGGATGACTGTATTTAAATAAGTAGCGGATGGCCAATAACCCGATTTTGTTATCAGTGATAAAGTATCGCGATAACTTATCGCGATAACGCCCAGCTATGGTTTTAACCCACCACAGGCTCAAGGGTCAATGTGACGGAGATGAGCACCAAGGCCACGTGCAGCTATAGTGTATGCCTCCAACTTTACTTTTACCTTTTCCAACAACCAGCATCAAATTGATTGCTTGGAAATTTTATACTATTGTAACTTACATCAAAGTTTTACAACACATCCAATATTTACCTTGTAGTAGCCATGCTAAAGGTAAACATTTTGAACTTCTTGTCTGGCTTAATGTCTGTCAGCATGAAGCTACTTTCTACAGTGATAGAGTTTTTAGGAATTCTTGTATTTTGATGTGGCAGGCTGCCTTAAAATCAAAGACTAAACATTTCTGTTGTTCAAATAGGGTTCAGTTACTGTGTGAATAAGTGCTGTCAGTGGTAATGTATTCAGTCTTTTTACCTAAAGAGTTTGCCTTCTTTGTTAGGTTTCCATAGTTTCTTGGACTAATGACGCTTGGTGGTGTACAGAGTAATCCAGTCACTGAAACAATCAGATTGAGGATGCAAGGAGTGTGTTGTTCTGAATGCAGAAATGCAAAAACATCAAGGCAGCCCTGTTTCAGTTGCTAATGAAGGTGGAAATAGAATTTGTTTGGTGTTGTCCAAGTCTATCAAGGAGACAGATTAGTAGAAACATGATTTGGTCATAACCTGTCCACTTCGACTGGTACGGATTTGGCCTTCACTGGTAGCCTGGTAACATGTAGTCCCAGGCCTTTCTCCGCCTCTGCGGTGGAGAGTGGAGTGTTTCCCATTTGGTATTGGTATGCTGGATATCCCCTCCCAAAGTGCAGGACTTTACATTTTTCTTTATTGAATTGTAGCAGCTACTTTTTGTTCCATTCCTGTAGCTTGGTGATGTCTTCTTGTACGAAATCCATGGTCTAGGGGTTTAAGTAGTGGTGATAAATATAAACGGTGACAGGAAATTTATAATTAAAGTGTGACATTAAGGCATTGTTCACAGATCATGGCTGTGTGTATGTGTGCATATGTGCATAGTGCTAATACTGTGGTTATCTTGCAGGCTGGAGTTGATAGAAGAGGGCAATGATGACCGACCGAGCGACTCCAGCAGTTTGCGGAATGTGGTGATCCACAGGGGCGATCATGGGTATGGACTCACAGTGTCGGGCGAGAGTCCAGTCATCGTGCAGGACGTGAAAGATGGTAAATAATGGTGGTTGTGGTGATTGTGATAGTGGTGTGTTTGGCTCATGCTCAGTTGAGTTGTCAGCTGCTTTATGTCAGGATACACTGGTTTGGCTTTGAGTGCTTGGGGGTGTGGAAGAGGCTCAGAGTGGCACAGAGCAGGTGGTTTGGGCTTGATGTGATTTGGTACAGCTTGTGTTTGCTCACTTGGAGGTAGGGTAGAATGTGTGTGTGCTGGTAGTTTGATATGCATCCTTTGGTTCAGTGAGAGTTGGGTCATACTGTTTAAACTAACTATGCTGTTTGGGCACACCATTTTTTTTATTTCTTTTATTTTTTTACAGTGATGGAAACAGCTCAAGGGCAAAAGAAAAAAGAAAACAATGATAAATAAGCTTGCAAATCACTGCTCCTATTAAAAGAGTTCAGAGGAGTGGCTGAAAGAGAGGTCAATTTTGGGAGGCGAGGTGTTCTGATACGCTCCTCTTAAAAGAGTCCATGGTGTGGAACCAATTCTTTGAACACATTGGGTTACTGCACAGGTTGTATGAACTCACTCTGGTGGGTGGGAGTTCTTAAAATTTATCATGGTGCAGGAAGAAGCCTTTGGACCTGGTGTGTATTATTTAGGGCAAGGTGTGTGATTCATGGAAGTGTGGGACGGATGATTTGTGTCACAAGTTGTTGGGCCTTGCATGAGAGAACCGTGGAATGGGGCGTGGAGGTTGAGTGCGATACAGTACACGCTGTGGTGTATGTAAGGGAATGAAGTCTGTTGCATATTCAGTGTTGGAATGGGTAAAATGTAATACATACATGAGATTGTTCTAGCATGTGATGAGAATGCAAAATAGTATGCAAAAGGGATGTATGAGAAAATTGGAAGGGCATGTTGTGACTGGGAGACAAGCAGCCATGTGGATTGATAGCATTAAAGAATACATTGCAGAGGCAGTGGTGTGTTGATGTTGCCCTGAGTGTATGAAGAGGGGGAGCTGGAGATATTCCTTGGTTGCTCCCTCAGGAAGGCTAGTTTCAAGAGGGAACACATTGTCAGACCTTTAGATAGAGAGGCAGCTTAAGGAAGAACTCCGAGTCAACTTTGACATAATGCTTAAATTATTCTTATTGGCTACAGGGTAGTACTAACTAGAATCTGATAAATGTAGTGCATCACTGAATGTTACCCCAACAGGAGGACCTGCAGCTCAGGCTGGTGTCAAGAAGGGCGACTCCATCATCAAAGTCAATGGGACAATAGTGTCCAAGATTAACCACAGGGAGGTGGTACAGATCATCAAGTGTAAGTATTACTACTGCCAGGCAGCCCATCTAGTTTGTACAGAGTGTTCTGAGTGAGAGGTCTCTCAGGGTGTTTTTCTCAGGTTTTTTTTTGTGTGTGTGAATCTGCTGGGTTAGACTGCTGAAGTTCTGGAAGGTGATTTGAGCCTGGTTGGTCATCTGTGGTATAGAAAACATGTTTTGTAGCTCCTATAGAAAGCATATGTGTGGATAGGTAGTCATCTGGAAGGTGTTTCTTAAGGCTTTGGTGTTAAACGTTCAGAATGCTGAAAGTATTTCATGAGGACTTACTCCACTGTGGACTCCATCAGCAGGCACTGTAGAGGTGAATTTTGTTGATGGTTTACATTTGTCAACCCAAATACTTGTGGTGAACTTACATCTAGTTCTGAAGAGCAGTCACCATGAAAATATCGATAGAAGATAGAAAGAGATGCAACATTGCAGTAGAATTTAAGAGGTAGAGACTGCTACAAAGAGGAGGGGAGTAGATGAGACAAAGAGCCTCTGACTCCACTCTGTCTAGCAAGAGCTGTGTGTGTTGAGTCCCCTCACACATGAGATGCATACTCCATATGAGGGCAGACAAGGCCCCTGTATATAGACGGCATTTGAAACGGTGGAAAAGAACTGGCAGAGACGATACCAAACTCCTAACTTAAATGTGTTGTATCTCTTCACATCAAGTGTGTCATATATCTGCAAACTCAACACATTTTTGTTTGATATTTTTAGTGGATATGGTTCAAAGTGTGTGTGATGAGCAGAAAATGCCAAAAGCATAGAGATTATTTTCATTCAAGGGCAAGGGTCCTGTGGTCTATTGACACCAGAGGTATTCAGCATGCTTGGTTATGGAGTGGGTGAAGCGTAGTGGAGATGGGGGTCATTGGGTTAAGTTCCCTGCCTCTTGTAGGCCATGGACAATGTATATTCATGCTACATTGAGCATTGTACTTGTTTACATATGTACAATGAAATAAAAACCATAAAGGTGGTGGAAAGGGGAGACGGTAATTTAACTCGTGGAGCAGCAGGTGGTGACGGGTTGGTGTCTTATGTCCAAGTGCTGGGCTTTGTGCCTCAAGTGTATGTAATGTGAGTTGCAATGAAGCTTCGAGGCTTTAACACGTGACGTCACTTATCTGCCACATGAGCCGGATACACCAGCTTAAAATCTCTAGTATAAAATTTAATTCTCCCCTTTTTTTTACCGTCGTAAATTTATATGAATTATAATCTTACTAATCTCCCAAAGTGCAGTTGACCCCAAATAGTGCATAGTTTCTCCCTACTGACAGATAAAATTTAATGGAAGGTAATTTTATACAAAAAATTCAGACAGCATCCTTATCCACCTCTAATTTTTGTGTTGGCTCTCCTGATATTAATATGACCATGACTGGGACTTATAATTTAACTCGCTTATGAACCTGTACACCACAAAGACATTGATCCCCCAGACATTAGGACAGCTCTGAGAATGAGAGTAACGAGGGATCTGTTCAGTTGTTGAAACTTTAGTGTACAACATGCTGTGAGGAAAGAAAATGTGAACAATGATGAATAAAGATTTGTTTAATGCTTGTTTAACTCGTCCACTGTGATTGACACAGATTTCGCTTTCACTGGTAGCCTGGTAACATATAGTCCCAGTTCTTTCTCTGCTTCTGTGGTTGATAGTGGAGTGTTTCCCATGTGGTATTGGTATGCTGGATATCCCCTCCCAAGATGCATAACTACATTTTTCTTCATTGAATTGTAGCAGCCACTTTTTGTTCCATTCCTGTCGCTTGGTGATGTCTTCTTGTAGGAAATCTGCAGTCAAGGGGTTAACCCTTAAAGCACGGGCATGTTTTGCCATGCCTGTCCTCCCACGCGGGCATTTGCAGGCAAAAACATACCTCACTTCAACCTTTTATATCTTCACTTCTACTTACCTCACGTGACTGAATGAAGTATCATTGTAAAGTACATACCCTTAACCCCTCTAAACCGCAATTTGGCTGGAATTCTATGATTCCGGAAAAATTCCAACTTTTTACTGGTGCGATGTACAGAAAAAATTATTGAAGAAAAGTTGCTCATTTTATCACAGTGGAGTCAAAAAAATATAGTTTATAACCTTTGACCTGGAAATCTTCTGCCTACAGAGAGCCGAAGTTGTGGTGAAACTCAATAAATAATTTTGGTAAATTTTTGTATAAAACTTTTGAATAAAAGTTGTAGAAAATCATCTGTATAACTCAACCGTGAAATCAGATTATGATTTGGACTGACTGTTTGGCTGGAATTCCATGATTTCCCCCAAATTCCAACTTTTTACAGGAAAATTTATTGAAGAAAAGTTTGCTCATTTTATCACGATGGAGTCTGAAAAATATAGTTTATAATCTTTGACCCAGAAATTTACTGCCTACAGAGAGACAAATTTGCAGTGAAACTTGAATAATAATTTTGGTAAATTTTTTTTTTTTTTTTTCATTCTGGAATGAATCTCATTGAATACGAGTTGTAGAAAATCATCCGTATAACTCAACCGTGAAATCAGATTATAATTTGGACTGACCGTTTGGCTGGAATTCTATGATTCCCCCCAAATTCCAAGTTTTTCCTTGTACAGGAAAATTTATTGAAGAAAAGTTGCTCATTTTTTCGCATTGGAGTCTGAAAAATATAGTTTATAATCTTTGACCTGGAAATTTACTGCCTACAGAGAGACAAAGTTGCAGTGAAACTTGTAAAATATTTTTTGTAGTTTTTCATTCTGGAATGAATCTCATTGAATAAAAGTTGTAGAAAATCATCTGTAAAACTCAACTGTGAAATCAGATTATGATTTGGACAGACTGTTTGGCTGGAATTCCATGCTTCCCCAAAAACTCCAACTTCCTCTTCCCACTCCTTTGAAAACTCCTGTGAACAAGATATTGGTTCATCTAGATTCTAGAACATCACGTATATCAGTGGATACACAATGAGCAGAAATTAAAGAAAGACCGCCCAAACAGATCAGCTGAGGGAACATAATCGCTCTGCAGACGCCATGATGCGTAGGCAGGAACTGTAGACTATTTTTAGCACGGAGTTGTCTAAGGGGCAAAAGAGGTGCCAGTTAGTCACTTAGCATCGACAGATACATAGTTATACGCGCTGAGCTCGAGCGAAAATTACTGAAGCTTGGAAGGCGTGCTTGGTGGCAAATGGAAGCTCTTTTAATACAGATTAATAATCAGAAAAAAATGGAAAGCATTAAATAAATGAAAAAGTTATAAGCAAAAAACTAGGACGTGTCCAAATCGTGGCAAAAGGGCTGAAAAACAGGCTATTTTGTGACGGCTCGAAGACGAACTTGGAATCGAGCTATCAAAAAATCCTTTAAATTGGTCAAACTACATTGCCAAGAGGGGCTACATGCCAAATTACTGCCTTCTAGAAGCAATAGCAAGGCCACACTAGACAAAAACGGCAAAGTGTCTGGAGTTCGTCAAAATCGCTCTCGACAGGGTTTACGTTTCGAGCTCTAGCGACGAAACTACTGGGAGAATGGAAATGTTATGCACCATATTGGAAAGCACATTGGCAGGGCTAAATCATTTGTTAAATAAGTTTTTAGAAATTAAAAAAATGAGTGGGTTTCAAGGTTGGGAACTCAAAAATAGTTTTTTCAGAGTCGCTTTTTGTGAGTTTATTCAATTTTTTACCCTTTCGAGTTGGTTTTCAAGCCCGGTCGTTAATTAAAAAATATAGCCCTATCATTTTGCTGTCGATTGATACCAAAACTTTTACTGTAGCCCCAGAAATAAGGGAGTTATGGAGATTCGCAACATAGCGGTTGATTTTTCCAAAGTTTGAAGCTTAATGACAAGGGCACCGCAAAATCAAAACAGTAAGCAGTCCATTACTTGAAATGTCACTGCTAGCGGACATCTTCTCAAAGTAACACAAGGCATACACTGACCAATTATTAGTCAAGGGAGCATGGATGAGCTTGCTCTACTTCAGTACAAACAAATTAAATTTGATGGCATGCTAAGTCAAAAAATGCCTTGTCGACTATTGTCGACACCCGCGGTTTGAGCCCAGGCACCAGCTGTCGACTATTGTCGACACCTGCACTTTAAGGGTTAAAAGGAAGAAGTCAAGGGTGAGTGGAGTGGAATTTATCATGCTAATTTGCAGGGTGTAGAGGGGTAGGTGTAGAATATGACAGTGAGGGGTAAAGGTAGCAGAGGAAGGTATGCAAAATGGTAGGGTCATTTGGAAAGGTTGAGTTGGGCAAGCAGGGTGAAAACTGTGAAAGTGGAGGCAAAGTAGGTAAGGATGATCTTGAAAAAGGTGGTTAGGGATAGTGGAAGTGAGAGAAGAGAGTTGGTAACTCTTTGGCTGTACTGAATTGAGGAGTGAGTAAGTCAGGGCAGCACTCCCTTCTTAACTTGAAAACCATCCTGGTGATGTGTCTTCTGGTCTCATAAGTGTGTGCTTAACTTGTTTTATATATATAGGTGGCTAGTTTGACTCCAGTCTATAGGACATAGGGGGGAGGAGGATGATAGTGATGACAACAAAGATTTTTCAGGAGGAACGAGATCATGCCATCAAACTAAACTTACAGGTACAATTCACATTTTTTTTTGTGCTGGTAATGTTTTGTGACTTTTGCTTGGTTTAAGTAAGAAAGAACACAATTAATTTGATCAGTATGTATAAGTGAATTATATTGTCAGATTTTACATTATTAACTGTAATAAGCATTATGGTCATTTTACTCCAAGATATAATTTAATTTGTGGAATTTGATTGTAAACTATAAACTGCCACCTATGCATGAGCTTCCTTCTTTACTAATTATGTGTTTTGTCTCTTTTATACTGGCACTCGGCTTGGTAAGTACAGACCAGAGCTGAGAGTGAGGCTCAGTCCGTTGGTGGTTGGGTGTGCATTCTACATTACTGATATTTGACATAATTGCTATTTAATTTAACTTGTCAGTAGCATAAATTGTTTTCTTTTGATATGATGATCACACAGTTTTCAATACACAGTCCCAGTTTGTTAGATATGTTTATTGATTATGCTTCCATTGTATATGGCATCATGTTTTATCATTATATCTAAACAATCTTTGGGATTTGGTATTGGGAGGACATTGAGATCTCAGAAAATTTCACATACCTTGGTAGTGTAGTTCAGAACAGCAGTGGGTCTCACCAGGAAGTCTCATGGTGGATTGGCTTGGTTCAGCTCAGCACGAGTATATGGTGTTGTCAATACTTGTGCTTGAAAGACAAAGATCCAGATCTTCAAGTCGCTTGTACTCCCTGTATTACTTTATGGCTGTGAGACATGAACACTAAATAGTGACTTGGAGAGGTGGAGTGATGCTTTTTGTTATAAGTGTCTTCACAGAATCATGAGATATCACTGGAATGACTTTGTGTCAAAACGGCAACTACTCTATGAGACTGATTTAACATATATTACCTGCATGGTCTGTCAACACCAACTCCGGCTATGTGGACATGTGGCATGCCACCCAGAAGCTGACCCTACTCATTGGGTTGTCTCTGTAAGAGACAATCCTGAGTGGAGGAGGCTAAGGGGATGCCCACAGAGTTTGTGGCTTTTAACTTGAACAAGTTAATAGATCCTGCCAGGATGTACTTTGGGTGAGATGGGGTCCTGCATGGAAACTTGCCTGGAGGGACCCCCAGGCTTGGTGTCGTAGGGTGGGCAAAGTGATGCACCCCCTGGCATATGCCCCCATTGGCAGATTGATTGAATCTTTGGGATAGCTGGGATATTCAATTTTTATAGGGTTTCTGCATCCCTGCTAACAGTCAACCTAACAGTCAGCCTAATCCTTGATCTGGATTTGGGTTGTGGCAAGCAACTCCTCCCTGTACAACCTTGCCTCTGGTGAAAACAAAACTGAGGGAAAAGTCTGTGGTCGAGGTTCTGGTCATAACCCTGACTACTGGCGGGCATGACTACACTGTGTATTTGTATCAGGGGATTGTGCAGCTTATGATGGGTGCTGGGAAAAACCTTAGGAACTTCATCTCAACATGGGAGGGTCCCTAAACACCTCTCTGATTTGGATGTGGTGTTCATTTTCATATATTGGATGTGAATGGTTTTCAATAAAGTTCTTGCATACAGTCACTTTTGGGTTCTTGTTTTTGACACTCCTGTGGCCATGTGCTGCTCCTGAAAGTCTCATCTGGTCCTCCATGAAAAATTTGTCTGCCTTTGCAGTAGAGTGATGGAGAAGAATCTTACAATATAGTATTTCTTGTTTTTCCATTACAATGAAAAGTCTTATGATTTTTCTTTCCTCAGCTGCCAACCAGTGTGTTAAACTGACACTACAGAGCTGCCCTGAAGGAGAAGTTCCACAGGACGTCGGCCACCGCCAGCTACCCCTTACCCCCAACCCCTCCAAGTACAACGACCGCATCACTGCGCCATTGCCTGTCAATGTAAGAGTCTTGTCTTTGGGGTGATCGGTTAGGAGAGCAGCAAACCATGTTGCATTAGGCAGCTCATTTACATCAGCAGCATTTACAAACCCCATATACTGTGTGTGTAGAGTAGTGTCAGGCTGGGGTGTAGACGACTCTTGGTGTGCCCGTGAGGCACCAGACACCACCTCCTGTTGACAGATAATTATATATAACCCAAAGAACGAGTCCTTGTGAACCCTCAATACCAACATACCTGTATTCTAACTGTGACATGGGCGTGTGAAGGGGGTGCACCCAGTGCCTTGGGGTGCATCAAGCTTCTTCCATCCCATTCTTTTAGTTACAGTTTCTGTTGCATCTTCATTTTCATTCTCAAGTCTCATTGTTTAACTATGTCTGGCACCTTCCTCTTGAGCCTTCCTCTCTGCTGCTCCTGCTGCCCTCATGATGTAGTTATTTTCACTTGTTATCACCATTCATTCACCAGGGCTGTAGTATGGACCGAACCATCTTCCTGAACATCCTCTTATTATTTTAGAAATTATGATGTTGAGTTGTCAGCATGAGAGACTTTGTAAATAAGTCTTGTTGATTTGTTTAATACTACTATTGCCTTTATCTCTATCTCTGTCTATCCATCTGTGTATATCTATCTATCTATATCTATCTATCCAGCCATAAAAGTAAATTTGTAAAAATAGTTGACTACCACAAGTAGCAGGGCAAATAATTGCACATTTTGAAGTTCTTGAGTTTTCATGATTTTTTTTCAAGGAAGTGAAGCCCTAGCCTCTAAACTTTGGCTCTACTTCAATTTTGTTTATTTAAGTCTTACATTTTGTTTTCAAATCCGTCTAATTCAAGGCAGATATTTCATTTTCTTTTGTGTATGCATTTGGGGACATGTCTTCATGTCCTGTGGGTGTGAGAAACTAGTAGTATAGCATGAACCCAGCAAGACAAGAGTAACAATACAGTCAAACCTCGGTTTACGAGTGCCTTAGTTTACGTGTGTTTTGATGTACGAGCAAAAAATCCCACAAAAAATGCCTTAGTTTACAAGCAGTGACTTGGTATACGAGCATCCTGTTTCCTGTTTGTTCCTTTTTTTTTTGCCACCTCCCGGGTGGGGACACGGGCTATATGGAGGCAGTCATGGTCAAGCACGTACGTCCCTTCGAGGAGGGACCACAAACCCTTGCCGGGTGACGGCTCATGAAGGGGAGGGAAGGATGCTGAAGCCCGTACCAAGAGTCATGAAGGTTTAGCGATAAAGATCAAAGGGAAGGACGATGTGCACCTAGAGTCACTAGCATTTTTGGAACGAAGGTTTGCGGGAGAGACGAAGGGAAGGCAAGGTCTACCCAACATGTTCCCTTTTACCTTCAGGGAAAATTATGTTTATTTTCCAAATTTGGCATGGCAAATAGTTGTGAGTGAGTTAAAACAACCTGAGAAAATATTTTCCCTAATTGGAAAGTCGTATATTAGAGTTGCAGGGAATATGTTTGTCTTGTTTACAACAACAGCAAGCGCCTTCAAAGCACAGAGAAACCAGCCAGCAGGCAGGAACCTTCGTAGCTCACATTCTCCAATGATCTATGGTTTTTCAAATTCTTTGATTGATAGCTCATTTCAGTTAAGACATCTGGCTCTGCAAGTGCTAATAAAGGGTATCTTAACGATTTGAGGCCCCGTGTGCCAGAGGGGTGTAACCCAAAAATTGGCGGTTTTGAGTTATTGCCAGCTCTGGCCACCAGAGGCATTCACAAACCACGTGGTGGTAAATTTAAGGCAAAAAGCAGCTCTGTGTTCGTGGTATGAAGGGTTGAAACCACGTGTTTTCATCTGATCAAAACATCATGTTAAGTTTGCGGAGGTGTGGAAGAGGGGTGGACTCGAGAGCCAATGGGAGAGCTGGCTCGGAACACACACCCCGCTGCAGCCAATAAGCGCGCTCGCCTTCCTGCCAGCTGACTCAGTCATCCTTTTAACTCCTACGCGCTGGTGTCACTTTGGGTTCTTAGAGGGTAAACTCAGAGGAAAACAAGTCTACACAACTCCGAATTACATGGAGCTAATGACCTCGTGCCATGATAATAACCCCTTCAAGGTTGTGGCGATGAGTAGGCAGGACTTCTTTGACTTTGATGTATTGCAGAACCATGTCACCAAAGCGGGCTTTACTGGAGCATGTTTCAAGAATGGCAGGGTCTTCATTGTCAACAAGGAGTACATGATAGGGATAATGGTCAAGCCTGGTTATAGTGATATGCATGCACCCGCCCCCAACAAGTTCCAGAAAGGCCGAGGGCAGACCTATGACCCTCACTTCAACCTCTCGACTGTTCACCTCCCATTAAAGTACCCTCATGGTGTCAAACTGAAGGCAGATAAGGTCAGAGACCTTAAGTACCTTTCCAAGTTCGTTGAGCCATCGTATCAATCCTCCTTCATGGATCTATTTAGAGCTCAGGAGCAGATACCTACTCAGGTGTGGAGCGGTGATCAGGGGGATGACCCTGATCCCAATGACCCTGACACCAACTAACGCTGCCCCCCCCCTTCAAGTCCATCAAGTTCATAGTCTTCTCCGGCAATGGTGAATACTCAAACTTTATCAGTATGAATTATTTAATCAAAATTATGTATTTCTACTGGTATTTTAAGGTCTCAAAACATAAATTATACGTATTTTCCAATTTCATAAATTTCTTAAAAGCTCAAAATATGTACCTAACAGGCTGAAATTTACACACAGAGCATGTATTATTGTATATTTTTATCTTGTATATCTAAATTAGAAAAATTGCAATATTTTAGGGTTGGCTACAGAATAGGGTAAAAAAACCAACTTTTTACTTAAATTTTATTTAAACAAAATTTACTCATTATGCATAAAATGGTAGACCTAGACTTGGTGATTATTTTGATATATGATAATAATGCATTTTGTACTATTACATACAAACTTTCATTACATACCTTTAACGCGCAATTACTCAAAACGCAATATTACGGGTTACGCCCCTCAGGCACATGGGGCCTCATTTACTGCATGTAAATAAAGATTAATAATGGAAAATATGAAATGAAATAGTAAATAATAACTGTTGAATGCAATGCTAGGCTATTTAAAATATTAAGCTACCCATGTTATTTATACATGCAACACATCAAAATTAGTAAATAGTAAATAATAACTGTTGAATGCAATGCTAGGCTATTTAATGTTATTTATACATGAATGAGATGAAATAATATGAATGCAATACCCAATGAGATGCCACCGATGCCACCAAGCTGGGATTTTTCAACTGCCGCCGAGTGGCTTAAAACTACTCACATGCTGTCCAGAAGACCACCTATCAACCCAGACTCTAGATTCTAGGATTAAAGATGAGCTCCGGGAGGGCAGCTTGAGCCAATGCAAGATGGCGCCATTATAAACACTCGCCTGCGCCAGAATGGGCTGGGCTGACCATCAAGCCCCACCGTGAAGAAGCCTTGGGCCGACCATCAGGATCCACCGGGAAGAAGCCAACCGGCGCAATAGGCCACAATGTAAAAAAAAAAAAAAATATATATATGTATATAGATCGTTTGAGTATGAACATAAGAACAACATAAGAACGTAAGGAGTCTGCAAGAGGCCGGTTGGCCTATACAAGGCATCTCTTGTACACTCAACCCCACCTTACCTCGCCATCCATGGCTTTATCTAACCTCTTCTTGAATGTATCGATGGTATTGGCACCCACAACATGGCTCCAAGCCTGTTCCATTCATCTACCACTCTATTGGTGAATCAATTCTTGCCTATGTCTTTGTTGAATCTGAATTTGCCTAACTTAAAACCATTGCTACGCATCCTACCTGGCTCTTTTACTATCTAAATCTTTTTGACATCCCCTTTATTAAAGCCCATCAGACTATACTGTTTGATATACAAGTTGTTTCTTCGTGTCCTTGTATGGTATATTATCGATGCAAATCTTCTGTTTGTGATTCATATACGATGGTTTGAGGATTATCACCGAAAATATAAAGTTGATCTTCACGCAATCACAAACTAACAACATGCAGGTGCCACAGACTTACATATGAGCCACATCTACTTTTGCTAGTGGACAGACGAATTAAAAGGACTATAGTATGGCTGTAATAGCCCTGTGTGTGTGTATGTGTGTGCGTGCATTATATCTGGTAGGTGGAAAGTAGGCTGCAGTGTGTGTATGTGCATTATATCCTACTTTACCTTCCCAAGCGACTTGTAGTGAAGACACGGTCTGAGGCCATGCCTACATTGTCGAAGGGAAGGTACGCGGCTCGACCTTTATGACTCTTGGTAGGGGCCTGATAGACTGACTATTGGCTTACGTCAGCCTAGCCAACCAAGTCGGTCTTTTGACGAGGACTGGCGAGTCTCTTTGTACAAGTCAAAGACGTGAGCATGGGTTCCCTTTGTTCGCTGCAAGATGAAGGTGCTCAAAGCAGAAAACCATGGGAATAGTCTCAGTTAGGGCTGCCACTTTGATCTAAAAAAAAGGAACGCAACATCCCATTCTCCAATACAGAACGAATCCATATTTTAAGGAATGGGTGGCAACCCTAAAATTTCTCTGGCCTACCATGACTGACAGCTGCTGCCCGCTGCTGGTGAAGGCAAGAGGAAGGGGGGAGAGATGTTATGACGCGTATTTTACATGTATTTCAGGACGACCCTTGACAAACATAATTTTATGTACTGCTTTTGTGGTTCACCGAAAAATGCGCTTGCTACATTTTTAAAATACTGAATTTTATCTGCTTAACCATTCAGACAGCCAAATATGGAATGAATGGTATTCTGTATTTTAAGGAAAGGGTGGCAAGTTTGCAACCCTAAGGCGTCATCTGGCGATGCATGGCCTTCTTGAATGACCCCCCATTCTTGAGACTTTTGCACCTCCCTCCCTCCCGTGATCCACCAGAGTGCTCTGTCTTGTCCATATGCTTGGATGAACCAACAGTATTTCTCATCTAGTCACTCATCAAGGACAACATGCGTTAATTTAGTCACAGTTACGGGATCTACAGTTCATTAGGAGTATTTCAGTAGCTACTTAGCGTCATTGCATGAGACAGAGTTTCTTAAAACATCCTTTTTCTCTACAAAATATTGACAAATGTCATCGTTTCACTTTCTTAGTTTCTAACAATGACAATGATGTTTTCATACCGGGAAGTTCTTACTTATCCTACAGCAATGCTTTAAAATGGTCTGTGGTGCAGCAGTAATACATCAGTAACCTCGTGAACTCTTTGTCCACCCCCACCTTGCAGGGTTACCCATAGGAAGCTCAGGAAATGGTCATCGCCATAGGCCTATGGAGGTGTGGCCAGCAAGACAGTGGTCGTACCCAGCCTCGCCGCGGCTTGCGCAGGACCCCCAATTCTTGCCAAGAATTGTGGGTAATTCTTTAAAATCTGACACACCAGAACAAGAAACACAAGAATTTTGCAAGATTATGGGCTAATTCTTGCTCGGTCTAGGGTAATTCTTGACCGCCAAATGATGGCTCTAGTCTCAGTCTGCATTGTAAACTCTTAGAAATAGCATCTGTTCACCCGTGTCATGTTTTCAGCACTACAGTGTGTTTAGCCCTACAGTGTGAGTTCTTTGTGCTATAACAATGTCCCCCTGAAAGATGGTTGAAAGGGATGGTGCTGCAAAGAAGAAAACAGGAACTGTGGATACAATGCTTGCATCAGGAACGGGGGCGAGCCTCGGCAGCTTGTATGCCCTCCTGGACGTGACTGATTCCTGTTCACCCTCCATCTTGGACGACACGTCGGGTTAGCTTCACGTTGGTGGTCAAACGTAGTTCCAGTGCCTTGAGAATAGGGAAACTGCGCTGCTAAACCCCGGTGGAAAACCTACCCCTTGAGTGTAGCCAGTGGTTGCTAGAGTATCTGTAACAACTGTAACACATTGATTTGTGTTTCATATTATTTATCATTGCTATTTGTTTGTAAAATTACTTTAATTCTGTAAAAAATAACAAAATGATTTATATAAAAAAAATTTTGAGACATGGGATGCATTAATGGGACTTACATTAATTTCAATGGGGAAATTCGTTTTGGTTTACGAGTGTTTTGGTGTGCGAGCAATATTCCGAAACGAATTAAACTTGTAAACCGAGGTTTGACTGTATGAGGAAAGGGCAAGTATGATGGCTCACCATCTGTCACCTTTGTTGATATGGTTACATCACCCTTGCCTCAAACTTTCTGTCCTGACATATTTGTTTTATTCCATCATAGCCATTTTAACTGAATGTCATCTGGTATATGGAGTGATCTTTTACCTGTCTGGACATTTTTAATTGTTACACCAAGTTGTTTATTTTGCCACTGAGTGATGGGAGTGCACTGATGTCCCTGTTCCTGCAGACACAGCTGCAGAATCAGATGGAAGCTAACAAGGGCAAGATGCTCACCAAGTATCTTGAGAAGCAACGGCGTGTCAAGGACAACATCATGGTGGAGCTTCAGCGAGGGCCTTCCAAGGTATGTGTTGGGTGTCGCAGGCCTGCACACCCGCCTTGCTGCTTACCTCTGCATGTGTGTACCTGCACCAGTTCATTTTAAGAAACTTGAGTGTACATTGTGTACAGGTCTCAGGTAGCATTTCTTAGGTTCCCTGTGGCTACACTGTCACCTGAATCATGTTGAATGTTTTGTCCCCTCCATGCAAGTGTTGTGAATGTTGTTTATACACTGCAGCATTGCACTTGTCAAATTGATTATTTTGCTACACTCCCCTGTACAAAGATGAACTCTTGTACATTTTGCCTCCACTGCATCAGTATGGTAAAGCTCAGGGTCAGCCTTGTAGGGTGAGTATCAGACAGATTTTAATACTTATCAGAATGGTTTGTAACTTGTATAAGTGTAAACTTTGCACCCCATTGATGAACATAATTTGTTTAGTTAATGTGTTATATTGCATATGCATTATTTTTCCTTTTTGTAGACAATCGACTTCAGCAGAGGTTTGGTAGAAGTACTGGGGTATTATTATTTTGTGTTTGTTTCCTGCACCTTCACTTTCCCATTTGTAATTTTTTTTGTTTGGCAAGATGGAACAAGAACAGTGGAGTCCTGGAGTGGGTGGCTGAAGTGAAAGTTGTAAAGAAAGGGAAGGGTTGCCAGCAGAGGCTGTGAGTCTGTGCCAGGGGTGTGAGTGTGCCTGAGAGGAAGGGGGAGCCTCCTGTGGGAGTGGGAAGACATGTGTCAATGGTGCATTTGCCTCTTACAGGTTTTGCAGAGAAACCTTGAGAAGGAGTTGGAATCAATAAACCGTCAGATAGCCAAAATACAGGAGGAACTCAAGAACATGAAAGACAGTGAAGCTCAAGTAAGCATATGCTTTTATATATATATATATATATATATATATATATATATATATATATATATATATATATATATATATATATATATATATATATATATATTATATTTTTTTTTTTATGTATTTATGCAAATTTTTTCCCCCTTTTTTGTTCTTTTATCACAATTTTCTGTTCATGTTTGTTTAAATTGCTAAAACATTTGACTAATTTTAACCTGTTTCTTTTCCTTGTTTTTGTTACATTACTTGTCTTCAAGTGAAGACCTCTGAGTGTTCTGTGCTGCTGACGTGCACTGGACACTTGGTCTGTTTTTAACCTCCCCTTAAGATGAGACTTTAATTTCTTATTCCGGGCTCAAGTTCACAGAGCTGACAGCTTCACTGTGCCCTGGTGCTGCATACACCCTTGGCTTTGCTGTGGCAGACTAATTGTTTGAACTGAGATCATATTTGTACCATTATTATATTTATTTTTCAACTCTTCATTTCTTTCTCAATTATGTTTCTTTTATGTCTTGTTAAGCTGTTATTTGTTGTGTTTGTTTTCAGTTACACTCGCAAACCCGGTCCTCCCCTCGCTCTCCTCCCCTGTCCCGGCCATCATTCTCCCTCCCTCATTCCCACCATCACCACCACACACACTCGCGCTCGGTGTCGGACATCCCCCCACCTCTCCCGGCTCGCAATAATCGTATCCTAGTCACCCAGAGCTCAGCCCCTAACATCTCCACCTCCTCCTCCTCCTCCTCCTCCGTGTCCCTGGCCTCCGCTCCTCCCCTCCCCCCTAGACTCACCCAGTTGGAGAGGGTCGGGGAGGGAGGTCTTGCACAAAGCCTAGAGAACATTCATAAGGTGCAGAGTCTCAGCCATGTAAGTTGCTCAAGTCATCACTGGATGTGGGAAGTTGAAAGTTTTGTCTGTTTAGCCTTGTTGCTGTTTGCTGTGGTAGTTGGCACTAACAGGCAAGTCCTTGTCCTCCTCTAACCTTTCCTTCTAGCACTGGCCTTATTGTTTTCAAACAGAATGACCGCGTACATGTGTATGTGTGAGTGTGAATGTATGTGTGTGTGTGTGTGTGTGTGTCCATGTATCTGTGCATGCATGCATGCTTGAGTGCATGTGTTCATGACAGCAAAGAGCAGCACATACTGGCGTATTATTCCCTTTATTTTGCTTGTAAAAAGTGCGCTAAAGTAAACTGGATAATTGTTGTGTTGCTTTGCAGTGTTTGGCATGTGGTAGCAGTAGATTGAGGCGGTGTTGTTAAAGCACACTTAAAGTTTGAATTCTTTAAACTGTTGAATCTGATTTTTTTTGTTTTGAAAATGTGTTTCAGATAGATGTACTGGCAGTATGGTGTCTAAAATAAAAAAAACATCCTAGCCAGGGTTTACTTACTATACGTTATGTGAATTTAGCTCAGATACACTTCAGGGTTGGGTCCAAGTACAGGCGACTGTACTAAGTCCAAGTCTAAGTACCTCAATATTTTTTAAGTACAAGTGCAGTCACTTTGCTATGTACTTAAGTCCAAGTACAAGTACATGTCATTGTACTTAAGTACAAATACTTTAAGTGATAAAAAAGTTCCTGTCACTGATTTGTAAAGTATGAAAGTTAGTAGTTTTTGTATATACCCATTAATGAGACATAATAATGCTACACTACAATATCATAACATTCAATGTATTTACCCAAGAGTATCATCACAAAGGTCACTTGAAGCTATATACTGTATATAACTTTTGATTAAATACAATGTACTTGTTTGTACTTGAATGTACTTCCTATTTTTCAAGTACTTTGAGTCTTAAGTATAATACCATTGATTTTTTAAATTCCAAGTATAAGTACATGAAAATCTGTACTTAAGTCCAAGTCCAAGTACATGTACTTGGACCCAACCCTGATACACTTGTTGAAGAAACAATACTTGATATTCTTTTATATCCATAGCATAGATTTTCCATCATTTGCATAAGTAACAAGACCTCTGGCACTGTTAAGTGTGAACTGTTGTAGCTGCTGGAGTGCCTTCAGTTTTGAGTGTGCAACAGTATAATGTTGTGCTTCCCCTGCCATGTTCAAATGTCAGTTCAAATTAGGCAACGTGTGCATTCCAGGATATATCCATCAACCCAAGTTCATATTACAAGTTTATGGGGTAAGTTTTGAAGCGTTCATTTTCACTTACGATGTTCTCTTGGAACGTAGTTGCATCGTATCATGTGGACTGCCTATTCACAGTGTTCAGCGAAGAGGCGTTCTGGCCGCCCGTCATAGCTCTATTTCAGGAGGAAGGATATAAGAAATTTTTTGAAATGTTTCCAATTTACTTTAGTACTGGTAGGTTTACATTTACACCTTGACTCCCAGGTGCCATGGTGGAGATACTGCCATATTTGAGTGGGTATCCAAGGGAATGTTACACCGTGTCTCCCTGGTTGTAGCCTTGACCTTGGGGAGGGAGCCAACGTAAACCCTTCATGATCATGTTTCGTAGGATCTCGTTGAGTTAGTATCAGGGCTGCTACCACACTATGGAAAGCATCACATCACAGTTACCAAGCCATGTTGTCACAGATTTAGCTGTGTGAGGCTGGGCGCTGTCATTGAATGCATGGGTTGAAATGACTTTGGATGATAGTCATTGACCCATAAGCTGCGACCCCCCCCCCCATTGGGCTTTTCCCGAGTGAGTGACACGCCCACAAATATCTTAGACCCACTTCCTAAAGTGAGTCAGACTGTCAATCAAGCCATCCCCTGCCAGTCCCTTTTCACCATCTATTGAGTCTGTCACCTGAGAGTTGTTGGAGGCTGGAAAGTTGAGTTTTGATGAGAAAGATGCACAGGAAGATGGACAATTTGTAAAAAAGCCTCACTCCATGTGTTAAGGTTGCCTCACTCACCTGCTGTCTAGCTATTTATTTTTAATTTTGTCTTCTTGTTCTCTCCAGCAACCCCCATTTAAAGTTTGGCCTCACCAGAAGTGTCTGCAGCTCTACCCATTTATAGACTCACTTTTTGCAGTATTCACACCTTCCATCCACATCTCCATGGTCCTCAGTCCTTTCAGTCAACATCACTCGTGGTTTCCCTGGCTTCCTACTTGAGCCTCATAAAGATTCTTAACCCCTTGACTGCGATTGGCACGGATTTGACCTTCACTGGCAGCCTGGTAACATACACTCCCAGATCTTTCTCTGCCTCTGTGGTGGATATTGGAGTGTTTCCCATGTGGTATTGGTATGCTGGATTTCCCCTCCCAAGGTGCATGACTTCACATTTTTCTTCACTGAATTGTAGCAGCCACTTTTTGTTCTATTTCTGTAGCTTGGTGATGTCTTCTTGTAGGAAATCTGCAGTCAAGGGGTTAAAAGAATAACTATGCTGCATTTTCAAGACATACAAACCACTTCAATGAATTACATTTTGCCCATTCCACCACTTTGCTCTATATGCCTTCTGCTGTCACATCCACTTCTCTTTGTGGTACACCTCTTCATTAGTCATCCTATCCCATCTTGCTAGTCTACATACTCTCCTCAATGAACTGATTTTAACTGTGCATATCCTTGCCTCCTGTGACTCATTTTATGGCCCTTTTCAGAGACAAAGGTCAATGCTGGCAGAGCTATACCACTGTTCCTTAATCCTCATTTCACCTCCATGCTGATAGATCTGCCTTTCATGAATCGCAATTGACCTAATGACCTGCCTTCCCTTCTCTGGCCTCTCGTTCACTTCCATGACCATTCCTTGTTAATTAACCAACCCCTGACCAAATACTGTAACATAAGTCCCACTAAATGAGTTATTTACTCCCTATAAATTAGTATTTTAGGATCACTTGTCAAGGTAGATTGGCTTGCAGTAGCAGTGGCTTGGGTTTGTTTAGCAAGTAAGAGACAGTTTGTAATGTACTGAATGAAGGTAACCCCTCAGCAGGGTCAGGGCAGGCTGCAGAAAATTTTCCTCAGTTTAATTTTGCAACATATTTCATGCTAAACTTTGGTGCATCCTATATGTCAATGTGTCATGTCACATGTATGTTGAAAGATCAGGTAGTAAATAACACTTAAATGGGAGGGTGGCAGGTGTAGATGAATGGCATTAAGAAATGTAGAGCAAGGGATGAGTTCTTAAAGAAGTAAAAACAGTTCTGCCACATAGGAACAAAGTTTTTAGTATAGAGGAAAGGCTGTGTGAGGACATAGGCATAGGTAAATAATGGAGGATAAAACATGATATAGTTTGTGTGAAACAAGGGAGGATTCAGAAGGTGTGGTGTTTGGTGCTACGTATGAGTGTAGAGGAGGGAATGTTTTCCCAGACCAAGGAACTTTTAGTAATGACACCAAGGTGTGTGCAAAGGTTCATTGAAGTCTTAATGGTTGTAGTTTGGCAAGGTTGTGTAGTGTGCTTATAGCTCTTTAATTCTTTCACTGTTCAGCTGGTCCTGTTAGCCAAGCTGAGTTCCTCACACTGACCAGGTGAAGATTTTCTGTCATTCAGATTTTAGATTTTTCCTATACATATTTAATACTGCATCAAGTGTGCTTGTAACCACCCCAAAACATTCCCTAACCAATCTCCATAATTTGTTTTAAATCAAAACCTTTGGCGATCAAGACTGCTGATGTCTGGCAAAGCCACAGGATTAAGTGAATAGCTGGGGGTAGGCAAGAACCTTTTTTGCCAAGACCATTGAATGTTACTGAAAAATTCTTTGAAGTCAAGGTATGTTGATCCAAAGTAATTCTGTGGAAAGTAAAACAAAAAAATGCAGACTCAATCTCTTCTATCTCGCATTTTTTTTAGCACATTTTGTATTAAAAGTATTTCCATTGTGATCAAAATAAAGGGATAGGGTTTTATATTTATGTAAAAGAGTTGTAGCCAAAAGTTGTCTTCTCTGATGTCGATGAGCACAAGGCAAGCTAGTGGCTGGGTGAGGGGAGCGGCACTGTGCTGAGCAGAACAAGGCTGGGCTGACGTGCTGCCCCTCCACGTAACAAGGCTCTCCATGCTCTCCTGCCTCATCTCTTGTGCAGCTCTCTCAATCTTTTTGGTCTTGTAGCATCTGCATGTAACACTTATAACACTGAGTAAAGTTATGATATTCACACACTAAATGCTCAGCTGCTTTCACTAACATCATGGTAGGTACTTGACTCTGGTCTTATGTGATTTAGGAAGAATTTAGTGAATGCATTTATAAATTTCTTTTGATAAAAAATGAATGAAATTTGAAGGGGTTTATAGTAAGTTATTACTTTAGTGTTTCCAATATATATATATATATATATATATATATATATATATATATATATATATATATATATATATATATATATATATATAATATATATATATATATATATATATATATATATATATATATATATATATATATATATATATATATATATATATATATATATATATATATATATATATATATATATATATATATATATATATATATATATATATATATATATATATATACTGTATATGCTGCACCTTTTTCACATAAAAAAATGCCTGAAAGTTTAGCCCTGCGCGTTATATGCCGAATGTACAAATTTTTAATGATTTTTTTTCTTCTTTGGAGTGTTTTTTAAGGGTCTGTTTTTCGTCTTATCCAATAACAACTGCAAACTTACCTTTATTATTGTCAATGATCCTTCATAGTCTATAGCTGTCTTATAATATGTTACCATGGAATACAGGCGATCAAACAACTACTATACAAAAATTAAGTCGGTGGAGAATCGCCCATGCCTTGCTGTTATCCCGTTTTTCCATCGGACGCCATTTGTATGATCTTGATCTTGATGTCACAGGTGGCATACTATTGTATGACTAAGGAGCAGTACAAGCTACATAAAAAAATCATATTGGAAAAAAATATCAGTGGTCATTATTAATTATTAATATTAGTGAGAATAATGGGGTAAATATGATATCAGAAACTGTACATCATGAGTCTTGTATGAGGAGTTATTTCGCGCAATACCAGCCCGGCCGCCAGTTGCATTGTTTACAAACCACACAACCACACCCTTACAACAAACAGCTGCATGCCGCGTGTCACCAAAACCGTGTGAATTGTGTCTTGCCTAGTTGTCTGTCATAACCTACGAGTGATGGTGAGAATAATATGCTAATTATGATATCAGAAGCTGTGCATCATCAGTATGTACGGGGATGTATTTCTCACAACACCAGCCCAGCCGCCATTTTCATTGCTTTACTCAAGGACACTTGTCAATTCAAGCAGTAAAGATTACACCAAAAATATATAAATTTCGGGAAACTGTACATCATCAATGCTCTTTAACCGTACATATATCTGAGCATTTTAAGAACTTTTTTTTTCCAAAATTGTTGTCTTAAAGTTTGGGGTGCGCGTTATACGGTGCAAAAATACAGTATATATATATATATATATATATATATATATATATATATATATATATATATATATATATATATATATATATATATATATATATATACATACATACATATATATATACATACATACATACATACACACATATACAGTACCCTCTCGAGTTTCGCGCTTGCTTCATTCCGAAGGTATGGCGCTAAACTCGAAGATTGCGAAACTCGAGGTATTGAAATCCATGTAAAAGCGCTTATTGGATCCAACCCATGGAAAATAATGTCTTTTTCCGACTTTACTCCCTTGTTAGTACAATTTTTTCAACTTTACTCCCTTGTTTTCTTAAAATACGTACCTTGTTAATAAACTGGGAAGTAAGAACAGATCGTTTTGAAGCCCCAGTTGAAGGCGGCTGCCTTACAACTGGCTGGCAGCTCTGAATACACGCTTGTGATCCACGTGGTGTCGTCTGCTAAAGTAAGGGCGGTCGCTCTTGGTCACTGGCCGTGGGACAGTTGGACAAACCTATATTTTTCTGGTAGTTTTCTGTGTGTTATGAAATAATCTGCTAACTCTTTCTGTTAAAAATCATGAAATCACTAATATCATGATTGACTTTTCAATGCCTATTGAACGTAAACCGCTGCCGCCGCCGCAAAATAGCTCGCAGAGAGGTTCAACTTGCTTACTGTTTCCTTATTTTCCTCACCGCTCACAAAGATCACAAGCGGACAGACAAGAACAAAACCAGGCAAATTAATACTTTTAATGCTGTGTATTCCCACTGCGCGCATGCATGGTGGACAGCAGAATGACTAATTTCATCGGGGAGATATTTCTCGCAACACCGGCCAGTGTAGTGGACCTTCTTCTTCTTTTGACCTGTAATGCTTTGTATCGCTTCTTAGGTCCTCCTTCTCCACACTTTTATACTTCACAACATGCACTTATGGCTGCTTTCACAGTAATTTTGTTTGTTTTGATCGCTACCAATGGCGGCGATCACCGCTACAGTATTTCCACGTGAAACTGGCCGATGGGTAGTGGCGGCTGTTGGGTTAGCCTAGCCCCGCACTTACCATACACTCTCAACATCTCTCGCTTTGTCTGCAGCCGCCACTACCCCATCGGCCAGTTTCACGTGAAATACTAAGCGGCGATCGCCACCATTGGTAACGATCAAAACAAAGTGACTGTGAAAGCGGCCCTTAGTTACTTAACAGTGCGCACTTATACACTTCACCCCGAACTTAGGTGTTTTTCTGTCCTTTTTTTCCCCTGATTTTGCTTTTCTATGCCCTTTTTGGCTAATTTTCACTATTACTTTTCACTGTCGCTGCCATGCATTACAGGTCAAAAGAAGAAGAAGAAGAAAAGGAAAACAACATCAGGAGATCTACAATTTTCATAGACTTGATAAAAAGATTTTTGGACTGTGGTTCCCCAGCACGGGGTGTTCTCTTATCTTGTTAATCAAATAGCAAACAAAGCAGCTCTGCCAGTCCATTTTACGAATCTCTTGGTGGGCCATCTTCCACTGCTCCTCACTCCTCAGCCACTGCTGTCGTCTGTTTGTTTACATGCAGCCTGTGGGGTTCTTGAAAGGTCTGGACTTCCGAAAATCTCGTAAATTCTCAGCAATAAAAAAATATAAAATAAATTATCTGAAAATTGAGTTCTCAGACTCACAGCCCTTCTAGTGACTTATTTTTATTTATGACCACACACTACCGTAGGTTAAGCAAAGACCAGATGAACCTGCTCTTAAGTTTATTTAAAGCAACAAAGAGAACTTGCTGGAAATTAAGGAATAATTAATTAATTCCAGGCACACAGCAACCTAGCTATCTATCTTAAAACATCCTATGCCAATAGTGTACTTAACTGTAGGTGGGCGAAGCACAAGCCACACCTGATCTACCTCGTGGTTCGTTCGGCACTGGAGTCCTCCTTCAATCCTCTCTCGTACCTCTCGGCAACACGCCGCCTCTCGTACCTTCCAAAGGCTTCCCTCGCCTGCAGTACACAGTCACCCTGACTTGTGGATACTACAAAGGCAGGTAAACCACCACAAGAACACACGTGGCGCGGAAGGATGGTGAGGGAGGTCCTGTCGCGTTGGAGTCTGGGAGGAAGATGGCTGCGAGGAGCGGCCAGGCCGCCCGCCCTGCAACCGCCCGGCGGCCAAGATGCCAGCACTCGCCACAACTAACATCTCGTTTTCCGCATAACACTTACACTAAAACGCCCTAACGGCTATGGATTATTATTTATTAATAACCCAACACCCTGCACTAGGTAATAGTGGGTCATGCATCCCACTCATAATTCAGCTTTGGCAGCAATAACGAACATGATTTGAAATAGGTGCTGTTTCCTGCCTGCCTGGTTTCCCGCCTTGGTGAGGGACTTAGTTCCCGCTCTCTCAATCAAAATGGCGGTCACTTCCGAGGTATTTTCCATGGGCTATTTTTTGAATAATGAAATCATGACACAGCCGTTCGGTACTCACGTATCCATGCTCGTACTCACAACTGTTTTCCATTCACAAAGACAACCAACAACTCGCTCCCGGTTGGGCATACGGGCAACCGCGGTTGTCCTTAGTCCCAATGGTTGGACACCACCTTCTATGGCAGCATGCATGTCGCAGACGGTAGGTAGACGTGATCCGTACATGTCAAAGCAAAGCGAAACTCGTGGCGGTAATGCGTGAAAGTCGTGATGGTAAGAATTTAGGACTAAGCGCTAAACTTGAGGATCGTGAAACTCAGATAGCGAAACTATATATATATATATATATATATATATATATATATATATATATATATATATATATATATATATATATATATATATATATATATACAGTAATCCCTTGTCATATCGTGGTCTCGCTGTATCGCGGATTTTAAAATTGTAAATATTTAGTTTCGTATTGCAGATTTTTCGTTATATCGCTGGATTTTGCGGTATAGAGTTATTTTAATATATTTATTATTTTACTTATTTTGCAGTAAAAGAAGCATTTTCTAGCCTAAAAAAATTGTAAACAATATAAAAAAATTAAGCAAGTATTAATAAGAAAATATTAAAATAATATTAAATTGAAATAAAATACGTAGCGCACTGCAGATGAATAGACAAAGACTCGCACGTGTGTAAATTGCAGCTACGGCCGCTTCCGCTTGAGCTAGTTTGCCCACGTGTGATCGTACACGGCACACTATTGGCTGATGGATGGGAGGCGACCAATCAGAGCACCGTGTTCTGTATCCTGGGCGCTGATTGACTCAGCGACCGTAGCATTTGTTGGTTCGTCAGTGGTTAGCTCAGAGACAAATGGAGAGTGTGTTACAGCTTGCTACCGTTAAATGCTTGAGAAGTTGGCAGTGAGCACCCAGACAGGATGAGGCAATGACTACACTTGAACAAGACTAAAGTCCTAAACTTGCTCAAAATGATTACTCCAAGCTTATCTAGTTTTGTGGAACTCTTTGCGGTACTGGAATAAACACGTGGAGAGCTACTGAACCAAACAGCTGATCCACTCTTCTTCTTCTTGTGACCACAACTTACCAACCACACGAGTAACCGACATGTTGGTGACTGAGTTTCTGACTAGAATCTCGATGAGTTTCCCGTGAAATGTAGCCGACTTTGAATCTCTCGAGAAACTAGTGGTTGGGTGACCTTATTCACATGGGCTGAGGCGAGATTCACAGAGATATGCGTGCTTATATAAATAACATATATAAAATGTAATATGTAAATTATATAAATAATAAAATAAATGTAAGGTCGCTATCATGATTTTCGCCTATCATGGGGTTCTGGAACCTAACCCCTCGATAAACGAGGATTATATATATATATATATATATATATATATATATATATATATATATATATATATATATATATATATATATATATATATACACACACACACACACACACACACACACACACACACTCCCGTCCCGAGTTTAGCGCTATCCAAGTTTCGTGATCCTTGAGTTTCGTGCTAAGTCCTAAATCCTTACCATCCTGGCTTTAGTGCATTATCGCCCCGAGTTTCGCGCTGCTTTGCCATGTACCGGTCATGTCTACCTACTGTCGCTGTCACACACGCTGCTTTAGGCCGGGTTCCCACTATAATGATCTGTAGCATTTAATAATAATTTTACGGCTTGAAATATAATTGTTGGCATTTCCAGAACCTTGGCTTCCTCCTAGCTTGCCTGTCTTCTGACCCAGCAGCCAGTACAAAGGCAGCAGTCAAGATGTCACTGTTGTCCATGCGGTACATGCTTTGTCTGTCGACTAGTGTCGTGACGGACTCCATCTCCTTCGCACCGAGCGGCCGCCATTTCCGTCACGGAATTTTGACATCATTAATGTCGACGGCCACCGTCAAAATGGGATAGTGGGAACCTGGCCTAAGACTCCCTCAGTTGGGTGACCTTGTTGACTGTGTTCACACATGTCGATCGTCCTCTTTCAAGTTGAAAAACATGATTTATAAGCATTTGTATGTAAATAAGATAGTATTGTTAGCGTTTATTACACCTCAGAGGCAGTAGTTATGGGACATCAAGTTTAATGTCACGCGGCGCTGCGAAAGAGCTTTGTGAATGCGGGCGTTAACGCAGTGGACAACATAATTTTAGTAACTACCTCGCCTTGTGATGTCATCAATGTTTTGTGTATGCATGCGTTGAGGTGGTTAACAACATATATAGTTGCTGCCGCGGAGCTTTGTGAATCACACTTTGTTGTTGAGGCCCAAAACTACGAACTAAACGCTTTGTGAATCCGGCCTCAGCTGGGGCGGGATTCACAGAGATGCCCACTAATGGCCCGCGGTAAAAACTACGAACTATTGACTTAACTATCAACGTTAACTTAAGATTCACAAAGCTTTCGTTTCATTATAGTTAGAGCTTCGCTAAGGCAGAGAGGCAGCTGATTGGGTGAGAGCCGTCGATGACGTCATTGGACTCACAGCGAATCACATGCGTGTTTTCAGAACTGTCAGCCAATGGTAAGGCAGCCAGCTTCAGCTGCGGCTTTAAAACGACCTGTTCTCTCTTCCCATTTTCTTCCTCTTTCCAAGGTACATATTTTGAGATAACAAGGGAGTAAAGTGGGAAAAAAGTTGGCTTCTCCGTGGGCTGAAATAAATAAGCGCTTTTCAGAGTTTTAAGTTCTCAAGTTTTGCTATCCTCGAGTTTACCGCTATACCTTTGGAAGAAAGCAAATGCAAACCTCTGAAGGGTACTGTATATATATATATATATATATATATATATATATATATATATATATATATATATATATATATATATATAATATATATATATATATATATATATATATATATATATATATATATATATATATATATATATATATATATATATATATATATATATATATATATATATATATATATATATATATATATATATATATATATATATATATATATATATATATATATATATATATATATATATATATATGTATATATATATATATATATATATATATATATATATATATATATATATATATATATATATATATAAAGTAAAAATGAACCTTTCATTTATTTTTTAATTGAGGTAAGTCACATTTCCTTTCTCAGTGCAAATCAACTTTGAAAGAATGGAAAAGTCATGAGAGATTTGTAGTCTACCATGCATAGAATCAGATAGTGTCAAGTTGTAGGAAGTGAATCAGCTGTAAAATTTGTAGCAGTGTTGTACAAAGTGAGTGATTTGGGAAATATTTCAAGAGACTGAGTTATGGGGAGAGTAAGCTAGATACTAAAAAGAAAATGTGAGTGTGAATCAGGATTATCAGAAAGGATTTGGTAAAGGAGTAATGGATATTTTGAAGGGAATTCAGGAGTACTTGACTCACCATCTTAGACTTGCTTGGGAAATGGAATAGAAGGGCAGCCTTGGAAGATGCAGTTTGTGGCGATGAACAGCTCAAGGGAAGGATGGTTCCATAGCATTGCAAAATAATAAACAAACAAATTCATGTCACATGGTATATCAGGATAGATATGGCATAACAGGGGAGGCGAAGCAGTTCAGTCAGTTCTCTTTCTAGGTAGAAAAGTACAAATTAGAGAGGAAAGTGTAGGTAAAGAAAGATTATGAAGCTTAAAAGGAAGCTGAAAAATATGTAGTGGCAAGAGAGACAAGACTGTAGCAAGTTGTGCTTGGCAAGGTGGCCTCATAGAGTGCATCTGTGCCTTGACTCTGCCTGTCCCATTCAGTCATTCATTGGCATGCTCTGTGAGAAGTCTAAACTGGTCTATCACGTTTATTGCTCAGGGCATAATATATAACAACCTTGAATACAATATATTACAGTTTATAAGTTCTATCGTAGTATTTGCTTTTCAGTCCTGGTAATGCCTCTAGAGGCTCTTGCAACTGTTGTACTGGTGTCTGAATGGCCTGGCTCTGTCCATATTCATAAAGATGTGCTCATGTGTTTTGTTCCCTTTTCAGTCTGTCAGCTCAGTGTCTGAGCCTGGGAGTCGGCCCCAATCCCACTACAGGGCCAAGTCCAGCCCTGACCCGCTAGGCCTTCATACCTGTCATGGTGAGTCACCTAAGCATCACATTTCTCACACTTAGGTCTGGAAGCAGATCTTTCACTACGTGGATGAACATGTTGTGCAGTTAATTGATGGATCTGTTTAGGCATTCAGCATAGCTTCCCTTTGCATCAAGGAGGGTGGCTGCCCAGGAAAGGGGAGGGGAAAATTTCCCAAGTATTGTCTTCTTTGTTAACTTATTTTGCTCTTGTTTTAGTGTTCAAAAATTAATTTATTTTATGTGATGTTGATGTGTATGTCAGGTTTGCTCATTCTATGAAAGGTTTGAGTCATAGTTGCTTTCAAAGAGATTCTGCCTCAGCTTTACTCTGCTGTGCCAATGTTTTGATTGTTACTATCATTTCAGTTCTCCATCATCCATTTCCACTTCACATCTGTTTACGGTTTATATAAGAGGGCTTGACAGTTCTTTGTATACACAAACATTCAAATTTGTCACTGAAAATAAAAAGTTGATCTTCACGCAATCACAAACTAACAATGCACAGGTGCCACATCTGTGTTTGCAGGTGTACATATGGAATGAAACTGACTATAGTAACCATGTGTGTGCTGCTTTAGCAATGCAATACCACTCAGTACTCCTTTTCCTCTCAGGGTACCAGGGCGGCAGCGACTCTGTCAATGATATCAGTGTGACTGGGCCGTGCAGCAGCCAGGGGAAGGCGTCCTCATCCATCTGCAGTGATGACACAATCTCCACTTCTACCTTCACCCAGGAACCTCCTGGCACCCCTCCTCCCCCATATGCCTCCACCTCACAGCTCTGCCCAACTGATGAGGTGGATGAAAATTACTCCATCATTCCTGATGACGTGAGTGTTGAGAGATGTGACCTTGTTATACTGCTAGGTGTGTTGCTTTGGTGAGCCGAAGGACCTGTTTTGAGATCCTACTGTTGTGTTGGAAGTAAGGAGTGTGTGTGGGTGTGTGGTTTGTGTGTGAGTGTGGGTTAGTGTGTGGGTGTGCGTGCTTTGGGTGTGGGTGTGGGTGGATGTTACTGTGTGTGTGTGTAGGTGTGGGTGTGGGTGCATCAAAAGCTATTAATTAGATCAGACAATACTGCAGAGATATTACAGGGGCAACTAAATGGCCTGTATGAGTGGTCTAACAAATAGATGATTCTATTCAACCCTGACAAATCAAGTGTCTCAAGTGCAGGAAAAATAACCCTCAAGTAGCCACACATTAAATGATACATCCTCTTGGCCATTCCAGCTGTGAAAGGGTTTGGGTGTGCATGTGGGCTTTGACTTCCCACCCTAAAATCACCGTATCACCTCCAAAAACTGTGCCAACAGTGTTAGTTTTTATTGCTATAAGCATTAGTGAGCAGAGTGTAGAATTTATCTTCAAATTTTATGTGATTTAGTCTCACTTTGATTTTATTGGTCAATTTTTGTTCTCTTTTTAAAGAAGTGAATTAGATTCCCTCCAATCTGTTCAAAGAATGACCAAAATGATCTCTGCCTCACAGAGAAACTGAAGTTACATTCCTTGGAAGTCTGTAGACGGCAAGATGGTTTGATTAAAAAAAAAAGATAATAATAAAAATAATAATAATAATGTTATAATTGTAATTTTAAAGTTAAGGGGAATAAATAATGGCAGTTTAGATAATGTACCAATGAAAACAGATGCAAGTACATACAGCACTGGACATAAACTTTGTAAATTCAAGTTCAGGAAAGAAATAAGTAAAAACTGGTTGAGTAAAAAATTCGTATGAGTGGAAGAAATTAAAATAAATTTAGTTAACACAAAGACAGTTGAAAGTTTTACATGGAGGTTAGATAGCTGAGTGGGTGGGAGGGAGTCTGGTTTACCATTAACCCCTTCCCGGCAGCAGGGCTGATGTATGTACTACCAAAAAAAATAGTCTATGTATAGACGCTGTCGATTTTCATCCGGAGGCGGTGGCTGAATCGACAGAGTAACACCACCGCGTTCAGGAGGACGCGAGTTCAATCCCCGCCCGGTGCCACCAAGCTGGGATTTTTCAGCCGCTGCAGAGTGGCTTAAAACTACCCACATGCTGTCCAGAAGACCACCTATCAACCCGGACTCTAGATTCTAGGATTAAAGATGAGCTCCGGGAGGGCAGCATGAGCCAGTGCAAGATGGCGGCACTATAAACACTCGCCTGCGCCAGAACGGGTTGGGCCGACCATCAGGACCCACCAGGAAGAAGCCTTGGGCCGACCATCAGGCCCCACTGGGAAAAAGCCTACCGGAGCTATAGGCCACGACGTACAAAAAAAAAAAAAAAAAAAAAAACGTGTATATATAGATTCTCCGCAAGTGGGCATTCCAGAATGATGTCTATATATAGACTCTGCCGCAAGACTGAACAAACATTTGAATCTATATATAGATGTTATTTAAGATTGATTGGTTATATGAATATTTATATATTTATATGAAGGTTTAGTGTAATCACTGACAGTAGATGAGTCAGAATCATCAAAATCTTCCCAAAAACTAGCATCTATATCTTCAGCTACCAAAGAAGTAATTTCTTCTGTCTTAAGAGGTCTCATTCTCCTTGACATGATAGAGTAATAATAAAATAAAATAGGAAAAAAAATGCATAAATTCCCAGTGTTAGGTGATGTGCGTAGCACATCTGCCACCGACAAAGCTCAAGCGGTGACTGTCCTTGAGAGGCAATGTCGGTAAGTGTCAGGGGGTTTGAGATGCCAAATAACGATTTATTTTGTTAATTTTGTTAGTAGTAAGGAATCGTCTTTATATATACCATGCTACAATCTAGTGTGGGCAAATGAGAGCAAACGTCTATGTATAGGCGCACCGACAAAAAGTCCCAATTTCGAAACGTCTACATATAGATCCTCCGCCGGGAAGGGGTTAACTCTGAGGAGGTGCCAGGTGTGGCCTCCTGTACCCTGGTGTTCCCTTGTTTATTAATCCACTGTTATTACGTTTAACTATAGAGGGCTGGAAGCTTCATGATATTCCTGTACATTACGTGGCCTTGTACACTGTCATGATACTTCACTGCACAAAGTGACCATTTTTGGACCTGGTTGATGTGATTTAATGAAAGCCTTAGTATGGCTACTAGAATTAGTTTATATATATATATATATATATATATATATATATATATATATATATATATATATATATATATATATATATATATATATATATATATATATATATATATATATATATATATATATATATATATATATATATATATATATATATATATATATATATATATATATATATACATACAGTAGAGCCCACTTAGCGAGATCAATTAGCGTGAACTGCAATTAGCGTGAGCCACCATCTACCAAGAAAAAAATTAATTAGCCTTGGCTATCAGTTAGCGTGAGCAGCCACCACAACTGAATTTTGAAAATTGCATAAGCTGCCATGATCGCGTAATGAGCCGCCATGATCACCCCTGTGGCACAAGCCATGATCCGCGGCAATGTTGTCATGATCGCACAAGCCGCAATGATCCGCGGCACAAATCGCCCGTAATGCGATGTACAAGCGCCATGATCGCGGCACAAGCTGTTATGATGCGCGGCACAAGCCATCGCCATCGCGCAGCCGCCATGATGCACGGCTGGCTGTTATGATCGCGGCACACAAGCCGCCATGATCGCGCAGCACAAGCCGCCATGATGCGCGGCACAAGCCGCCATGATCGCGGCACAAGCCGCCATGATGTACGCACAATCCGCCATGATCGCGGCACAAGCCGCCATGATGCGCTGACACAAGCCGCTAGAGCCCTTACTTTGGCAGGCGACGCCATGTTAATGGGGCAAGTCGCTGTTTACGTTGTGGATGTGGATACGGGCAACTGACCTTGGCTGTGTGATGCACACCTGGAAAATTTGGATTTGCGGTTGTCCAAGTGTGATACTGCCTTAAGGCAGCGAGGCCGCGTGACCGGGTGGCGCCGCCGATGGCCATCGGACTCCCAGCGAATCACAAGCGTGTTTTCAGAGCTCAATAATCGTATGGTTTTTTTAATGTGATTATTTTGAGTAATTATCAAACCCAAAAGTCAGACCCACATGTGCACCAAATAATTTTCATATTGATTTACTTTATTCAAATAGCGCGCGAATTCAGTTAAGCGACGCGTTCATCCACCTAACTCTTGCGCTAAATGGGGCTCTACTGTATATATATATATATATATATATATATATATATATATATATATATATATATATATATATATATATATATATATATATATATATATATATATATATATATACATACATACATACATATACATACAGTACCCTCCCGAGTTTTGCGCTTGCTTTGTTCTGAAGGTATAGCGCTATTAAAAGCAATGAAAAAGCACTTTTTGGTTCTGACCCGTGGAAAAACTGACTTTTTTTTCGACTTTACTCCATTGTTATCTCTAATTACATAGCTTGGTAAAAGGAAGAAAATAGGAAGTGAGAACGGGTCATTTTGAAGCTGCAATTGAAGGCGGCTGCCTTACAATTGGCTGGCAGTTCTGAAAACACGCTTGTGATTTGTTGAGTCCGATGACATCATCGACGGCACTCACCCAATCAAAAGCCTCGCTGCCTTAAGGCGGTGTCACACTGACAAATATCCTCCAACTGTTGGGGCTACGGTGCCCAACCGGGAGCGAGTTGTCGGTTGTCCGTAAGCTGGTGTCACACTGGGCCTCTTTCCTCCAACCGCGTTGGCGGTAGGAGCAACCGGTAACTCCAACTTTTCCGGATGTGCGTCACACATGGCCATGGTCGGTTGCCCGTAAACAATGCACTCGCCCCGTAATCCACATGGTGTCGTCTGCTAAAGTAAGAGCTGTTGCGGATTGTGCTGCCATTACCCATGTTATGGACATGTTGCTGCAGTTAAGTGGAAGGAAGAAGTGGTTGTGGGCATGATTATAGATGGTTTCAAAGACAGGAGGACAGGAGTGTTTACTCAAAACTCGTCAGAGAACTGGGTAAATTTCCAGAACGTCGCCCGTGGGACAATGTTGGATGAACCTATTTTTTCTGGTATAGTCTGTTCACGGAGCCTATTCATCTGGCGCCTAGGCAGCGTTCGTTACGGCTCCTGTGATTGGCTGCACCCCTCCATCACTCACATGCCATTCATGTTCACCGTGACGCTACACACTTGTATTTTCTTCGTCATAGCTTGTCTCTTATTCACGACAGACCACTTTAGTTGGTACCGTTGGACTCAGCAGTAATTGCGCAACTCAGTTTTGTTTATCTAAACTCGATAAAATAAAACATAAAGGAAAAGTGATGAGTTGAAGTCACAAGGCAGCTCCGAAATGTTTATAACACGGTTTACTTATCATTGCTTTTCTCAGCAGTCTTTGAACCAGGGTTGAAATAAATAATTTCATCTCATAGAGCAAAGTCTCCTGAGCACTGTGGTGTGATCAGATCATAGATAAAACATGACATGAGCATAACACAGAACGGTTTCTAAGGATGTATACAGCGACGATGCATGGCTGCCTGCTGCGTGGCCACCGCTGGTGGTGCATGTTGGGCTATTTTTCGTTTCCTTATTTCTTTCGCTGCATTCATCGTCAACAAATGAAAACCCTTATGCATTATCCCAACTACAGTAAAAATAAAAAAAAAAAAAAAATTACTGGTGAGTGCACGAAACACACACACACACACACACACATATATATTTATTTATTTATTATTATTTTATTATTTTATTATTTTTTATGATTTTATTATTTTATCGAGTCTAAATAAACATAACTGAGTTGCGCAATTACTGCTGAGTCCAACGGTACCAACTAAAGTGGTCTGTCATGAATAAGGGACGAGCTATGACGAAGAAAATACAAGTGTGTAGCGTCACGGTGGACATGAATGGCATGTGAGTGAGGGAGGGGTGCAGCCAATCACAGGAGCCGTAAAGAACGCTGCTTAGGCGCCAGATGAACAGGTTCCGTGAACAGACTATAGTTTTCGGTGTGTTATGAAACAATCTGTTAACCGTTTCTGTCGCAAATCATTAAATCACTAATATAATGATTGACTTTTCAATGCCTGTTGTATGTGCAACTGCCGCCGCAGCGGCAAAATAGCTCGCAGAGAGGTTCAACTTGCTTACTGTTTCCGTTTTTCACTCACCGCTCACAAAGACCACAAGTGGGCAAACTAGAACAAACCAGGCACATAAATGTTTTTCCTGCTGTGTATTCACACAGCATGCGTGGACAGCTGAGTGGCTTAAAACTACCCAGATGCTGTCCTGAAGACCATCCATCAACCCGGACTTAGAGGAAACCACCAAGTGAATCAAGAACTAGTTCCATGGGACAACATGAGCCAAGAGAAGATGGCACTATAAACATTCTGCTCACATGACGGCTGGGGCCAACTACCATCCAAACCCTCAAGAAAGCTTTACTGGATTGCTATATAGACATTCAGAGCAAAAAAAAATAAATAAATAAATAAATAAATAAAATAAAATTCATCAGGGAGATCTTCACACCAGCCAGTGTAGTGGACCTTCTTCTTCTTCTTCTTTGACCAGTAACGCTTTGTATCGCTTCAGTCCTCCTTCCACACCTTTTATGCTTCACAACATGCACTTAATGGTCCCCCAAGTGAGAAAAAATGAGAAAAATTCACCCCTCACACAAACCATTTCATAATATATATCAAAGCATTTGTGATAAGATTATGTATCATCTACTTTGGGGGTTTAATCACGGCACAATTTTGGCCCGTACACACGGTAAAGCCACAAATTTGGCCCGCTGGTGAGAATTTAGTTAAGACTGTTTTCACAGTCATTTTGTTTGTATACTGCCAGCCAATATTGCAAGCAGCCGCCTTCAACTGTGGCTAAAACGATCTGTTCTTACTTTATATTTTCTGCCTATTATATATAGGTACGTATTTTGAGGGGAAAAAGTAATTTTTTTCCACGGCCGGAACCAATAAGCGCTTTCATGTATTTCAATACCTATATGAGTTTATATCCTCGATAGTTTATATACCTTCAGAATGAAGCAAGCGTGAAATATATATATATATATATATATATATATATATATATATATATATATATATATATATATATATATATATATATATATATATATATATATATATATATATACACACACACAGTAATTCCTCACCATATCGCGGTCTTGCTGTATTGTGGATTTTTAATTTGTAAATATTTAGTTTATATCGTGATTTTTCGCTATATCATGGAATATGTATAGAGGTATTTAATATATTTATTATTTTACTTATTTTGCAGTAAAAGAAGCATTTTCAAGCCTAAAAATTGTAAGCAATGTAAAAATTAAGAAAGTATTAATAAGAACATATCAAAATAATATTAAATTGAAATAAAATACGAGCGCACTGCAGATGAGTAGACAAAGACTCGACATGTGGAAAACGCAGCAACAGCTGCTTGTGCCACACATCATGGTGGCTTGTGCCACACATCATGGTGGCTTGTCAGCCACATCATGGTGGCTTGTGCCACACATCATGGTGGCTTGTGCACACATCATGGCGCTTGTGCCACACATCATGGCGGGTTGTGCCACACATCATGGTGGCTTGTGCCACACATCATGGCGTGCTTGTGCCACATCATCATGGTGGCTTGTGCCACACATCATGGTGGCTTGTGCCACAAACATCATGGCTTGAGGCCACACATCATGGCGGCTTGTGCCACATCATGGTGGCTTGTGCCACATCATGGTGGGCTTGTGCCACACATCATGGCGCTTGTGCCACATCATGGTGGCTTGTGCCACACATCATGGTGGCTTGTGCCACATCATGGTGGCTTGTGCCACACATCATGGTGGCGTGTGCCACACCTCGTGGTGGCGGGTGCCCGCATCATGGCGTGCTTGTGCCACACATCATGGTGGCTTGTGCCGCGCATCATGGCGGCTTGTGCCACACATCATGGTGGCTTGTGCCACATCATGGTGGCTTGTGCACACATCATGGTGGCTTGACACATCATGGTGGCTTGTGCCACATCATGGTGGCTTGTGCCACACATCATGGCGCTTGTGCCACATCATGGTGGCTTGTGCCACACATCATGGTGGCTTGGTGCCGCATCATGGCGGCTTGTGCCACACATCATGGTGGCTTGTGCCGTGCATCATGGAGGCTTGTGCCACACATCATGGTGGCTTGTGCCACACATCATGGGGGCTTGTGCCACACATCATGGCGGCTTGTGCCACACATCATGGTGGCTTGTGCCACACATCATGGTGGCTTGTGCCACATCATGGTGGCTTGTGCCACATCATGGTGGCTTGTGCCACACATCATGGCTTGTGCGGCTTGTGCCACATCATGGTGGCTTGTGCCGCATCATGGTGGCTTGTGCCAATACCAATATGAAAAAAAAAAAATTATTTGAATTTTTGTGCACATGTGGGTCTGACTTTTGGGTTTGATAATTACTCAAAATAATCACTCACATTAAAAAAACCTACGATTGGCTGAGCTCTGAAAACACGCTTGTGATTCGCTGGAGTCGATGACGTCATCGCCGGCGCTCACCAGTCAGCCTCTTGCTGCCTTAAGGCAGTATCACACTTGGACAACCGGCAAATCCAAATTTTCCAGGTGTGCGTCACACACAGCCAAGGTCAGTTGCCCGTATCCACATCCACAACATAAACAAAGCACTTGCCCTGTATCAACATGGCGTCGTCTGCTAAAGTAAGGGCTCTAGCGGCTTGTGCCGCGCATCATGGCGGCTTGTGCCGCGCATCATGGCGGCTTGTGCCGCGCATCATGGCGAATTGTGCTGCACATCATGGCGGCTTGTGCCGCGCATCATGGCAGCTTGTGCCGCGCATCATGGCGGCAACGCACATCGCGGCGCATCACATCATGGCTTGTGCCGCGCATCATGGCGGCTTGTGCACACATCATGGCGGCTTGTACCGCGCATCGTAAGCGGCTTATGCGCCGCCAGCAGCAGCCACCACACATCATAGCGGTTAATGCCGCGCATCATGGCGGCTTGTGCCACACATCATGGCGGCAGTGCCACACATCATGGCGGCTTGTGCCGCATCGCAGCGGATTGGCGCATGGCGGCTTGTGCCACACATCATGGCGGCTTGTGCCACACATCATGGCGGCAGCCCACATCATGGCGACATGCCACACATCATGGCGGCAATGCCGTGCATCATGGCCCATGCCCACATCATGGCATTGTGCCGCTATCGCGGCGACGCACATCGCGGCGGCAGCCACACATCATAGCGGCTTATGCCACATCATGGCGGCTGCCAGCGCACATCTGCGCGGCTTGTGCCACGCATCGGCGGCATGCCTATCATGGCGGCATGCCCACACATCGCAGCGGCTTAATGCCGCGCATCCACATCATAGCGGCTTATTGCCCGCGCATCATGGCGGCTTGTGCCACATCATGGCGGCAATGCGCGCATCATGGCGGCTTGTGCCGCACATCGCGGCGGCTTGTGCCGCGCATCATGGCGGCTTGTGCCGCACATCGCGGCGGCATGCCGCATCGCAGCGCTTGCACATCGCGGCGGCACATCATGGCGGCAGCGCGCATCGCCATGGCGGCTTGTGCCGCATCATGGCGGCTTGTGCGCATCGGCGCATCATGGCGGCAGTGCCGCGCATCATGGCGGCGTACGTGTGCCGCGCATCATGGCCGCACATCATGGCAGCATGCGCGCATCGCTGCCCATCATAGCCGCGCATCGCGGCTTGTGCACACATCATGGCGGCAATGCACGCGCATCATGGCACCGCGCAGCCAGCTTGTGCCGCGCATCGCCAGCGGCCGCGCATCATGGCGGCAGCTGCGCATCATGGCGGCTTGTGCCGCCGGCAACATCATGGCGGCTTGTGCGCGCATCATGGTGGCTTGTGCCGCGCATCGCGGCGGCATGTGCGCGCATCATGGTGGCTTGTGCTGCGCATCATGGTGAAAGCATGCTGCGCATCATGGCGGCTTGTGCTGCGCATCATGGCGGCTTGTGCTGCGCATCATGGTGGCTTGTGCTGCGCATCATGGTGGCTTGTGCTGCGCATCATGGTGGCTTGTGCTGCGCATCATGGTGGCTTGTGCTGCGCATCATGGTAACGTGCGGCTTGTGCTGCTCATCATGGCGGCAATGCTGCGGGTGGCTTGTGGCTATGCTGCATCATGGCGGCAATGCTCATCATGGTGGCTTGTGCTGCTCATCATGGTGGCTTGTGCTGCGCATCATGGTGGCTTGTGCTGCTCATCATGGTGGCTTGTGCTGCTCATCATGGTGGCTTGTGCTGCGCATCATGGTGGCTTGTGCTGCGCATCATGGTGGCTTGTGCTGCGCATCATGGCGGCTTGTGCTGCGCATCATGGCGGCTTGTGCTGCGCATCATGGTGGCTTGTGCTGCGCATCATGGTGGCTTGTGCTGCGCATCATGGTGGCTTGTGCCGCGCATCATGGCGGCTTGTGCTGTGCATCATGGCAGCTTGTGCCGCGCATCATGGCGGCTTGTGCTGCGCATCATGGTGGCTTGGCGCAATTTTCAAAATTCAGTCGTGGTGGCTGCTCGCGCTAACTGAGGCTTTCGCGCTAATTAATTTTTTTCTTGGTAGAATGTGGCTCGTGCTAATTGCGGTTCGCGCTAATTGATCTCGCGCTAAGTGGGGCTCTACTGTATAAGGAAAGTAGAAAGGATTCATAGGTCAGCAACAAAGCTGGTTCCAGGACTAAGAGATTTAAGATACGAAGAGAGATTGGAGCAGCTGAACCTACTGATACTGGAACAGAGGAGGGAGAGAGGAGGTCTGACTTTGGTGTATAGGGTGCTGAGTGGGATGGAGAAAGTGAACGAAGAAGATCAAATAATGTGGGATACTAGAGAATCAAGAGGCCATGGAAGGAACATGTAAAAGGAAGCCTGTAGAAGAGACATAAAGAAGAACAGCTTTTCACAAAGAGTGGTGGAGACCTGGAATGCCTGGAAAAAGATGTGGTCCACGCAAAGACCATTCATGATTTTAAGGCCAAGTTGGTAGCTATAGAGACGGGACAGTACGAGTGTAGCTCCTCGCCCGTATACCACTACAACTAGGTAAATACACACACATACACCTGCACATATACACACAACATACTCATACTAATGTTTGTGACACTTTAATACTAAGCAGCTTGCATATTTGACTTGATTAATCACAAAGCAGCCAAGACAAAAGCCACAGCCACTCATTGCTAACCTTGCCTTACACCAGAAGTCTAGAGTCCTGTCATGAACCTCCCTGGCATTTAGGTGGCTGGCTGTGTTGGCTGCTGAGTGATGGCCTGGGACTGTTACACCTGCTCTGCTTTACTAACTCCCTCTTCCTTGGTGTGTTGGGTAGTGTGATGGTGGGGGAGACTATCCACCCTCTGCTCCCCCCCTCCCTCCTCCCCCTGGTCCCTGTTTGCCCAGCAGACCCACCCTCCCGGGCCTGCCTCCTAAACCGGGTTCGCATCCTGCCAGCCCTTTCTCCTCTCAAGTTACCAGCCCCACCAGCCCTAATGGACAGGTAAAAATCAGGTGTCTCATTAGGTTTGGATAGTTTTGTGTATCATCCATAGGAGAGTTGTTGTCATGTGACTGGAGGTCCTACCTGATGAAGAGTCAGCTCACCACTCAGGTAGTTTGTTTATGGTAAGCTTTCAATGTAGGCAGTGCAGTGAAAGGCAAACGTTTAGCCAACTGGAACCTTATGTTCACTTATAAATTTGCAGAATTTCTAACAGGGTGTTTGCAGCTTTTAATAATATGAATTGCTTGTGAAGTATTTGAAATGTATTTGAGTTTCACTGTTTGATATGACTTTACATGAGTGGGGGAACAAATTTTGTATAGGGAAGACTTTCAGTGCTGAAAAGGCATCTTACTCCTCATGCAAATCCTCTAACATTGTTGAAATTAAGTCAACCTTAAATGTGAAGATATGTTTTTATGGGAGTGTTATCTTGATGCATGTCTTGAGATATCTTTATTTCGCTGGCTAAGCTTTTGCATAAATTATTGAGCAGCAGCAGGAAATGCTGGAGACAGTTTCTGCCACAAAGTAAGTGACTAGATCTCTTGCATGAGGTTAGTGCCTAATGATGACCACAGTGAGGCTGAGAGCCCAGCCAGTGATGAGTGATGGTGAGTAGTTTGACTAATACTTGTGGTTATGGTTATTTTAAGAAACACGCAGATTTAAAGTTTCCCTTGCCTGCTTTACTATAACTACTTTATTCTTGCTCATGATTGCCCAGTTACATGCTGTGCTGTCCTGCTTGCTGTACTGATTTTTTATGTGGCCATTCTGGTCTTACTCCTTGTGTTGTATATTTGCTCACACTTGATAGGCTACTGCTCATGAGTTTTTGAATTGGAGAATTTGCTACATTTTGATGGACACAAAGGTGGGGGGGATGTGTAAATTGCTGTACTGCATTCTGTGATATGTGTGTGTGTGTGTGTGTGTGTGTGTGTGTGTGTGTGTGTGTGTGTGTGTGTGTGTGTGTGTTTGTCAGGTAGGCTGCCAGGAAGGTGAGGCTGCATCACACACCAACACTGAGAGTTCAGATAAGAAGTATTAAATTAACACTGATTAATTTCTTTCTAATTTTGTCAAATTCATTGATGTTTCTGACCATTATGATATGGTATGTTCATAAAAACAAACTGTCTGCTTGAAATTATTCCTCACTATTTACATGAAGCTTTGTATGTGTGTCGCGGGGGCTTGGGGCATCCATTCGCTGTGAGCCAGGAAAGTTATGGGGAAGAGTTTTGACAGACTGATTGGAGTGACTGATGAAAGGACCAGCAAAGAGCAAAAAGGCTTTGTAAAGGCAGAATTATTATTATTATTATTATTATTATTATTATTATTATTATTATTATTATTATTATTATTATTATTATAATAATAATTATAACAGACAAGCTAAGTGTTCCAAGTGTCAGCTTATCCTACCAGACAACTTACCATATTTTGCGGCATATCACATGCACCTTTTTCACTTAAAAAATGCCAGAAAGTTACCCCTGCACGATATACGCTGAAGGTACAAATTTTAGTTGATTTTTTTTCTGGTCTGCCTTTTTCCACCATAATTTTGAAGTTTGCGTGAGGTGTTATGAGTCAGCGTGACTCCTAGGCTGTCACACAACTTCTCTGTGACATTCTCAGTATTTTTGTGAATGTAACAATGACAGGAGAGTTTTTTTGTATTTCCACATCTGATTCCACGCCCAAGTGTCCACAGCCAGTGACCTCGACTTATAAGCCTCTTTTTGCTCCCAAAAAGAGTTCTCAGTGTAAGCGCAATTGGGAGAGAGCTGAAACTGACTTTCTCAAACTTGAAAAGTGGTGTTAGTTGTGAAGACAGTGACATCAACAACATTGAACTCCAACCCCTCGTCTTATCAGAAAGGCTGAGCCCCATTATTGTGTAACCTCAGTTTGGCGGCCATCCTGTAGATCATTTCATTATGGTGATGGTGGAAGTGATACTCAGGCCCCTGAGGATGCATCCCTTCAGAGTTATCAAGTTAAGAACATGAGGGTAATGAAGGGGGTTTGTAATGGGGTCGAGTGCGTGGAGGGGGAGGGCGGCTGCCAACCACGACCTACGCATCGCTGTGAACACAGGCTTGCTCTGACCTAAAAGTTACTGCGCTTCATCACATCACGGAAACACCACATGATATAGAGACTTCGGGTTTGAGGCAGACTGAAGAGGAAGGATGGATTAAGTGAATGCTCATAAATTTAAAGCTCCTGGTGATGTTGATAATGGAAAGTGACTAATTTTTGGGAGAACGTCACAGCATTGCCGTATGGGGAGAACCGATTTCATGGTACATTCCCGCCCTTTAGGGGTAAACAGAAATTTCAGGAAACTGTACATCATCAGTCTTGCTTAACTGTACATATTTCTGAGCATTTTAATCACTGAATATTTTTTTCCAAAATTGTTGTCTCAAAGTTTAGGGCGGGCAATAAATGCTGGAGCACGTTATACGCTGCAAAATATGGTACATCAAAACTTGCGATAATGATGGGTCTAAATACAGCCTTGCAGTTCCTTTCTCTTTTCTATCCATTGCAAGGGTAGAAGCCTCTCTCTCTCTCTCTCTCTCTCTCTCTCTCTCTCTCTCTCTCTCTCTCTCGCACGCTCTCTCTCTCTCTCTCTCTCTCTCTCTCTCTCTCTCTCTCTCTCTCTCTCTCTCTCTCTCTCTCTCTCTCTCTCTCTCTCTCTCTCTCTCTCTCTCTCTCTCTCTCTCTCTCTCTCTCTCTCTCTCTCTCTCTCTCTCTCTCTCTCTCTCTCTCTCTCTCTCTCTCTCTCTCTCTCTCTCTCTCTCTCTCTCTCTCTCTCTCTCTCTCTCTCTCTCTCTCTCTCTCTCTCTCTCTCTCTCTCTCTCTCTCTCTCTCTCTCTCTCTCTCTCTCTCTCTCTCTCTCTCTCTCTCTCTCTCTCTCTCTCTCTCTCTCTCTCTCTCTCTCTCTCTCTCTCTCTCTCTCTCTCTCTCTCTCTCTCTCTCTCTCTCTCTCTCTCTCTCTCTCTCTCTCACACACACACACACACACACACACACACAGTTATCACCTCATATACTCATGTAACAATAATAGTATTGTATCATAAGCCCACATTCAAAAAAACGAGCATGTGTAGCCGCCTAGGTTAGTGCTGTGACACCTGCCACCGCATACGCACACACGAACGCACCTCCCCATGTATTACTGGGGTTGGGATGGCATGTTCCTCCCTTCTCTATTGTTGTTTACTTGCAACAATAAACTATCAATCAATCATCAATCACAAGCCTGTGTCGAACAGCGCTAGAACTTGAATGCTGCCATCTAGAAGGCCTTGCTGAAAGCACACTGAGAATAAACGCTGTGCCAACGACGGATGAATCCTAAAGGCTACCTTCATTATGGTTACCACATCAAGTATGTTTGTTGTTCTGTATAGTGTATTAGCTAAGCTTTGATAACAAAATGCCTTTATTAACAAAAACATGCAGTATACAACACAGGTATATATACTTGTAACAGTAATAGTATCGTTGTATCATATAGGTTATTGTACATCTGACCGTCAGCAGCCGTTTGAATGCCTTCCATAATGTATCGACTGTGTTTCAACATGATTGGCGTCGGTTTCTCGAAATATTCGTGTGTAGCAAAATAATGAGGATTCATATGGTTCTTATTGATATCACATGTTAATCTAGGGTATTTTCTGCATTTATATGCAGGACTGGTTTTCTTTTACACTTGATAATAAAAAAAATGTATCGTTTTGATAGATGTGCCTGAGGGGTGGCCAGATGTGGCCACCCTCGGGGTTTGTAGGGTTAAAAGGCGGTGTCCAGCCATTGGGGCCATGGACAACCGTGGTTGCCCATATGCCCAACCGGGAACGAGTTGTTGGTTGTCCTTATGAATGGAAAATGGTTGTGAGTACGAGCGTGGGTACGTGGGTACCGAACGGCTGCATGTAAACAAACAGACGACAGCAGTGGCTGAGGAGTGAGGAGCAGTGGAAGATGGCCCACCAAGAGATTCATAAAATGGACTGGCAGAGCTGCTTTGCTTACTACTTGATTAACAAGATAAGAGAACACCCCGTGCTGGGGAACCACAGTCCAAAAATCTTTTTATCAAGTCTATGAAAATTGTAGATCTCCCGATGTTGTTTTCCTTTTCTTCTTCATTTGACCTGTAATGCATGGCAGCGATGGTGATAAGTAATAGTGAAAATAGCAAAATGGCTTAGAAATGCAAAATCAGGGAAAGAAAAGGACAGAAAAACACCTAAGTTTGGGGTGAAGTGTATAAGTGCGCACTGTTAAGTAACTAAGGGCCGCTTTCACAGTCACAGTTGTTTTGATCGTTACCAATGGTGGCGATCGCCGCTTAGTATTTCACGTGAAACTGGCCGATGGGGTAGTGCGGGGCTAGGCTAACCCCTGGAAATACTATAGCAGCGACCACCGCCATTGGTAGCGATCAAAACAAACAAAATGACCAAAAGCAGCCTTAAGTGCATGTTGTGAAGTGTAAAAGTGTGGAGAAGGAGGACCTAAGAAGCAATACAAAGCATTACAGATCAAAAGAAGAAGAAGAAGGTCCACTACACTGGCCGGTGTTGTGAAAAATATCTCCCCGATGAAATTAGTCATTCTGCTGTCCACCATGCATGCGCGCAGTGGGAATACACAGCATTAAAAGTATTAATTTGCCTGGTTTTGTTCTTGTCTGTCCGCTTGTGATCTTTGTGAGCGGTGAGGAAAATAAGGAAACAGTAAGCAAGTTGAACCTCTCTGCGAGCTATTTTGCGGCGGCGGCAGCGGTTTACGTTCAATAGGCATTGAAAAGTCAATCATGATATTAGTGATTTCATGATTTTTAACAGAAAGAGTTAGCAGATTATTTCATAACACACAGAAAACTACCAGAAAAATATAGGTTTGTCCAACTGTCCCACGGCCGGTGACCAAGAGCGACCGCCCTTACTTTAGCAGACGACACCACGTGGATCACAAGCGTGTATTCAGAGCTGCCAGCCAGTTGTAAGGCAGCCGCCTTCAACTGGGGCTTCAAAACGATCAGTTCTTCCTTCCCATTTTATTAACAAGGTATGTATTTTGAGTTAACAAGGGAGTAAAGTTGAAAAAATTGTGATAACAATTAAGGGAGTAAAGTCGGAAAAAGTAATTATTTTCCACGGGTCGGAACCAATAAGCACTTTTACATTGATTTCAATACCTCGAGTTTCGCGATCCTCGAGATTAGCGCCATACCTTCAGAATGAAGCAAGCGCGAAACTCAAGAGGGTACTGTAGACGGATGATTAAAGATCTCATTAACTGAGATTTGTTTTTGTCACTAGGCTTACACTGAATAGTATCTTGGGAAGGATGGCAAGTTGTATGCTACACTCAGGAATATGGAAAAAACATGAGTGTTGGGGAGATTTTGAAATGTTATTAGTCTATGGCATATCACTCAATATGGGCACATGCCAGGGGGGGCATCACCATAGCTGGGCACGATAGCAGAAAACCTTATTCCCGATAACCGATAACTGATAATGAAAAACCTTATCGGTGATAACCGATATTCGTTAAATGGAGACACAAATATAGGTGATAACCGATACCCGATATAAATCCACAATTCCGATACCAGCTTGCGATAAGTCCGATAGGCGAAAACAATACTATATTGATATTTCAAATAAAAAACATAGATGAATTCAAATTTTCATTATCCGTATTTTAGAAAACTTACAAAACCTGAAAACCACACGTTGACACGTACATATGGACGGTAATACTAGAAACGCTTGAACTGGTGTTGTGTTATTTGGTGTCCCCACCGTCAAAAGCTGGCGCTTTTGTTTACAAACACTGGTCGCTCGTGAACTGCGCATGCTCAGACCAGCAAGCGTAGACCTGTACAGTCTCACAAAGCTTTAAACCGTAATTAAGAGTTGCTGGAAGGCTGAATCAGATATACAGTACCACTACCACCATCCTCGCTGTTTCTAGAACGACACTCGATCTGTACGAGTTGTATTTATATGTACAGAGTGTCGTTCTTGAAACAGGGAGGATGGTGGTGATCTATGTTTAATTCAGCTTTCCAGCAACTCTTAATGTGTTTAAAAGCTTTGTGAGACTGTACAGGTCTACACTTACTGGTCGGAGCATGCGCAGTTCACGAGAGACCAGTGTTTGTACACAAAAGCGCCAGCTTTTGACGATGGGTCACCAAATAACACAACACCGGGTGCCTTCAATACCATGGCATGCTCACAAACGAATATGGAATATCAAATTTGAGGCAGTGAATAATCATTCTAGGGGCAAAGTTAAATGATTTTTCTCTTTAATATATTCCTTTTTGAGTAACATAAAAAAATAACCTAGTGTTTTAATTTTGATGATCTAAGTATGAAATCTCTTCACCGAAGATATTTCATGTTCCGAATATTTTTCATACAACACCGGGCCATGCATGCGCAGTAGGGAGACAACGTTTTTTTTTCAGAGGCGGAAAAAAGTAGCGATTATCGCTAGTTTGCTTACAAAAGTAACGAAGATACCAATATATATTTAAATAAGTAGCGATAAAGTATCGAGATAACTTATCGCTATAACGCCCACCTATGGGCATCACCTCACCTACCGCACCACACAGAACCCAGGGCTTCCTCTGGGCAAGTCACCAGGCAGGCCCCCTTCCCTTTCCAAGTACTTCATGGTCATTCCTTAGGAAACAGGATCTCAGAGTTTTGAATAGGTAGATAGAACATTAAAAGAACTGGCACAGTGTAAGGTGTGTACATACAAAGGGAAAGCATGCTGGAAGTGTTTGGGGCATGAATTGAGAAGGGTGGAGATCAAGTTAATAGTTTTAGGTCAGTCCTGAATATAAAGTATTAATATATAAGTACAAACAGTTAATTGAAAATGGTGATGTGTGAATGTGAAAGAAAGGTAACTGACTTAGTAATGGTGCTTCATTCTGGTTTGTTTTTGTATTTATTTCCTTTATATATTTTTTTCTTTTTCTTGTCTCATTCCTGGGCTGCAAACTTGTTTATGTAGGAAATTACATTTTGTATCAAACAAATATCTTCTAAGTGAAAAATTTTATGTCAGTACACCCATTGGCTTGCCATCTAGAGATGTGAATGCTCTGTGTCACTTGGTCCCCATAAACCTTTACACTCTGCCTGTGGAAGTAACTGACTGATGCCCCCATCACTGAGAGGAACAGACTTGCACAAAATAAATTAACCTTCATGTCTGTAAGGAATGAAGGGAGTGTACAGCAGAGTTATCTTGTGGCCTGTGTGTATCCTATCATGTGGTGTCATCCGTCACTGTGTTGTGTCAACAGGTGGTGTCACCCACATGCACGGTGCTACCGAGCCCCTCACAGCCCATCCTGAGCATGGAAGATGAGGAGTTCTCTGACACAGAAACAGTGAGTAATGAGGCCAGAAGGGTCTTCAGGGGGTAGACCCAGGCTGGGAACAGATGTTGTGTGATTTTAGTTACCACTAATTATCATCATTGTAATCAGGAATATTGTTAGTGCCACTTATACTCATATCTTATATGTTGAATTGCTTGTTTTCTTTGGCTCAGAATTGAGTAATGACAAAGTAATTTGGTCACAAGATAAATTTGGCAAATATATGTTGTTAAACAGCTCTTAGACATCAACGTAGAGAGAAGACTTTAAAAGATTAGAAACCTGATATATAACAATTATACAAGATGTTAAAATTCAAAATCATATTTGGAGAGAGTACTGCTACACCATCTAGGAACACAGCCTCCAGTGCCATGGCCAACAGAATGTTCTAATCTTCTCTTCTTTGCAGCTTGAGGACCACGGCCCATTCCAGTCCCTAAGCAAGCTGTGGAACCACAATGCTTATCTTGCTGTCTTCATGAATTATGTTATATCTAACTGTGACCCCTCCAGCCTGGTAGGTGTTGCTCTTTATTTATTTATTTATTTATTTATGTCACAAGATCAGCTCCATCATACATGTTTCCTCATCCTTGTACTGGAACCTCACCCTAATGTTGGTTATGGACTTATATGTTTATCTTGTAATCTTGATGATATGGTTCTCTGGAGTTATTTTGGAATATAACGCCTAAATTTTTTCCTCTTGCGTGTTTTTTGATTTGATAATTCCTTACTTTATAATTACAGCCGGGTATCCTGACTCCCCAATTCAAGAACTTTATAGTCTTAACCTGGTAGCAGCGACGGGCCAAATTTATGGCTTTACTGTGTAGCAGCGACGGGCCAAATTTGTACCATGATTTAAACCCCCCAAAATAGATGATACACAAACTGATCACAAATGCTTCAATATATATTATGAAATGGTTTGTGTGAGTGATGATTTTTCTCATTGTTATCGCTTAGAGGGACCATTAAGAAACATGAGCCCCGCTGCTACCGGGTTAATGTTGGATTCCATATCCCACTTCTAACTCCAACTGTAAAATTTGCCAGTCTTCTAACCAGTTGTTTCCTAAATTATCAATATCCAGTTTGGAACTCGTCAGGGACTGGGTCCTTCCCCACATACTGCTTTCAATTTTTTTTTTTTGCACCTCCATTTCAATGACCCTCAATACCACTTCGCTAAGACTTCTTTTTCATAATGTCTCCACTGAAAAATTCTTGAATTTTTGTTTGTTTGTTTGTCCTGATTTGGATTAATCTGTCCTCTGTGATTGGCACGGATTTGGCTTTCGCTAGTAGCCTGGTAACACATACTCCCAGGTCTTTCTCTGCCTCTGTGGTGGATAGTGGAGTGTTTCCCATGTGGTATTGGTATGCTAGATATCCCCTCCCAAGGTGCATGACTTTACATTTTTCTTCATTGAATTATACCAGCCACTTTTTGTTCCATTCCTGTAGCTTGGTGATGTCCTCTTGTAGGAAATCTGCACTCAAGGGGTTAAGAATATTGTATGTACTCATATAGAAGTGAACCTACCAGACATTAACCCGGTAGCAGCAGGGATCATGTTTCTTAATGGTCCCTCCAAGCGAGAAAAATGAGAAAAAATCACCCCTCACACAAACCATTTCATAATATATATCAAAGCATTTGTGATCAGATTATGTATCATCTATTTTTTTGGGTTTAAATCATGGCACAAATTTGGCCCGTCGCTGCTACACGGTAAAGCCACAAATTTGGCCCGTCGCTGCTACCAGGTTAAGAATTAGTTGAGCTTAACAGTGACAAAAAATGGCAGGAAGAGATATGAAAGGCATTGTAAAGTAACTTGAAGCTATTAAATAGATTGCAAGATAATTTTGTTGTGTGAGACATTATCATGAAATTCCAGTTAGAGATTTTGAAGTGTCCTTGTGATGTAAAGAGAACACATGGCAGGTTAGTGAATAACAGTGAATGATAGTTTGGAATGGCTAACTCAGGTGAAGGGAGAGGGACTGTTTTGTGGTTGGGTTAGCAGACAAAGTATATAATATAAAGGATTAATGGGTTTGGCTCCACAGACAGAATAAAAAGCAGTTGGATGATAGCATACAAAAGCAAATGGTGTCTGTAAAATGGAGGATTGATTTTTAGGGTCTTGAAGAGAGAAGTGCTGGGCGATGGAGAGGGAGGTGAATGTTAACAAAGAAATGACGGCACTTCATTGACTATTTTTTGAGGAGGCACTGAGGAGTAGGCAGTGTGATAAATAGAGGTTGTGCAGCATTGTGCTTCCTATGTTATACTGCTGTTATTTGGAATTTCATACTATTCATAATTTATCATAATGTAACCTACCCTGTTATATAGTGAAGTGTGCAAACTGATGGTGTGTGTGTTTTCTCGGCAGTTCTTCTATGTCATAACACATCTCTACAAGGAAGGAGTGGGCAAGGACATGAAGCGATGGGCCTACGAAATAACCTCCAGCTTTTTGCTTCCTGGTGCAGTAAGTAGTGTCCTTATTTTTGTATAGCAAGCCTCTTGTTATGGAATTAATACAAGTCATTGCTATTATTCTAAGAGGCGACACATTTATAGCACTATAGCCTTGTTTAATGTATATAGAATATTAATACACAGTTTCAAATAGTAAATAACTGACATATGAGAGAGGGAGAGGGAGGAATTGGGGGTAATTCATATGTGTGTGTGTGTGTGTGTGTGTGTGTGTGTGTATGTGTGTATTTACCTAGTTGTATTTACCTAGTTGTAGTTTTACAGGGCCTGGGCATTATGCTCGTGTGGTCCCGTCTCCGTATCTGCATTTATCCAACTTATCTTTAAAGCTTTGCACACTCCTCGCTGATACTATATCCTCGCTCATACTGTTCCAAATCTCTACATTTCTTTGCGGGAAGCTATACTTCTTTGTGTCTCTCAAGCATCTCCCCTTTCTCAATTTTTTACTGTGTCCTCTTGTATTTCTGCTTATGTTTCCTTCTGTTAGTAGCAGTTCTTCATTATCTACTTCATCTATTTTGTTTAATAATTTATAAATTTGGATTAGGTCTCCCCTTTCTCTTCTTTGTTCCAGTGTTGTTAAGTTGATTTCCTTTAATCTTTCCTCGTATATTAATCCCTCCAACTCTGGGACCGTTTTTGATGCCATCCTCTGTATTCTTTCTAGTTTCTTTATATGCTTCTTCTTATGGGGGGACCACACTACCTCTGCATATTCTAATTTTGGTCTAATCATGGTAGTGATTAGCCTTCTCATCATGTCCTTGTCCATGTAGTTAAATGCTACTCCAATATTTCTCACCAAGTTATATGTGTCTCTAAAGATCCAATTTATATGACTCTCTGGTTGATTATCATCCCTCATCACTACTCCCAGATCTCTCTCTTCATGCACTTTTTTTAATGTTTCACCATTTCCCATTTTGTATATCCAGATTGGTCTTGTTTCACTTTTACCCATTTCCATAACATGACATTTTTTCACATTAAATTCCATCTCCCAATCCATACTCCATTTCCAAATTTTGTATAGGTCTTCTTGCAATATTTCACAATCTTCTTTGTTTCTTATATGTTTTTGTAATTTAACATTTAAGTGTGTGTGTGTGTGTGTGTCTGTCTTTTTTTATCCTACATTGTCATTTCCTCCCTTCCACAGCCCCTTCGCCTCTGCAATGTAGAGGAAAGCATTCTGCATGAAATAGATGAAACTCTGCAAAATGAGCTTGACAAGGAAGAAATACTTCGAAAGGTAAGATTGGATGGTGGTTAAAAAGCAAAGAACTTAAATTGTTATTGAAATACAGTCTTCGTTGCTTCTACATCTTTATCTCAAGCTCTTTATCCAGCCTGCGCCTGCCCACCCTTTGCTTAGCATAAGTCATTGTCCCACCACATAACTCTTTCCTATAAGGCACAAAAGTCTAGCTTTTTACAGCCATGCAAGTTTTCACCGAAGCTCATGATGCTCCTGTCACATGTATGAGTCCCTCCCTCAGCTATGCACCTAACATTTGCAACATGTTTCACACACCTTGTACCCCTACCATTAATTTTCCACCCCAGCCCAGCCCATGTTACTTAGAAATTTTCTGACATCATCATCATTTCATCGACGCCTGCTCCTAGGAGCTCCCACTAGGGGATGGACACGGCAGAAGAGCTTCCAACTTTCTCTATCCAGACACTCCCTCCTTGCCTGCTCAAAGTTTCTCAAAGATCTTTCCCCCCTCTCCTTAACATACTCTTGCACCCTATCCCTCCATTTCACTGGAGGTCGTTCTCTAGCATTCCCTCCCTCTATCTCACTCACATACACCCTTCTAGTCATCTTAGGCTGCGTTTACACCAAGCACGTCGCGTCCCGTCACGTCACGTCACGTCACGTCAGGTGAAAAATAGAACCAGCTCTATATATTGACTTGACGCGACGCGACGCGGCGTGACGTGACGTGACTGGACGGAACCGGTGTAAACGCATTTTTCAAATATCCATACAAATCAGTGTTAAACTGGGGTGGCGATTCATGACTTGACGTGACGTGACGTGACGTGACGGGACGCGACGTGCTTGGTGTAAACGCAGCCTTATTCTCCTCCATTCGCTCTATGTGGCCAAATCACCTCAAAGTCTGTCGCTTCACTTCTTCCACCACTCCACACTTCCCTTCACCCCCATGACACATAACAATACGCTCGTACACACTTTCATTACTCATTCCATCCATTCTACTCACACCACAAACACTTCTCAAATAACTCATTTCCACTGCCTGCACTCTAGACCTCTGACTTTCATTTCAGGCCCACGTTTCACTTGCATATGTGAGGGTTGGTACTATTATTGTATTTCTCAAATCCCTCTTTACCTCCATGCTCACACTTCTGCCATTCATGATTCGTCCCAAAGACCCTACCACCCTTCTTCCTTGCAATGCCCTTTCTCTTGTCTCTCCCTCTGTACCACCATGCTTACACATAACTGATCCAAGGTACTTAACTCATTGACCTCCTCCATTTCTTCACCATTCAAAATTATTTTGCATTCTTTTTCACATTCAATTCCCACTCTATATGGGCATACAAAATCTACAACCTCACTTCTACTTTGCTCACAAACCATCACTTTACTTTTGTTGACATTTACTTTCAGCTTTCTCCTATTACAGACACTATAAAAAACACTTACCAAATTTTGTAGGTCACTTTCATTTTCTTCAATGAGCACTACTGTGTCATCAGCAAACAGTATCGAATTCAGTACCCACTTCCTTCCCTCATCGAACAGTCTTACTCCAACTTCTCCAACTTTGCCCTTCATTTCTCTAATAACACCATCCATATAAATATTGAATAACCATGGTGACATGGCGCACCCTTGTCTTAAGCCCACTTTTATCTCAAAATGTTCACTTGTTTCTCCAGTAATTTTGACACATGCAGATGCATCCTCATAGAAAGACTTTATTGCACTAAGCAGTTTCCCTCCCACACCATAAATCTTTAAAACATCCCACAATGCAATCCAATCAACTCTGTCATAAGCTTTTTCCAAATCCATGAAGGCAGTGTATAGTTTCTTTCCTTTTGCTAATATTTTTTCTACTACCATCCTGAAGGCAAATATCTGATCCACGCATCCCCTTCCCTTCCTGAAGCCTCCTTGTTCTTCACTGATTTTCTCTTCTGTAAGTCTTTGCGCCCTCTCTATTATGGCTTTTCCATATACCTTTCCGGGTATACTCAGGAGACTTATACCTCTATAGCTCCCACACTCCCCTCTCCAGCCCTTCCCCTTGTAAACTGGGACAATGATGGCTTTCGTCCAGTCTGCTGGTCCCACCCCTCTCATGCCACTTCACATATCTTGACCATCCATTAAACAACTACAGTACCCTCTCGAGTTTCGCGATCCATGAGTTTCGCGGTTAGTCCTAAATTCTTACCATCCCGAGTTTCATGCATTATCACCCCGAGTTTCACGCTGCTTTGACATGTACTGGTCACGTCTACTTACCATCGGCGTCACGCCGGACATTTCCCTCCAAACATTGTGGCTATGGCAAGAGAGAGAGAGAGAGAGAGAGAGAGAGAGAGAGAGAGAGAGAGAGAGAGAGAGAGAGAGAGAGAGAGAGAGAGAGACTTATTAATACGTTAACCGGGTTTGAACTTCCCGCCGCCCCCTCCCTGCCGTGTTTGGTTCAACTAGGCGCGGCCTCAATACCACGCGAGCCCCCGACTCGAGAGGTGTGTAGCTTCACTCTGGTTATGAGCCCCTCTCGTGAAAGGTGAGATAGAGAGGATGAAAACAAGGAGAAAGGAGAAGGGTGTGGGGAGGGAGGGTCAGAAAGGAGAGTCAGGTCAGGGCTTTTGGTCAGGACATGACCTGACTCAAGTCAGGTCCTGACCAAAGTCACAAGTGCACTCTACATAATTTTAAGATAGATATTTATCAAAAGTGCCTGTCGCTAATGCTTAATAAATATTTTTTCTTTAGGCTCTGTTGCTACATTTTGACACGAGCTTTTCGTTGCGGTCAAATTTAGTCAAGAGCAATTCTAAGTTGTTTATCAAACTATGATACATTTAAAAATATACTGCACTTATTAAGGGAGATTGTTATGCCTTTTAACTAAAAAAAAAAAATCCTGACAGCCGAGATCTTGTTCTTTATTAAAAATTTTATACGTAATAATAGGATATAAACGTTCACATGACGTTGTCGACCGCGGGCTTTGACGGCGCGGCCATGGAGCGCAGAGGTGAAATGACACTGGAGCAGCGGTATTCGATTAAAGCCCTTATGTCTGCAGGCACTGCCCCATCAGACATATCACGGATATTAAATATAAACAAGAGGACAGTTTATAGATGGATGAAGAGGATACAAGAAACAGCAACGTGAACAGCCTTCCGAGGAGTGGCGGGTCGCAACACGTCACAGTCACACACACACTGTACACACTGATACGCGTCACTAACATCGCCAGTGAATGCGCCACCGTGGTATAGTTGCCAGATACTGCCACCAGGCTAAACATTCTGAAAACCGTGACACTACTCTCTATCGTCGACTGTATATCTCCTCCACACTTCAACATTTCTGCTGTGATTCCATCAATTCCTGCTGCCTTTCCATTTTCTAATCTTTTTATTGCCTGATTTACTTCTTCATATGTTATACTTCTTTCTTTATCTACTCCTCCTCTACCTCCCCTCAAAACTGTTGCTGTTACAGCTGCTGGACGTCCATCCTCAAAATTCATTAAGTTTTTGAAATATTCTCTCCATCTCTCTTTCACAGCTTCCCTGTCTTTCAACATCTTTCCATTCTCATCCATAACTTCATTTATTTTACTTGAGGAGATATTTTCTGCATTTCTTTCGTTTTTTACTTCTTTCCAATATGATTTCCTGTTCCCTTTATATTTTTCACTTAGTCTTTTTCCAAAGTCTTCATCAACTCTCTTCTTACTTTCTTTTATTGCTTGTTTTAATTTCATTGTGCATTCTTTATATTTCTTTTTCCTTTCCCTTTTTACTTGCTTAGCCACAAATTTGCTGACATCCATTACATAATAAAATTTGTTTTTCACTCTTCTCATTCCCTTGTGCAGGTGTTCTGGAAGGCTCGTATGAGGTGCAGGGAAGATCTTAATGAGCAGCTGGCAGACTTCCGCAACAAGCGCAGTGCTGGGCTTGGCTCTATCTTTGGGCCGGCCGACCACCTCCTGGAGGAGAGCATACACAACAAACCCAAAGAGCTGCAGATTGTGGAGCATCTTCTAGTGCCTTGTCTGGATAGTGTGTCGTGAGTACCGTTATGTCTGTGTGTGTGTGTGTGTGTGTGTGTACTTACCTAGTTGTATTTACCTAGTTGTGAAATACAGGTAACTCTCGATTTACGCGAGTATTGTGTCCTTGAAGAGGTCGCGTAAATCAAAAACAATGTAAATCAAACAAGAGATAGGTTTTTATCGAAAAATAAATATTCACTTCATTCAGTGGACAGAGAGAGAGAGAGAGAGAGAGAGAGAGAGAGAGAGAGAGAGAATATCCATATCACCGAGATATCCACTCAGGCACTCAGTCTCAGCCTCACTCGTGTGAGGAAGAAATGAGGGACACCATGAGCGACTGGCTAGTATTGGTACCGGTACTGAGCAGTCTGGTACTGGTACCGTACTGTAAGGCTTATGGACCTGATGGAGTGCCTCCTATTGTCCTTAAAAACTGTGCTTCCGTGCTGACACCCTGCCTGGTCAAACTCTTTTGTCTCTGCCTATCAACATCTACCTTTCCTTCCTGCTGGAAGTATGCCTTCATACAGCCTGTGCCTAAGAAGGGTGACTTCCAATCCCTCAAACTACTGCCCTATAGCTTTACTTTCCTGTCTATCTATAGCTTTTGAATCAATCCTTAACCGGAAGATTCAAAAGCACCTTTCCACTTCTAACCTTCTATCTGATTGCCAGTATGGGTTCTGCAAGGGGCGTTCTACTGGTGATCTCCTAGCCTTCCTAACTAACTCTTGGTCATCCTCTCTTAGCCGTTTCGGTGAAACCTTTGCTATTGCGCTGGACATATCAAAAGCTTTTGATAGGGTCTGGCACAAATCTTTGCTTTCCAAACTACCCTCCTACGGTTTCTATCCTTCTCTCTGTACCTTTATCTCCAGTTTCCTTTTTGACCGTTCTATTTCTGCTGTGGTAGACGGTCACTGTTCTTCCCCTAAACCTATTAACAGTGGTGTCCCACAGGGTTCTGTCCTATCTCCCACTCTCTTTCTGTTGTTCATTGATGATCTTCTTTCCAAAACGAACTGTCCTATCCATTCTTATGCCTATGACTCCACACTGCATTACTCAACTTCTTTTAATAGAAGACCCACCCTACAGGAACTTAACGATTCAAGGCTGGAGGCTGCAGAACGCTTAGCCTCAGACCTTTCTATTATTTCCGATTGGGGCAAGAGGAACCTGGTGTCCTTCAACGCCTCAAAAACACAGTTTCTCCACCTATCCACTCGACACAATCTTCCCCTATTCTTTGACAACACACAGCTATCACCTTCTTCAACACAAAACATTCTCGGTCTATCCTTAACTCAAAATCTCAACTGGAAACCTCATATCTCATCTCTTGCTAAATCAGCTTCCTCTAGGCTGGGCATTCTGTACTGTCTCCGCCAGTTCTTCTCCCCCGCACATTTGCTATCCATTTACAGGAGCCTTGTCCGCCCACATATGGAGCATGCTTCTCATATGTGTGGGGGCTCCACTCACACAGCTCTCCTTGACAGAGTGGAGTCTAAGGCTCTTCGTCTCATCAGCTCTCCTCCTCATACTGATAGTCTTCTACCTCTCAGATTCCGCCGCCATGTTGCCTCTCTTTCTATCTTCTATCGATATTTTCATGCTGACTGCTATTCTGAACTTGTTAACTGCATGCCTCCCCCCCTCCCGCGGCCACGCTGCACACGACTTTCTACTCATGCTCATCCCTATACTGTCCAAACCCCTTATGCAAGAGTCAACCAGCATCTTCACTCTTTCATTCCTCATGCTGGTAAACTCTGGAACAATCTTCCTTCATCTGTATTTCCTCCTGCCTACGACTTGAACTCTTTCAAGAGGAGGGTATCAGTACACCTCTCCTCCCGAAATTGACCTCTCTTTTTGGACACTCCTTTGACCTCTATTCAGGAGCAGTGAGTAGCGTTTTTTTTTTTTTTATATTTTTCTTTGCGCCCTTGAGCTGTTTCCTTAGCTGGAAAAAAAAAAAAAAAAAAAAAAAAGCTGGTACCGGAGCAGTCTGGTACCGGTACCATACCGTATAGCTGGTACCGTTAGTACCGGTAATGGTACCGGTACCTTCCCACCCCTATTGTTGAGTAGCATGGCAGCGTGGGTACTGTATTGTTGTTCAAGTGGTGCGCGGGAAGAACTGAGCTCAGCTTCATTATGTTTGAATGTTACGCTTTCAAAACTTAACCTGGCTGTATCTCAAAATGTAAGTTATGTATTTTTGCACTTCAATTTCTCCGCCATTTTCCAACCGATTTTGATGAAACCAACACCAAAGCCATGCCTAGAGACTTGTAAGAATCAAACTATAGTGAGTTTTTTCTCGTATATGAAGTGACTGAATTATGGTGTATTTATGTCTGAATTTTTAGGGGGAAATTATGACCATGAAAGTTTGAAAATTTATATTCCGCAAACTAATGATTATTGATACAGTATCTCACTATACTGTCATTGGCCTAAACATGATTCTTGTACTAAAATAATTGTTCCCATGTAGAGCAATTATCATAGTAGGAATAGCCTTTTCAAAAAACTTCAGATTTTCCAAAAATTGTCTTTGGTAAAAAATTAAAAGTTTTTTCGGGCTAAATCTTATGTGTAGGGTTTCCCTTATGTCTGGTATATAAATCATGACAATAACCCATTGAATAAAGAAAAAAAGAGTAAAAAATGGCCAGCCCCCTTAACCCTTTTACTGCTCGGGCTTGGAAGGCGACTATCCCCTCAGGCGCAGTCAGGCAGCCCAATGGGGGGTCTCTTTTAACCTCTGTATCTCAAAAACTATTCATCACAGCTAAAGCCCCAAAACACCTTTGGAAAGAGGAGGCCCAGATCTATAGGAGTTGGTTATGTATGCCTCTCCTGCAAACGTACGTGCACGTTCAGGGAGTGTTGAATGTGAACACTTACGTCAGTGCGTGTGCGATGATCAGCATTTTGAGGCAACTGCGGACATCTCTCCTTGAGGTTCCGGCAAGGTAGTGTTTCCAACTGCAATATTTACAACTATTTGGTCAAAGAATCAGTCAGGTGATAGGTGAAACTTTGCAAAAATGCCGCTATATTGGACAAGAACATCCATCAGTTACTCGTCCCTAGATTTTCCGTGCTGGGCTGATGTGATTTTCCACCAAATTTAATGGAGAATCCACTCATACGCGGGAGATTTGAGTGCGGCTGGAGCTCTCAGCAAGCGTTTAGCATCACCAGCAAATGCGTCTAATGCTCGCTGCGAGCGTTTAGCCGTGAAAGGGTTAACCCTTTCTATCCGTGACGCAGACGTCGGCGTCACAGTATGGAAAGGGTCAAAAGGAAATGGAAGAGGATTAATCCTCTTCTAAACCTCTCAATCCTTCTCTATATTAAGAGGAAATGGAAGAGGATTAAGAGGTTTAAAATAGGACTAACGGTGACGCTGTCGGACGCCTGTTGGACGCTGACGCGCGCCGGAGTGAAGGGGTTAAGGCAGCTTAATATTTTTTGAGGGATTCGAAAAGTAACTTTACAACTTTCATTCTGAGAGAAGCTGTGATCTTGAGAAGAGTGATATAATTGATGATTACAAAGTTTGGTTTATGTCACCTGTTAATGATCAATATTTGATGTATATAGATTGTAGTGTGCTTATAATTAAAAGAGACTTTTATGAAGCATTAATGAATTCTTCAGAAGAATTGGCACTGGCAAGAATAAGTAACATGTTATTATTATTATTAAGCACATGTCTTCCTATTATCAGGTCATCCTCTTGCTTTGTATGGAGCTCTCACCATAACAGTTCTCTTCCCCTTTCACAGCGACGATCTGAAGAATTCTTCTGACCAGAGGCTGGTCACTGCCTCAAGTCTGGCCACCATTTTGCTGAAGTACTACATGGTGCGCAGTCCACAAGCCCAGCAGCTGATAGACCGCTGCCCCATGTATGTGAGCAAGGAGAGACCTCTCAGAAGCAAGATCTTTAGGGGAAACAAGAAGGTGAGTGCTCAAAACTACTCTACCTCCACATTCATAGTTTTGGTGTTTGCTACACATAGTAGAACCCTCGGGTCACTGAGGAGCTCAGCTTTAATAGAAGCGTGACCGTCTTCTACCGTCTGAAGCTATGAGTGACTGAGAACCTGCTAAATATGGACCAAATTAGAGACATCCTGGAATGTACATTAGCATGCTCCTCTCAGAACCATGCAGCCTGTAGTATTTTGGTGTTCACTCAGATGTCATTGTTACTGGGTGGTTTTGGTTACCAAATAAACCAACTTGCAGTGGCTGGCATTCAGCTCCGATGCTTCCCAAGAATAGGGAAGAATTGAATGCCCAAATCTGTCGTACAGTCGACGATAGAGAGTAGTGTCACGGTTTTCAGAATGTTTAGCCTGGTGGCAGTATCTGGCAACTATACCACGGTGGCGCATTCACTGGCGATGTTAGTGACGCGTATCAGTGTGTACAGTGTGTGTGTGTGACTGTGAAATTATAGTATTGTATAATATTATATTATATTATAATATAATGTTAGAAATATACCAGATTACATGAATGCAATTTAGAAATGCGATAATGAATGTCTTCTACATGATGATGATGATAATGACGAGGTAAAACATCACGAACAGTCTGAAACACTTTTTCTTATTAAACTTTGAAAATACCGTGTGCAATCCTGTCCTTCACAGAGGCAGGCAGTGACTAATGCTTCTTACCATCAAACAGCAAATAGGCTTGAGTGCCTGCAGACATAAGGGCTTTAATAGAATACCGCTGCTCCAGCGTCGTTTCACTTCTGCTCTCCATGGCCATGCCGTCAAAGCCCGCGGTCGACGACGCCATCATGTGAACGTTTATAGCCTATTATTACGTATAAATTTTTTTAATAAAGAACAAGTGTAAGTTAAAAGGCATAACAATCTCCCTTAATAAGTGCAGTATATTTTTAAATGTATCATAGTTTGATACACAACTTAGAATTGCTCTTGACTAAATTCGAACGAAACTAAAAGCTCGTGTCAAAATGTGGCGACAGAGCCTAAAGAAAAAATATTTATTAAGCGTTAGCAACGGGCACTTTTGATAAATATCTATCCTAAAATTATGTAGAGTGCACCTGTGACCACCGATCACCACAACAATACGATTTCGATAGGATGTAATAATTTTCATGTCGCGTGGAGGGGTTGCTAGATGTCGCTTTCAGAATAAAACTTACTGGACACTGTGACACTACTCTCTACAGCCGACTACATTACATTATTGGCCATCATCACCATCACACACACTGGGGGGGGGGGAGAGAGAGAGAGAGAGAGAGAGAGAGAGAGAGAGAGAGAGAGAGAGAGAGAGAGGATAAACTAAACTGACCAGTATTTAGACCTGGGTCATTCATGGTGGATTGCCACATGTCTCCATGGCCACAATCTACTTCAGCACTAGTGTCCACACCAAACCAGGGGACTCTGGTGGCTGTAATAAAGCGAACGGGTTAAGGAGAGTTTTATGTTACTGAAGTCAATTAAAAAATGATACTTATTGCACCATCTTCAAAATGGCAGTAGTAGGGGTTTAAATGGGGAAAATTGGTACAAGTCCAGGGGTGGCAGCACAAGTGAACCAAACTTAAATTTGAGTCAGCTGTACAGCACAAAGTGTAGCATCAACTGATGAGACAAATGATGGTGTATAGAGGCTGTACAAAATACAAACATTTTTAACTTTATACATTGCCTCATAGATACCTATTTGTGTTTCAGCAAGTGTTCCGGGACCACCACTTCAACCAGCACACCTACTACAGCGTCACCTACTGCAACCACTGTGGCCTCATCATTTGGGGTATTGCTCCGCAGGGCTACCAGTGCACCAGTAAGTGCTGAGGGGCTGACGAGTTCATGAAGGCTGGCTGAGGGGATGTACATGTTTAGTCTTTTTTTTAAATGCCTAGAAAGTGACAATTTTACAGCATATGACATGTTCAGCATTTGAAATATCATATGCTATCCAGGGGTGAGGAGATGGATTTAAAAAGAATTGACTCTTCCTCTGACTCGAGGGAATCTTCAACCGCTTCAATACGGTGACGCCGATGTTGGTGTCACTGTCAGCATCACCGTATGGAAAGGGTTAATCCTCTTCTAAACCTCTTAATCCTCTTCCATTTCCTCTTAATCCTCTTCTAAACCTCTTAAGAGGAAATGGAAGAGGATTGAGAGGTTTAGAAGAGGATTGAGATGTTTAGAAGAGGATTAAGAGGTTTAGAAGAGGATTGAGAGATTTAGAAGAGGATTGAGAGATTTAGAAGAGGATTGAGAGATTTAGAAGAGGATTAAGAGATTTAGAAGAGGATTGAGATATTTAGAAGAGGATTAAGAGGTTTAGAAGAGGATTAAGAGGTTTAGAAGAGGATTAATCCTCTTCCATTTCCTCTTAACCCTTTCTATACTGTGATGCCGACGTCTGCGTCATGTATGGAAAGGGTTAAGGTCGTGAGTCTGACTTGACTCCACACTCCCTCCCCCCAAAATAACATTTCTCCCCCCAAAACACATTGAATCAATGTTCCACAAAAATTGCCCTCAAACTACTTTCATGGGATGTCCTTCCACAAGAGCTTCCTCAAAAGCTAATATCTCACAAATATGTGGGAATTTCCCATGAAGTGGCAACACTGGCATGTAAATGTGTTGGAGTTGGAAATATTTTTACTGACTCCGACTCTGACTCCAGCCAAAAGCAGCAGACTCCTTGACTCATGACTCCGACTCTGACTCCAGCCAAAAGCAGCAGACTCCTTGACTCATGACTCCGACTCTGACTCCAGCCAAAAGCAGCAGACTCCTTGACTCATGACTCGACTCTGACTCCAGCCAAAAGCAGCAGACTCCTTGACTCATGACTCCGACTCTGACTCCAGCCAAAAGCAGCAGACTCCTTGACTCATGACTCCGACTCTGACTCCAGCCAAAAGCAGCAGACTCCTTGACTCGTGACTCCGACTCTGACTCCGACTGCACACCCATGACGTTATTCTTTGTTGGGCAGGCAGCACCTTTATGGCCTTTGTGTTTATATAAGGAAGAAGGACGATTTAGGAAGTTGAGAATGATTTTAAGGAAGGTTGGTGTGAGTGATGAAAGTATTAAATCAGATAATGGATTCTCACTCAAGGACCAACGAGGAGATGAGCACCAAGGTCACGTGCAGCTGTAGCATATGCCCCCAACTCTGCCTTTACTTAACCTGTCTGCTGTGATTGGCAGGGATTTGACTTTCACTGGTAGCCTGGTCACATATACTCCCAGGTCTTTCTCTGCTTCTGTGGTGGATAGTGGAGTGTTTCCCATGTGGTATTTGGTATGCTGGATATACCCTCCCAAGGTGCATGACTTTACATTTTTCTTCATTGAATTGTAGCAGCCACTTTTTGTTCCATTTCTTTAGCTTGGTGATGTCTTCTTGTTGGATATTCGCAGTCAAGGGGTTAACGTTACTTTTCTCTTCCCCAGACTGTGAGATGAACATTCACAAGTCATGTGCTAAGCAGGTGGAGGAAGTGTGCATTGGGCAGCTGCACAAAAAAGACAGGAGTCGGGATACAAGGTTTAGTGCCATTCTGGGCAAGATTATCTCTGATGAGGGCAAACGCAAGATCTCGCACATCAACGCTGCACAAAGTAAGTATCTTTTTGTTCTGAAAGGATGCCTCATGATGGAGGTTGGGGGGAAGGTTTGTTGTAGTTTTAATGCAGTTCAGTAACTGTGCTGTGGCTGGTATGGGGATGTGAAGAATAAGGGCACTGGAAATAACATTGGTGAAAAGTATTTGTGGATTTTGCAGAATTCAAAGCATAAAAATTTTCATATTGCTTGAAAAATTTGGTGTGACAAGTTGCTTGCCAAGATGACGGATGCTGTGGTGTTGTGTACCATGTACAGTTTCATGTGATGTAGTTGTCAAGAGAGACTGTGGGCCTGAAGTAAGGGAAACAAATTATCAAGTTTTTTGATAGGTGTAACATATGTGTGTAAAACTGAGTAAAAGTACCTCTTATTTAGGAGACACGCGCTCCCTCTCTTACTCTATGGCTATGAGACAAGGACTCAGAATAGTGACTTGAAGAGGCAGAATGATGCCTGTGGAAATAAGTCTGTATGCAGAATCATGGGATATTGCTGGAATGACTGTCAAATTGTCAACTACTCCATGAGGCTCAGTTGAAGCCTGTTTCCTGCATAGTCTGTGAATGCCAACTCTGGCTATGCAGGCATGGGGCATGCTTCTTGGAATACCACCCTGCTCACCAGGTTGTTTCTGTAAGAGACAACTCTGGGTGCAGGAGGCCACTGGGATGACCACAGAGCTCATGGCTTGAGCAAGTTGATGAATCTTACCATGAGTTACTTTGGATGGGTAGGGGCCTGCATATAGACTTGCCTGGAGGAACTCCCACGCTTGGTGTTGTAGGGTGGGCGAGGTGACATGCTCTCTGGTGTGTTTACCTATTTGTAGTCTACAGGGCCCGAGCTAAGGTCAAATAGTCCTGTCTCCATATCTACATCCATCCAGCCTTTCCTTCATTTGATGGACACTGCTCGCTTCCACCACCTCTTCCTGCAAGCTGTTCCATGTGTCAACACTTCTATCTGGAAAACTATACTTTTCAAGTCCCTCAAACAGGTTCCTTGATTAAGTTTCTTTCCATGTCCTCTCAGCCCCCGCATTCTCGCAGTAGAGAAGAGATCATCTCTATCCACCTCATCAAACTTATTTACCAACTTATACAGCGTGATCAGATCTCCTCTCTCCCTTCTTTGTTCCAATGTCGTCAAGTCCATCTCCTTCAATCTGTCTTCATACATCATATTCGAGAGTTCTGGGACCATTTTAGTTGCAGTTCACTGTATTCTTTCCAACTTTCTGATATCCTTCTTTTTGTGAGGCAATCACACAACAGCAGCATATTCAAGTTTTGGTCTTATCAGTTATTATAATTTTCTTCATCATTTCCTTGTCCATATAATGGAATGATACCCTTATATTTTGCATCATCCTGTAGGTTTCTCCAAACAACTTGTTTATGTGCTTTTCTGGGGATAGTGAGTCTTGCATCGTTACTCCTAAATATTTTTCTTCATGTACCACCTTTAAGTTTTCTTCTCCCATCCTGTATGTTTTCCTCGGTCTATTTTTTACTTTTCCCCATTTCCATAACATGACATTTGTTTGCATTAAATTCCATCTCCCATAACTGGCTCCATCTATACACTCTATCCAGGTCTTTTTGCAGTTCTTCACAGTCTTCCTCTGTTTTCACCTTTCTTATTAACTTTGCATTGTTTGCAAAAAGACTCATATAACTTTTTATACCCATCGGCATATCATTTATATATATTATGAACATTATTGGTGCCAGAACTGAGCCCTGAGGAACTCCATCCTCTGCTCTCCTCCAATTTGATTTCTCTAATCACTGTTCTCATATTTCTTCCTGTTAAGTAATCCTTTATCCACTAGATGACCTTTTCGCCCATTCCTCCCCATTTCTGTAGTTTCCAGATTAACCTTTTGTCCGGAACCTTGTCAAAAGCTTTTTTCAGATCGAGATATACGCAATCAGCCCATCCGTCTCTCTCTTGCACCATGTCTATTGCTCTTGAGTAGAAACATAGTAAGTTGGTGACACATGATTTCCCTTTTCTAAATTCAAATTGTCCTTCATTTATCATGTTTCCCTTTTCTAAATGTTCAACCCATTGTTTTATTATACTTTCACAGATCTTGCACATTACACTTGTTAAAGAGACTGGCCTATAATTTAATGGTTCAGTTTTATTTCCACTTTTATAAATTGGTACAATGTTTGCTCTCTTCCACTCTAAGGGCACTTTTCCTGTATTTATAGAGCATGTTATTATGTCATAAAGTGGCTCCAATAATTCATTTCTACACTCTTTTAGCACTTTGACTGGAGATTTCATCCGGTCACATAGCTTTCCTTCCATCTAAAGTTTCCATCAGTTTCAACAGCTCCCCTTTCTCAACCTTTACATAATTTAGCTTCACTTCTTTACAATTTTCGAGCCCCCTGTCAAAGTCGGTCTCTTTTATAAATACTTTATGAAAATTTTTATTTAATATTTCTGCAATTTCTTCGTCCTTTTCGTAGAATACATTTTTTTCTTTTAGCCTTTCCACTCCTTCATTTCTTTTTAGCTTCCCATTTATGAATTTATAAAACATTTTTGGTTCCTCCTTACAACTAGAAACTATTCTTTTTTCAAATTTAGCTTCCTCTTCTCTCCTTATTTTCACATATTCATTTCTTTCTTTTATATATTTGTCTGTTATTTTTATTTGGTCTTTTCTTTAAATTCCTCCATGCCTTATTTCTGTTTCGTTTTGCTGTTTCACACCTCCATCCAAACCATGTTTTCTCTCCTTTAGCTTTTACTATATAGTATGGAACATATATCTCTATTCCACTGTTGTAAATATTCATAAAAAGGTCATATTTCTTTTGAATGTGTACTCCTCTTCATATCACTCCAGTCTACCCCAGCGAAGAAAGTCTTTAGTCCAACGTAATCTGCCTTTGCGTAGTTTTTCCTTTTTTCCTTATATGCCTCATCTCGATGTTCATATAAACCTTTTCTCCCTTCTCCCTTTCTTTCGCCTCCTATCAACACCGTTACACCCGCTCATCTCTTGTCCACCAATTCATCAGTTTTTCGTTCTTCATTCTCCAAAAAAATGTCTTCTTATCTTCCTCTGATCTTTCCTCATTCCTTTTTTTGCTTCATTAATCAATTCTTTTACCTTCATTCTTTCATCCTCTGTCATATTTCTCCTCACATATATTTGTTTATAATCTTCAGAATTGTTCAATCTCCACGACTTATTTAGGATGGTTTCTGTAGTTATTTGGGATCTTAACTTAATCTTTAATGGCCTGTTCTTTCCTTCCTCATACTTTCCCAATCTTGTTATTTCATCTACTTCTTCCTCTTTCTTTTCCTCCGCTTCAGTATTCATGTTTCTCAGTATACCTTTCACCTTATTCCCCTCACAACTTTCCCTCCGGTTCTTCACTGTTTTTTTCTTCTTCTTTTACACCAAACAATATAACACATTTTTTCTTATCTGCCATGTCCCTCACCATTGTTCCTTTATTTCTCAGTATATTTACAACTTCTTTTTCTATATCTTGTCTCTGTTCCTGTTGTTGTTGCTCTAATATTTCCCTGAAGCTTGTTTTTTCCTTGTTCTTTTCACTTCTCCACTCCTTCAACTCGTCACTGACTACATACTTAATCTGTTCCTCCACCCTTGCACCCGCGTTTTGCTGGTCATTTCCTATTTTCTCTGCTACCTCTCTCTTTATCATTTCTTTCATCTTCTCCATGTCTTTGTTTGTCCCAATCAGCCCTCTCTCTCTCTCTCTCTCTCTCTCTCTCTCTCCATTTTCATAATTTTTTATCTCATGGTCTTTATCTAGTTTTTCCATCTTCAGCTTTGCTATCTCTTTCTGGTTTTCCAGCTGTTCCTTCGTCAACTTCATTATTGCCTCTCTTAAACTCTCTGACATTCTCTTTGTCTCTTCATCACTTTTCTTTGCCCCCATTGATGAATAGATAACTCTGACTTTGCTTTCTGGGAAAAGGAAGTTGGGGTCACAGTAGCTAGAGGATGCAGTTTAGGTTTGTTGTTTCAGGAAAGAAAAGATCACCAAAGTCATTGTGTAAACACATGTCTATAATTCCACATCACCCATCTTCCATCTTTTGCTCTCACCATCACTGAAGGAGGACAATGAATGTGAAAAATGGTGATTAATACATAGAAAATTGATATAGGAGTAGGAGTTTGCCTGTTTCACTGGATATATATCACACCATTAGCTAGTTTTCTTAGTTTGGATCTCAAAGATGATGCTCAGTAGAGGAAGTGTGGTCAAGAAGATAATTGAATAATGATGGAAATAATATTGCTGCCCAACACACTCTGTGATGTGCCAGAGTGCAGCGAGCATGATAGAAGCAGGAACCATTATGATGCCTCTCCAAAAACTTCTTGCCTTTTTATTTTGGAATCTTCATCTGAACACTGTTTGTGGGAACAGTACCATTGTGGGCTTTATTATATCTTTTTCTCTCTCTGTCTCCCTTTGACAAAGCTCCTCACACTAACTGTTGCTGAAATTACAGGCTCATGGAGTAGTTGGGAAAGTAAGTATTGCTCTGGACTAGGGCGTGGCATAGCAGTAGGAAGCAAAGATTCATAATCAATGGTAAAAGATCTGACCACGGCTGTGTAATGAGTTGGGTCCTTCAAGGATTGGCATTGGGCCCACTGCTGCTTAGCATTTATATCATTGATTTAGATACAGGAATCAGTAGTGATGTCAGTAAATTTGCTGATAAAGATCGACAGAGTAATTGAGTCAGATCAGGACGCTAGTGTACCCCAGGATGAATTAAACAGATTATATTATTGGTCGAGCAATGGCAGATGGAGTTCAGTGTCAGGATCTGCAGTATTCTAAGTGTAAAGTTGAGGGCATATGCTATAGCTGTACGTGGCCGTGTTGCTCGTTTCCATCACATTGACCCTTGAGCCTGTGGTGGAAAGAGCCCATTTACCCTGTGACACAAGGTCAGTGTGACATCCTTGTTACCACAGTTTGCCTTAACAAGGTTTCCTCAGGTACCCATTTATCGACCAGCCCAAAAGGGAGGATGAACAGCTGGGTGAGCTGCACACCAACTGCCCAGGCTGGGATTTGAACCTGGGCCTGCGGATTTTTGCCAGGCACATTAACACTAGACCATGGAGGAGTTACTAGACCATGGAGGCCATAATCATTACTGAAATGACACTCCCCTAAGCAGGTCTAGGTGTGAGAGGGCTCTGATCCAAGGGCAAAATGCATTCAGGTTAGAAGTTATGCAATTAGGTTACTGGGTTTCATTTCAAGGAGTGTAAGCAATAGTAGCACTGGAGTCATCCTCAAGTTGTATTTAGCATTAGTTAGGACTCATCTCAATTGTGCAGTTCAGCTCTGGTCACCTTACTATAGAATGGGTATTAAAATGTTAGAATCAATACAGAGGAGGATGACAAAATGATACACGGGTTAAGAAACTTTTTATAAGAGGATAGACTTAAATATATAAATCTTGATCCAAGTTTATAAATGAATGAAGATTTATATTTATAAGAGTTTGGTGATAAGAGAAACTAGTAGGATGAGTAGCAATGGAGTTAAGTTGGGTAAAGTCAGTTTCAACAAGGACATAGGCAAGAATTGGGTTGGCAGCAGTGGTGGATGAGTGGAACAGGCTTGGCAGCCATGTTGTGAGTGTCAATATGGTACATACATTAAAAAAAAAGAATTAAATTCATGGATAGTGAGTTTAGGTGGGGTTAGGTTCACAGGAGCTGCCTTGCATAGGCAGACTGGTTTCTTGCAGCCTCCTTATGTTCTTATGTTATGACTCAGAGGATAAACAAATGCACTAACCTTTTTTTGCAAAGTGCATGATCATAATCAGATTCTAGTGGTGTTTAACATGTACTGGATGCATTGGTGCAATCTCAGATATTAATTTTAATGCCTCTGATATGCATCCAGCATTACTAAAGTGTAATTGAGTTTACGTGTTGAGCACATGAAGCTGTTATATCTGTTTATCATCAGAGCCATAGTTTCCCCCTTATCACAGTGGTTAGGTGACAGCACCTCCTCGGTGCAGTGGTTAGCATTCCTAAGTATGAATCCGCAGACCTGGATTCGAATCCCGCCCTGGGCGGGGTTCGGGGTGCTCATCCTTCCTTTTGGGATGGTGGATAAATGGGTACCTGGGGGAAGCCTGGGGGAGGTAAACTGTGATAACCCAGATGATGCACTGGCCCTGTGCTGGATTAGTGGGTCATCTCCCACCACAGGCTCAGTGGCCAATGAGACGGAGGTGAGCGCCGCTCCCACACACAGACATGGTGTATGCCCCCAACTTTACCTTCCCAGCTCTCCTAATGCTGTCCTTCTTTAAACTCTGCCACTCACATTCTTACATATCAGGCAACACTCCTGTGTATTTAGACATCAGTATTTCTCTTTAGTATCAAATTTATTAATCCCATTGTAATAATACCACAATTTAGCACAAAGTTGATTTAGAACAATTACATTGATACCTGTCTTGTGTAAACTAGAGTTTCTACTAGACTTAGTCTCTTGATAAGTCATAATTTTTAGGCAGAGTATTGCTAAAACTCACTCAGAGTTCAGGTGCATTCTGTTTAGCCAGTGAGGTGGGATAGGGCAGAGCCCTTTCAGGGCATTTTGGCAAAGATGAAAAAGTAACAACTGTAGTTAGAAATTTATTATTTTGTTTAAAATTCTACTTTATTGTTAATTATCTTGGTATGGTTATCAGTGAGTCTCAGGTGTTTTGGTAGGTTAAGGCATTGTACTACTAACATCCCTTGTGTTCAGGCCACCACTAACCCTGCTCTCACCATTGCCTCACCAGACAGTACATTCTATGTCTCGGCTGTGAACTCTCCGGCGGGCGCGCTAGGTACAGTCCCATGGCTGCCAGTACTGCACAAGTGTGTGTGTTTCATGCTTGAAGCAGTAGATAAGAGCATGATCACCATTTATGTGCACCTCCAAGCTAGTGCTTGGATTTGATTTTGTAGAGGCACTTAACATGTAGCTCGATTTTTATGCCTTTTTACGTATTATAAGCTTGAACAGTGTTGAAGAGCTTAAGTAAGCTGCATCATGTTATTCAAAATTGGAATTGTTTCAAGGCAAAGTGTTCCCTGTGTTCCATCCAGGGGAAGGAACATCATGAAGCAGGTGTTGGCAGGGTGGGTTTGTCTGTTTGTCCCTTCCGGGGCCCGTGATTGTGTAGAAGTATTGGCAGAAAAAATATGACTCTTGATATTAGAGGGTCCATCTGTCTTGAGTTCCTGTGAATCTCATTGCCTTGCTCATTAGTGATACAACATGCTATGAAACTATGATAGTGCCAGCATCTTTTAGTCTAGATTTGTTTTCTGTTGTTAAGGTTTATTGGGCTGTAGGAGTATCATCAGCATTGAGATTAACATGAGGTAGAGGAGGCGAAATATCATCCAAAACCAAAGTTACTATTGAGTTTAGGTATGGGAGATTTAGATGGGAAAACAGCTATAGCGGTCCCTGATCAGAGTTACAACCCAGCTGACCCAAACCATCACACATTGCTATTGTGTTGACTTGAATGGAACCACTCTGAGGGAACACATGATATAGGCCGGTATTATAAGACACTCGCTCCTCACATCAACTATTTTTAAAGGTCATAAAGGGGATCAATTGGGTTCTAATGAGTGTTTCCTTAGGCTCATGCTACTGAGGAAGGGTCAAACTGCCACCAGGGTCATAAAGCTACTCCTGGAAGTGCCCTCAACTCATACGAAAGCCTTGTCAAAAATGTGAACTTATATGACAAAATGTTTTAAAAATATGGCCCATAATTTAAGACTAAAACTCCTTTGGCATTTAGGAAGAGGAGTAATTAGTAGTAATTAGGGCAACCTGCTTCAGGAGTCGTGGCCTTGCTGAGTCTCGTCATCACAATTGGCAGTGTTCATATTACCGTTTAGAATGGGAGGCGCTGCTCTACAAGATGCTACACACCGCCATAAAATTTAACTCAGTTTTCTTTTTCGGGCAATGCAGAGTGAGTTTATCATAAAAATATTATGTACATATTTTTATGGTCCATTTAACCCTTAGATTACGGCTATCGTATATATAAGTGCGCTACCACATGCCCCACCTGTATGGGAATCATATATATAATCATCACACTACGCTCTCTACGTTGCAAATATACCGGCAGTTCTTGACTCAGAAGAATGGTGGAGGCATCTGGCATCCGTACACTCTCATTTGTCTCAGCGCGCAGCCCACCGAAGGCCACAGATCATTTTCCACTTTTGTTCGGAATACATCTGTCATGTCTCGTGACACATCAAGCAGTTCCTCTGCTCTGGGCGGAAGTAGAGCGTGGGAGAATCAAAGTGACAGTGACTCTGATGACTGCTATGGTAGTGACATTGACAGAGGAGGGAGGGGCAAGTAGGTAGAGAGAGAGAGAGAGAGAGAGAGAGAGAGAGAGAGAGAGAGAGAGAGAGAGAGTGGGGTGCTTCCACGTGATGCGTCACGGCCACGAGAAAATGCACAATATTTTCGGCTGTCATAACTTATTTATTATTATTATGAGAGAAGTTTTATTACACCACCATATATTCTAGATGAATATACAATTATTGCAAGGACACCATTTCCACCTCTTTTAAATGTCTAAATTTTCCCCGTGCACACCATCCAGAGAAATATATCGCCACCTGTACTCCAAGGGTTAAGGTGAGTGCCGTGCTAAATGATGAGGTCACAAAATAGTATAAGGATGTTCTTTGAATTTGGCAATGTACAACTGGGGATGAGTATTCATCAGTTTTTACATGTGGATGAATATTACTTGATTTATACTTTTATTCAATTCATTTCATGCCTAACAATTCTAAACAATCAGTCAAGCACGTGTGTGTTTCTCGCAGCTCCACGGGAACCCAGCTCAGCCTCTGGCATCAAACTCACCCTTATTTCTTGTTCTCTTCTCTCTTGAGTCTGATTTCCAGTCAGCCACAGAACATATAAAGTGTGTCATATCGAATGCTGTCTAAGTGTGTCGACAAACGTTTGTATGCCTGGCATCAGGAATCCCAGACGAATGTCTAGACTACATTCTGTATCGTTTACAGCAGATTTATCTGCTAATTTGACTTTACGATTCAGTGAGTTCATACAAGGAAAACTACTAACATAGCTCCTTAGTTGTACTGATTGTCACTTACTGTTTATATAACATCCTACCTCTGGTTATAATGGCTGGTAATTGTGAAATACAGGCAGCGTTATGCATGTTATCTATTTCTAACAATACTCTAGAGACACATTAAGTATGATGTTTTCAGATAGTGAAAATGTCCTGCATGTATTATTTAAGAGGTAAGACATACACCCTCTGATCTTTTGTCTGTGCTGCCTCCGTCCATGGGATCTGTAGTCTCCTGACAGAAATTATATTTTCTTTTAAAATCATTGCTGGTGACCACTAGGATTATATAAATAGCATTATAAATCAAATAATATTCCTACACATGCGTAAAACCAATAAATGTTTATCTCATGATGTGTACAGCCATTGCCACACCACCCACAGAACATCCCCACAACTATTTTGTGACCTCATTATAAGGCACGGCACTCACCTTAAATGAATCATAAAAATATGTGCAAAATATTTTTATGATGAACCACTTGGATACATGCATTCTGCATTGCCCCAAAAAGAAAATTGGTACAAATTAAACATTCCGACAGCATGTAGCATCTTATGACCTGGTGGTGCGCCTCTTTAACCAGTGGTGACAGTTGGTGCAAAAAAACAGAACTCCTCTCGGTTTTCTCTCAGCCAGACACAGTGCGCTGGTGATCTCTGCCACTCTTAACCTTTGCCACTGCGTCTAGTTAATGTGCTTCAGAGTTCATTATAAAAAACTGGCAAGTTTTTTGTATCTGAAGGTAACAAATTAAATATATTTGGATCTGTCCTTCTCAGCACCACTGTAAACTTTCATAAAGTTCTTTTTTAACCCGGTAGCAGTGGGGATAATGTTTCTTAATGGTCCCTCCAAGCGAGAAAAATGAGAGAAAATCACCCCTCACACAAACCATTTCATAATATATATCAAAGCATTTGTGACCAGATTATGTATCATCTGTTTTGGGGGGTTAATATCATGGCACAAATTTGGCCTGTCGCTACCACACGGTAAAGCCACAGATTTGGCCTGTCGCTGCTACCGGGTTAATACAGCACTCCTCATATCTTCTATTGGAGCCACAGACACAGCACAGTAGAAGTTTTCTGAAAGTGTTTGCTTAATTTTGAAACAAATTTTGAACTGCAATGAGCCATCACCTGTGACCTACCTTGCCCATTGTCTAGAAGTCTCCAACATGTCTGCATGCAGAGGACAGTGCTGAGTCTCATGGTCATAGCTTTGGATTATGCACACCTTACCATTAATAAGTATTAGGATTTACCAGTGTGTGATTTAAAGAAAATATTTTGTGGAGGATAGTGTAAAATATCAGTTTACCAATTTTAAGATGAAATCTTAATAATTTTATGGTTTCATCACTATTTATTTGTTTTTGGGGTGTTCTTAACCCAGTAGCAGTGCGGATCATGTTTCTTAACCCTTACTTTGCGCGTGGTGTGGGACGTGACTATCCCCTCTGGCGCAGTCGAGCAGCCCAATGGGGGGTCTCTTTTAACCTCTGTATCTCAAAAACTATTCATTACAGCTAAAAAACAAAAACGCCATTGAAAAGAGGAGGCCCAGATCAATAGGAGTCGGTTATGTATGCCTCTCCTGCGAACATACATGCACGTTCAGGGAGTGTTGAATGTGAACACTTACGTCAATGCGTGCGTGATGATCAGCCATTTTGAGGGAACTGCGGACATCTCTCCTTGAGGTTCTGGCAAGGTAGTATTGCCAACTGCAATATTTACAACTATTTGGTCAAAGAATCAGTCAGGTGATAGGTGAAGCTATGCAAAAATGCCGCTATATTGGACAAGAACATCCACCAGTTACTCGTCTGTAGATTTTCCGCACTGGGCTGATATGATTTTCCACCAAATTTAGTGGAGAACCCACTCAATTGGCAATCCTGTGTTGTGAGAAATATTGTTGGAACACTCTCATATGCGGGAGATTTGAGTGCGGCTGGAGCTCGCAGCGAACGTTTAGCACCACCAGCAAATACACCTAATGCTCGCTGCGAGTGTTTAGCAATGAAAGGGTTAATGGTCCCTCTTAGCGAGAAAAATGAGAAAAAATCATCACTCACACAAACCATTTCATAATATATATCAAAGCATTTGTGATCAGTTTATGTATCATCTATATTTGGGGCTTATATCATCGCACAAATTTGGCCTGTCGTTGCTACACAGTAAAGCCACAAATTTGGCCCGTCGCTGCTACCGGGTTAATGAACCAGTTGTATATTTATAACTTATAAGTTGGGTGCATTCTGTGTAAGAAAGATGGGAAAATGCTTGAAGGGAACAAGGCTGGGCCATCTATGGTGGTGATCTGCAGAACAGTACTCAGAAAATGTACCCATGGGGTAATATGATGCAGGAGAATGTGTTCCAATGGCCTCCAATGGATGTGTGTTGTGAGTAGTTTTGTGTGTTCTTCAACTAACCAATCTGTGTGTGTGTGTGTGTGTGTGTGTGTGTGTGTGAAGAGGAGTCTGTGCAATTGATGATGTTGATTCCTTTGTTTATACGTTTGAAGTAAGTCCATCATCAAAGCTTGCTAACAGGAAATGTAAAGACAACATAGGAAGGGAGCTTGGCTGGGTAATCCGTATGAATTATTACTGAGGGGACAACAGATTAGCAGAATGGGCTCAAGGTAAAAATAAAATAAAAAAGAGCCTTTACTGCAGTCCCACAATCAGAGGAATAGGAAATGTGACTGACAGTTTTGACAAGCACTCTAAATAGATAATTATTGACAACTAAATAATCAAGTTGTAGAAACAAACAAACACATAGCTTTGATTTAAGGCATCTGAAATTTCATTGGTAGTTACTAGTAATTATCAATCAAACGATCAATGGGGGCATACGCCGGGGGGCGCGTTGCCTCGCCCACCCTACGACGCCAAGCCCAGGGGTCTCTCTGGGCGAGTCTCCATGCAGGCCCCCTTCCCAACCCCTGTACCTCCTGGCAGGTTCTATCGACTTGCTCAAGCCACAAATTCAGTTGGCGTCCCCTTGGCCTCCTCTACCCAGGATTGTCTCTTACAGAGACAACCCGATGAGCAGGATCAGCCTCCGGAAAACGTGCCACGTGCCCGTATAGCTCAATTGGCGTTGACGGACTATGCAGGTAATAGATGTCGAGTCAGTCTCACGGAGTAGTCGCCGGTTCGACACAAAGTCATTCCAGCGATATCCCATGATTCTGCGTAGACACTTATTACCAAAGGCATCAATCCGCCTCTCCAAGTCTCCGTTTAGTGTCCATGTCTCACAACCATAGAGTGAGACAGGGAGCACAAGGGACTTGAAGATCTGGATCTTTGTCCTTCTGCACAGGTACCGACAACGCCATATACTCTTGTTGAGCGAGTCCATAACACCGTGGGCCAGACCAATCCATTGTAAGACTTCCTGGCCAGACTCACCATTGTTATTAACTACGCTACCAAGATACGTGAAACTTTCTGAGATCTCAACGTCTTCGCCACACGCATGAACAGACTGTACTGTGTCATCCAGCAAGCCTCCAAACACCTGCACCTTGGTCTTGGCCCAGGAGACCTTAAGTCCCAAGGGCTTCACCTCATCGGGCAGTGCCTCGAGAGCCACCACCAAAACCTCCAGCGACTCAGCCAGGATTACTGCATCATCGGCAAAAACAAGGTCAGTGACCCTGGTATTGTCAATGGATGCTCCACAATGACTCTGGTCCACAACTCTGCCCAGTACCCAGCCCATACAAGTGTTGAAAAGCAATGGGGCAAGGACACAGCCCTGCCTCACTCCTGCATTCACGGGAAAGAGGCTGGACAAGCCCCCCCCACACTTCACAGCACTCTCTGTCCCAGAATACAGGCCAGTCAGCAAACCAATAGTCCTCGCAGGGATCACACGGAGTTGCAGAAAATCCAGAGTGCCTCACGATGCACTGAATCAAACGCCTTCTTGAGATCGACATAGGCTGCAAGCATTCCCTGTCGAAAATCACGTCGGCGCTCCACCAGTACGCGAAGTGCCAGGATACGGTCAGTTGCTGACTTACCAGTCGTGAACCCAGACTGTTCAGGTCTCTGCAGCCTCAGCAGCTGACTGCGAATTCGCATCAGCAATAGGTGGGCAAGCACCTTCCCTGGAACACTGAGCAGTGTAATACCAACAGTAACTAGTAGGTAATTAATAACAATAAGTAATTATGTCGCTGATCGACAGGCAGTATCTCACGAATGACCCACCCAGCCATTCACACCTGGAGCTCACCTCACATACCAACATGCCGCTTTCCTCTGAAAAATCTATCCATAAACCTGTTCCTGCCCCACCTCTCCCTCTAGCGACCTTGGAGCACCCCCCCCCCCTCCCCATAATGTCATTAAAGCAGCAACCTTCTTTAGCTTACCTCGACTCACCTGTTGACCCGCACCTTCACGCACACAGGCATCTGCCACGCTGCTATATTCAGTGAAATCCGTACCCGACCCTCGCCCACATTTTTATGTTTTTTTGTATTGCATGCCCGCACCCGCGCGCTAACTCCATCAGACCTTTGCCATACAGACATAGATTTCTCCCCGTAACTCCCCTGACAGCATCATTCACTCCCGCGTTGTCCTCGCCCTTGCATCAGGCCCCGCCCTGTCCCGCCCCTCCTCCATTCACATCAGCCCCACACAATTAGTCCACAGGGCCGCCCCACCACCCGGCACATCTCCATCCTAACCTCATCCCATTACCATACCCGCACAATCGGCGCATACGCGATCGTCCCTCATACTTGAGCCCCATAACAACCTTCCTTCCCCTACACACGCCAGCCCCGTCGATCTCCTCGGGCTGCTGCCCCATGGACACCCACTCACTGTATTTAAACCCATATTCTTAAACGTATCGGCATCTCAGTTCGCCTGCCTGAAAAGCCTCCCGTAGAAATTGCTCGGATTTCCATGGACTGTTCCGTGATCCCAGCGATAGTTTGGGGTGGAGTGAGAGTAATCAGAGTGTGAAGTTAGTGGGAGAAGTGTGTGTGTGAAGAGTGGGAGAAGGTCTGCTGAGGTCTGGATCATGGATAGAGGAGTGGACGGAGCAGCGTGTGGTATGGATGGTTTGAGATGGAGTTAGAGATGGAATTAAGTGGGTGTGTGAGTAGGTTGGTGCGAGGTGATCTGATGTGTGGGTTAAGGATTGGAGTGCTAGAAGATAGTGTGTGGATTGAGATGGAGTGGAGTGGAATGGCGCAAGAGAGTGGTCAGAGTGGAGTTATGCATCTTGAACGAGAAAATCATCCATTTAAACCCGGTTATTAATCTTCTCAGTGGCCTTGGGAAATAGTCGTAATGGGAGCCCGATAGGTTTAATACTATTGGCCTACCTACTCCCGTGTCGGTCTTGGCACGTGGTAGCCATTGGACTCCCGATCGAAAGGCCGTGTGTTCGAGGCTCGGCCGCGGCGATACAAAGAGGGGAAAAGTAATGTATTCCGTTGACTCAATCAAGGTTACGGCCCCCGCAAGGCTGGGACGTGTTCGATTGCAGAATGTATGCAGCCCCGTAGAAAAGTAGTATCTACATGTAAGTCGCCACATTATCTTGGCTTTAAATATACAAAGGTTGGTTTTTACTGAGGTATGTGCGGCGAGACTCGAAGCGTGTGTCCGGTGGCTAGTTAAGCGGCTTTCATCTCCCGCTATGGGATATCAGATCTACCTCGCCCGCATACGATCGCCGCTTGCTCTCCCATCCCTGTTAATGATTCCCTCCCTCCACCTTCCTCTCGCCCATATATTCGTGGTGCTGGCAGGGCGGGTGTCGGTGGAGTCGCGGGGCGTGTGGAGGTGGTGGTGGGTGGATGACCGGGAGTGCTGGCGGGCTGTGGGCTGTGTAGGGGAGAGGTTTAGGGGGAGAAACAATGTGTAGGGAGGGGAGCTGCGGCGCGTGTGATTATCGGGGCGGTGATAAGAGGCAGAGGCGCCGCGACCGGTTACTCACGCCTTATCAGGGTTTGTCTCCTGCTCCTCCCTCGGTCACCTGAAGACGGTGTTTGGCAAAAAAATAATGGAGATTCTGACGTGTTGGGGCAATAAGGTGCCGAAACAATCGTTATCATCAGCCATTGTTATTACTCCACTGAGCGACAAGGCTTTTCCTCGCATCCTCCTATAAATGGTTGAAGGGCTTCAATGCGGGTGATGTTATAATGTCTTGGCGGTAAGAAAGTCGGGTAGGGCACGTAGCAATGGGTTCAAGTTGGAAAAATTCAGGCTTGGCAGTCATGTTGTGAGTGCCAATATGATAGATACATTCAAGGAGAGGTTAGGTTATTTCATTGATAGTGAGGCTGGGTGGGGGGGGTGTGGGGGGGTTAGGTGTACAGGAACTGCCTAGTATAAGCCTACCGACTTCACTTGTTCTTTCTCTACCCTGCTTCGGCAAATGCTCGGCTTTCGTAATGCCACCTGGTTCTTTATCTGCCCTGAATTCTGCAGTATCTGGGTTGGCACTCGTTTAGTTTCGTTTTTATATATTATTTGTTCTACATTCGATATGATCATTGCTTCGTGTCTCTGTTCCGGCACGTCTGTTTGGCCACGTGTGATAGGCGTTGAGCCAGTGTTCTCCGAGGGTAAGCTCAGACAGACTTCATCTAGCGCATGTATCTCCTTCCTCTGCCAAGTTATCCTCATTTTATTTTCTTAACGTAGTCAGTCGCCCCGCTGCTCATCACTTCCCCATACACGCGGTGCGGTGACCTTTCTCCTTATCGGGTGTAAGCCATTAGTGCAGCTAAAGATATTCAACCTGTTTTTATTGACAGCAGTTAATGACTTGAAAATATCTCAAAATAAACCTGTTCCCTTATGCTGATGTCTCAAATCTTAAAATTCAGCCTGTCCACAAGTTGGAAGTAGACGATAGCTTGAAGCATATTTTATAATTAAAAGTATTGTGAATCCAAACTTAACTATGGCATAAAAAATATCGGAATTCCCTCGCGCAGCTGTCACCTCTTAGCTGGTGATGCAGTAGTCAGGGAGCAGACGAAGGGAGGCGATTTCAAAGGCAGATGTTAACCTTGGGGAGGGGGGTGGGGGGGCGAGGAGAGCGGCTGCCGGTGCTTGGTTGCGTGGGCTTAACGAAGACTTGTGCTGATGACGAGGCTAAGGTTCATATTATTAAACTCCTAGAAGCATCAGTACATTAATTAAAAAAAGTCTCGCAGAAGTTGTAGGGGTTTTTATAGGTGGCTTCACGACCCTGGCGGTAAGGCTTCCGCGCCCTGACCCGGGGAAAGTCACGACAACCCAACGTGTCTTCTCTGCGGCCTTAAAAAAATAGTCGTAACAAGAGGCCAGAGCGTTTGACAAATCTAAGGACTTTCTAGGATATTAGGAAATAGCTTAGAGAAACATTAACCATAAAAAAATCTCAATAACAAATAAGGAAAGTTTAATTAATTTTTCAGTGCACGGAAAAGGCGTGTGCTGACCACTCGCTACCTTTGCAGTCTATTACTAGTACAGTGTAACTCAAAATGATGTCCACTAAAATAATGAAGTCCACAGCCGCAACCGTTTCCGTCCACCGCATAGAACGATTCATGGGTGTGTGCATTGTCGGTGTGTCGCGCCGCGGGGCATTCACACGTATTATCAGTCGCTCGGGCTTGTTACGAACGTCTTCAAGGCCAAAGAGGAGGTACGTCGGGTTGTCATGAGTGTTTTTTTCCCGTTCGCAGCGCCGAAGCCTTGCAGAACTACCGCCACGCTCAAGAAAGTGAGAGAATGGGCCCAGGAAAATCAGTCGCCCATCGCCTCTGTAGAAAACAAATCCCCTTCGAAGCTCGTGCTGTGTAAAGAAATGCATGTGGCCCGCCCATTCTCCCTCGCACCTCCCTCTCTTTTGCCATTACCTCTCCTTCACCTCCCTGCCTTCCCCTTCCTTGCCCTTAACTCTCAACCCTCCCCTTCCCTTCCCCCTAACTTATTTATCGCCCCTCCCCCTCCGTCATCCCTGCCTCTCGCCCCTCCCCCTCCGTCATCCCTGCCTCTCTCTCCCCCTCCGTCATCCCTGCCTCTCTCGCCCCTACCCCTCCGTCATCCCTGCGTCTCGCCCCTCCCCCTCCGTCATCCCTGCTTCTCGCCCCTCCCCCTCCGTCATCCCTGCTTCCCCTCCGTCATCCATGCCTCTCTCCCTCCGTCATCCCTGCCTCTCTCCCTCCCCTCCGTCATCCCTGCTTCCCTCCGTCATCCCTGCTTCTCGCCCCTCCCCCTCCGTCATCCATGCCTCTCTCCCTCCGTCATCCATGCCTCTCGCCCCTCCCCTCCGTCATCCCTGCCCCTCTCCCTCCGTCATCCCTGCCTCTCTCTCCCCCTCCGTCATCCCTGCCTCTCTCTCCCCCTCCGTCATCCCTGCCTCTCTCTCCCCCTCCGTCATCCCTGCCTCTCTCCCTCCGTCATCCCTGCCTCTCTCGCCCCTCCCCCTCCGTCCTCCCTGCCTCTCGCCCCTCCCCCTCCGTCATCCCTGCCTCTCGCCCTACCCTCCGTCATCCCTGCCTCTCGCCCCTCCCTCCGTCATCCCTGCCTCGCCCCCCTCCGTCATCCCTGCCTCTCGCCCCTCCCCCTCCGTCATCCCTGCCTCTCTCGCCGCTCCCCCTCCGTCATCCCTGCCTCTCTCGCCCCTCCCCCTCCGTCATAAATAAAACAATAAATAATCAGGTCAATAAACAAAAAAGGACCTAATACCGAACCTTGTGGGACCTCACTCGTAACACATCCCCAGTCAGATCTTTTACCATTGATTTGCACTCTTTGCTTCCTATTGAAGCCACGCCTTGACCCAGTTCAAAACTTTACCCTCTAATCAGTGAGCCTGTAATATAAGCAACAGTCGTTGGTGAGGAACTTTGTCAAACGCTTTATTAAAATCAAGATAGATTACATCATAATTTTCATCTCTGTCTACCACCTCAAATACTTTATTGTAGTAGGACAAGAGATTGGTGAGGCATGACCTACCTTTTGTGAACCCATGCTGCGAGTCGTAAATTAAGCTATGTTTCTCTAGATGCTCCCGAATGTTCCTGGCTATTATTGACTCCAGCATCTTGCCTATAACCGATGTTAAGCTAATTGGGCGATAGTTTGAAGCAGCTGACCTGTCCCCCTTTTTGAAAATCGGCGTCACATTAGCTACTTTCCATAGGCTGGGCACATAACCAGTATTTACCGACTTCTTAAAGATGTCGGTTAGTGGGTCACTGAGTACATCACTAAATTCCTTTAATACCCTCGGAAATATCCCGTCAGGACCTGGAGACTTTTTCTTCTTAAGCTTATCTATCTCATCCTGAACTACTTGCCTGGTAATGATTATATCCCTCAATTTATCGCCATCCACACCCTCGTACACCTGAACCCTTTCCGGAATAGTCGTTCGATCCTCTTGTGTGAATACTGAAAGGAAGTAGTCGTTCAACAATGTGCTCAAATTTTCGTAATTTTCTACTAGCTCGCCTGTGTTTGTTTTCAGCGGTCCAATTTTCTCCCGTGTTTTTGTTCTATACATCTGAAAGAAGCCCTTAGGATTACTTTTCGCCTTCACCCTTCAGAACCCGATGTCTGAGTACAATTTTCCCCTTCTTCTGTTTCTCTCCTCCTTCCTTTTCATCATACCTTGTTTCTTACTGTTTTCCCTTCATTTTATTTCTCTCCTTTCTTCGCGTTCCTCCTCCTCCTCCTCCTCCTCCTTTCTTCCTGTCTCAATTTTGCTGCACGTACAGTCTTTCTTTCCCTCTGTTCCTCTCTTCTACTTTCTTTTCTCTATCCTTTTTCCATCCTGTCTTTCTGTTCCTCTCCTCTTCTTTTCTTCGCTTTCTCTTTCCTTCCTTCTTTCTGTCTCTCTACTTTGCCTCACGTTCTGTCTTCCCTTCCTTCTATTTCTCTCTTCTTCCTTTCTTCGTTTTCCTTTTTCCTTCTTTCTTCCTTTCTCTCAACCTCATTTTGCTTCACCTACTGTCTCCCCTTCCTTCTGTTCTCTTCTTCACTTTCCCCTTTCCTTTCTTCTATTCTTCTTTTCTTCCTTTCTCCTCGTTCTTCTTTCCTTCTTTCTTAACTTTTCTTAACCCAACTTTGCTGCTCGCTGGGTTGCCACTTTTTCACAAGTAGATGAGTGAATAGCGAACAGCGGGAGGCACACACACTTTTCCAGCACTGGCGAGAGGTGTCACAAGAGGGTCGTGAGGGCAATGCTTACAGTAAAACGAAGTAGCCGAGAGGAAAGTTTAAGGAGCTCTGGTAGCACACACGGTAGTCGAGTAGAGACAGACAGCTTTTGCTACGAACTGTACACTGGTTTAAAAATAGCCCTTAGGAGTATGAAGGTATTCTCGTGTTCCTCTGCTCGCTCGTTGACCCAAACAAGATTTCTTTGAAAAGTGATCCACTGGAGATGTTTGAAGTGTAATCCAACAGGGACCCTTGAGGCGTATGATTAAACGTGTGTGTGTGTGTGTATGTGTATGTGTGTGTGTGTGTGTGTGTGTGTGTGTGTGTGTGTGTGTGTGTGTGTGTGTGTGTGTGTGCTGAGTGGACCAATATAGCGTAGTTTGTCGTCTGGTTGATCTTACACTTTTTATTGCGGTAAAAGAGACTGACCAAGAACAGAAGTAGATGAACTGACAGATAAATAGACAAAGCAGACCTACAGAAATGACGGGTCAAATTTAGCTGCAGAGGCTTTTTGATACTCCCCCATTGAAAGTCTGTCGATAATATATATATATATATATATATATATATATATATATATATATTTTTTTTTACGTCGTGGCCTATTGCGCCGGTAGGCTTATTCCCGGTGGATCCTGATGGTCGGCCCAAGGCTTCTTCCCGGTGGGGCCCGATGGTCGGCCCAGCCCGTTCAGGCGCTGGCGAATGTTTAGAGTGGCGCCATCTTGCATTGGCTCATGCTGCCCTTCCGGAGCTCTTCTTTAATCCTAGAATCTAGAGTCCGGGTTGATAGGTGGTCTTCTGGACAGCATGTGGGTAGTTTTAAGACACTCGGCGGCGGCTGAAAAATCCCAGCTTGGTGGCACCGGGCGGGCATTGAACTCGCGTCGTCCTGAACGCGGCGCCGTCAATATATATATATATATATATATATATATATATATATATATATATATATATATATATATATAAATGTGAAAGTAGCGCATTGTTAGGACTTAAAAAATTTCTCAAAGGCAGAGAAAAAAAAGTCAGTCGTAATAACCCTCTTTTCCTCTTATAAATCAGTGCTCAAAGGCGCATACTTGCTTTTCATTAGGGTTTTGATCATTAATTTACGCACATATAACGAAACCCCCCCCCCGTTTGGAGTGTCCCCTTGCTGTGGAATGCATGTAACGGGGACGGGAAAGGTCTCGTTGTTGTTGCTGTTGATGGTGGTGGTGATGGGGTGCTGCTTGTAACTGGGATGGTGCTGGTAAAGACTTATTGGGGTGTTGCTATAGGGATGGGGAGGGCCATGAAGTGGCGGTGGTGTGGCGCAGGCAAGTGTTTATAGTGGCGCCATCTTTTCTTGGCTCATGCTGCCCCCCCCGGAGCTCGTTTTTTATTTACTTGGACGGTTTCCTCAAGAGTCCGGGTTGATGATTGGTCTTCAGGACAGCATGTGGGTAGTCTTAGGCCACTCGGCGGTGACTGAAAAATCCCAGGAGGTAGTGGCGGATTCGAACCCGTGTCGTCCATCACGCGGTGATTACGGGGCCTGCACGCTAACCACCCAGCCACTGCCTCCCCAAGCCACCGCCTCCCCAGCTTGTAGTGCATAGGTGGTAACAGTTGTGGTGGTGGTGTGTGGTGGGGGTGTTGCTTGTAGTGTAGGTGGTAACAGTTGTGGTGGTGGTGTGTGGTGGGGGTGTTGCTTGTAGTGTAGGTGGTAACAGTTGTGGTGGTGGTGTGTGGTGGGGGTGTTGCTTGTAGTGTAGGTGGTAACAGTTGTGGTGGTGGTGGGTGGGGTGTTGCTTGTAGTGTAGGTGGGAACAGTTGTGGTGGTTGTGAGTGGTGGGGGTGTTGCTTGTAGTGTAGGTGGTAACAGTTGTGGTGGTGGTGTGTGGTGGGGGTGTTGCTTGTAGTGTAGGTGGTAACAGTTGTGGTGGTGGTGTGTGGTGGGGGTGTTGCTTGTAGTGTAGGTGGTAACAGTTGTGGTGGTGGTGTGTGGTGGGGGTGTTGCTTGTAGTGTAGGTGGTAACGGTTATGGTGGTGGTGATGATAGTGGTGGTAGTAGTGGTGCGGACAGACTCACCCTGTCATGCCGGGGGGGGGGGAGGGGTCGTACCCGGGGTGAGTGTATGACGCGGTGTGTGTCTTGGTCCCTTCACGTCACATCTCCACGCGACGCCTCACGCGGTGGGCGGACACTCCCGACGACGCTGCCTTTGTCCCGTACTTGTGCTCATTACGAGGCGGCTGGCGGCGACATGGGATGGGGGGGGAGGGAATGGCGCCGCTGCTGGTGGTAAGGTGTGCGGAGGGAGAAGGAGAGTGAGGGAGAGAGTGAGGGCATGCTTATTTTTGAGGATTTGCTCTTGTTTGGAGGGAGGGAGGAGACCGGGGAGGGGAAAAAATGTTGTGGGAGAGGAAGGGTTAGGCTTTTAGTGCAGATTTTGTAAGTTGTTGGGTATGTAGGGTATGAAGGGAAGAGCCTCTTTGTTGAAGGCGGGCGGGCCAAGGGTGATGGCTGGCGGGCTGGCATGAGGGGATGGCCGCACTGCACCCGCCTCGCCCGCCGTGCCTTGAGCCTCGTTGGATTAGCGGCAGTAAGGATTCAGAGGGAAGCCAGGTCGAGAATGAACAATGTTTTTGCCGTTCGATGTTCAGGAAAGGAAAAATGTCCAGTAGGTAGGTGTGTTAGCGAAGCATTATTGATGTAGCGCAGGATGAGGCTGACCCAGACTTTCTTCCCACAGTCGAGAAGGCGCGGAAGGGCTACGAGGAGGGCAACACCGACCTCTGCGGACTGGGCGCGGACACCGACAGCTATTCAGGTGAGTGTGGCTTGTCTTGACGTAAAGCAGAGTGTGGCCTGCCGGGCGTGGCTGCCTGCACTGGCTCTTGGTGAAGGTGGGACGGGGCGGGAAGGGGCACTGGGATGGAGGAGGACAGCGCCGCTCCACTGTGAAAGTTCTCCAGGTGATTCATCGCGGGTTGAGAGTGGTGGACAGGCGTCCGCGGCAATTAGGTGCCTCCTTCCACGCCCCTCTGTGGAAATATGAGGCATGCAGATGATGGACGTGACGCGCGTGCCGCACGCCGCCCGTTACGGCACTCAGAGGCACTCCGGCAGCTGCATAGTGGCTGCCCCCGCGATTGCTGCCTTCCCCGGGCCGGAGCGCTCGCTGCCCGTCCAGAAGAATTGAGGCGAACATAATGCTACTGTCCAGGCGGAGGCGAGGAACCGAGAAACGCTGCCGCGCCACGTCACCGTAGATTAACCTTCGCCCCCATTAGCCTCTCGGAACGGTGGCCTGAACTTTGTCAAGACTGTCGGGGAGAGGCCGCGAGCCCGGCGTGAGGAGGCGGCCCCGAGCACCGCGACAAAGACGGCTGTCAGTGGCGAACACCTGCTGAGTGTCCGCCATCAAGGGTCACGGGTGAGCTGGCGTTGCGACAGCTCCATGGGACTCGTGCGCATGAGCGACCTTCCTTGTCTCTGGTCTGTCATCTGGCGGCGCGGGCCGCTCTGTCCATCAGGGGTACACCCGCCTGGCCCGGGGGGCGGGTCTCTGCGTGCACGCTGTTGTGAGGCAGATCGCTGCGTCTGGCTGGGTGAGTGACAGGGATACTTGGCGAGATTCTCTCGGGGTTCCGCAAGGGGCGTTCTACTGGTGATCTAGCCTTCTTAACTGACTCTTGGTCATCCTCTCTTAGCCGTTTCGGTGAAACTTTTGCTATTGCGCTGGACATATCAAAAGCTTTTGATAGGGTCTGGCACAAATCTTTGCTTTCCAAACTACCCTCCTACGGTTTCTATCCTTCTCTCTGTACCTTTATCTCCAGTTTCCTTTCTGACCGTTCTATTTCTGCCGTGGTAGACGGTCACTGTTCTTCCCCTAAATCTATTAACAGTGGTGTCCCACAGGGTTCTGTCCTATCTTCCACTCTTTTTCTGTTGTTCATTGATGATCTTCTTTCCAAAACGAACTGTCCTATCCATTCCTACGCCGATGATTCCACTCTGCATTACTCAACTTCTTTTAATAGAAGACCCACCCTACAGGAACTTAACGACTCAAGGCTGGAGGCTGCAGAACGCTTAGCCTCAGACCTTACTATTATTTCCGATTGGGGCAAGAAGAACCTGGTGTCCTTCAACGCCTCAAAAACACAGTTTCTCCACCTATCCACTCGACACAATCTTCCAAACAACTATCCCCTATTCTTTGACAACACCCAGCTATCACCTTCCTCAACACTAAACATCCTCGGTCTATCCTTAACTCAAAATCTCAACTGGAAACTTCATATCTCATCTCTTACTAAATCAGCTTCCTCGAGGCTGGGCGTTCTGTACCGTCTCCGCCAGTTCTTCTCCCCTGCACAGTTGGTGTCCATATACAGGGGCCTTGTCCGCCCTCGTATGGAGTATGCATCTCATGTGTGGGGGGGCTCCACTCACACAGCTCTTATGGACAGAGTGGAGGCTAAGGCTCTTCGTCTCATCAGCTCTCCTCCTCATACTGATAGTCTTCTACCTCTTAAATTCCGCCGCAGTGTTGCCTCTCTTTCTATCTTCTATCGATATTTCCACGCTGACTGCTCTTCTGAACTTGCTAACTGCATGCCTCCCCCCCTCCTGCGGCCCCGCTACACTCGACTTTCTACTCATGCTCATCCCTATACTGTCCAAACCCCTTATGCAAGAGTTAACCAGCATCTTCACTCGTTCATCCCTCACGCTGGTAAACTCTGGAACAATCTTCCTTCATCTGTATTTCCTCCTGCCTACGACTTGAACTCTTTCAAGAGGGGGGTATCAGGACACCTCTCCTCCCGTATTTGATCTTACTTTCGGCCACCTCTTTTGTTTCTTTTTTAGGAGCAGCAAGTAGCGGGCTTTTTTTTTTATTATTGTTTTCTTTTTTTGTGTGCCCTTGAGCTGCCTCCTTTGTTGTAAAAAAAACAAAAAAACAAAAAAAAACAAAAAAAAACAACCAACCTCCTTGTAACACAGTTCATGTTGGGCGGAATAGGAGGAATTCTCTGCCCATTACGACGTCGACCAGAGTGGCCCAAGACGCCTATCAGCCAATCGGAATTTGGGAGTCGGTGATTAGGAAACATTTTTGCGATTTTTTTCCGCGAGTTATTACTTTGGTACGCTGCGGGGACTGGTGGTGACGGAAACGAGCCGTCTCCGCCCCGCCCCGCCCCGCAGCCCCGGCGTGGGCGCGGCGGGCGGGGTAGGCTGTGAGGGAGTCTCAACAGGGGCGGCAGGGACTCCTAACGTTGGTAAATTGGTAGGTGGGTCCTGGCGAGGCGCGTTTGGCGGAGAACAATGCAGTGCCTTGCCTGCCCGCCTGCCGGAGGGAGTGGGGGGCACAGGCTGTTGTTGTTGTTGTTGTTGTTGTTACTAGGGGATGAATCAGGTGGTAGTCATTACCTAGTCCGCTTCACAATAATCAAGAGCCGGAAAAGTTGCTGCTGTTCTTTTTCTTGTCGTCGTTGCTCTTCAACAAATATGAACAGTTATTCCTCATGTTTTTCATACTTTATTTTTATTTCTTGTTCTTTCTTTTGTAGCAAAATATTGTACCTACGTAACAACTAATAATGATGATGGCGCCTCGGCCACCCGAAGGCCGTGGTAGCAGAGGCGGCAACACACGTGGCCGTCACAGCGGCAGTCGCCCTCTTAGTCGCCCTCACGCCCTCACGCCCCGCTGTGCCTGGCGGGAGTGTGCTGCGGGAGGATTAGGTCCATGTTAGCAAACGCACTGAACTCCCTTTATTACTATTTCCCAAGGTCACAGAAGATGACCGGTTTTTATGGATGATTTTTCCCGTTCAAGATGCAGAAGTCGTGTAAAACTACCACTAGTATCACAGAACAGGTCATGAAAATCCTAGCAATTTCAAACAGGCAAATCTGAGGTGGTGTTGCGTTTAACAATACGGGCTTTAGCCTCGGCCATGGTCTGCCTGGGCCTTGTGTGATGATGTCCCGCGTGGACGGCCAGCCACCTCGGGTGTTGAACTCACAGGGCATCATCACGGTAATTCTCAGCAACGAGTCATGCAGCTGCCCATTGATTTAATGTTTTGACGGATGGACACTAAAAAACTATGCAGCCTTACCACAAGCAGTGTGTACGTATGTAATAATAATCTTATGCAACATTACTCTTTAATACTTTTCAAATTTACCTGTTTTTTTGGAGGGTGGGGTGGGGTGGGGGGGGATCATTCATTATGTGATGACGCGATGGGAGCCCAAGATCCAAGCCGGCCGGCCGACCTGTTCACACCGGCCTTGTATAATCACGCCAGCCAGGCAGCCAAGGAGCCGCGGCCCTCGCATCAAGGCGCGGCGGTCCACGGGGGCGGGGGCCCTGTTTGGTGGCATTCTTCTGGTATCTATGGCGATGGAGCTGCTGCTGTGACAGTGGTGTCGGCGCGCCAGTCTCTGTTATGAGGGTCGCTTTTGGTGGTGTTTTATTGGTGCCGATGGCGCGGCTGTCTTCCGTCAGGGGTGGCGCCGGCAATGATGGCGTCGGCCGCTGGTGGACATATTTGGCCGGGGCGTTAAGGCTGACTTTCTCCGCCGCACAGTAGCGACCTGCACGCCTTCGCCACGCACATGCAGGCGTGGCGGTGGCGTGGCGGCGCGTGGACCACAGCGACACCCTCTCCGCTATTCATGGGCCGCGTTTAAGTGGTCTTTTCGCGGTGAATATGAATGTCGCGTAGGCCCAAGGAATAGAGGTGTGGGTGTCCCCGGAATGCGACATGAGTGCTTGGAAGTGGCCGGCGTGTGTATGCGCGGGGCGACGCGGCCTGGCACCGACGGGCCCGGGGTCACGACCTCTGTGTATGTGTGTGTGTGTGTGTGTGTGCGTTAAGAGAGAGAAGAGGAGAAAAGAAGAGAAGAGAAAAGAAGAGGAAAGAGAAGAGGAGAAGAGAAAAGAGAAGAGGAGAAAGGAGAAAAGAGAAGAGGAGAAAAGAAAGAGAAAAGAAAAGAAAGAAAAGAAAGGAAAGAGAAGAGAAAAGAAAGAGAAGAGAAAAGAAAGAGAATAGAGAGAGAGAGAGAGAGGAAGTTAAGTCATCTATCTAATGAGTGACCTCCCTTTCTCTCTCTCTCTCTCTCTCGCTCGCTCTCTCGCTCTCTCTCTCTCTCACTTTCTATTTTTCTCTTTCTCTTTCTCTCTTTCTCTTTCTCTTTCTCTCTTTCTTTCTCTTTCTCTCTTTCTCTTTCTTTCTCTTTCTCTCTCTCTTTCATTCTCTCTCTCATTCTCTCTCTCTCTCTCTCTCTCTCTCTCTCTCTCTCTCTCTCTCTCTCTCTCTCTCTCTCTCTCTGACTCAAAAATACCACATACTAACATTTTTTTCTTGCTTGTCTCCACTCATGTCTTCTCTCCCTCCTTGTCTTCCCTCCCTCCCTCTCTCCCTCCACTCCCTTCTTCCTTCTCTCCCTCCGCCCCCTTTTTCCTCCCATTCCTCCATTTTGTCTCTACACACACACACACACACACACACACACACACACACACACACACTAAATATAGACCGATGCTCAGAAAGTCGCGGTGATCGCCTTGCAAGTATTCTGTGTCGTTAGCGTTCACTGCTTGGTCGAGGCGGCAGGCAGGTAGGTAGGAAGGTCCGTAGGTCGGTAGGTGTTAGATAGGTAGGTAAGTGGTGGGCTGGTAGGTAGGTGAGTGGTAGGTAAATGGTGGGTAAGTAGCTAGGTAAGTGATGGGCGGGTAGGTGAGTATGTGAGTGACTGAGTGGGTGGTGTTCACGAGACTTTCCCTGAAGCTCAAACATGTTCCCGGTAAGCTGGCGTGGGCGAGGATGGAGAGCATTGCAGATGGCTTACGTCTCATTGCTTCGTCGAACTCTTATTTGCCTTGAGCTTGGAAATAGAGAAACGTTATGCGAGCCGCTCAGCCGCCTCCAGGAACCCTACGCTGGTGTCCTCGCTTTCGACGACTCAAACTTTAAGCCGGTCAATAAAATATCGGGCCGTATTCCTAAACACATCCTCCGCCGAAGCACACATTTGAGAAGGCTTTCGTAGGAGCTGTAGGCATTTCCAGGAGTAGTTCTATGACCCTGGGAGTAGGTTGACCATTCCACTGCACCATAAACCTGAAAAAAAAAACTTAGTAGAACCCGATTCATCTCCATTTTGGCCTTTGAAGGTAGTTGATCTTAGAGCCGGAAGGGTTTGAGACCACCGACCTCCCCGTATGATACTTTTCGAAGGATTACTAAAAGCCCATTCCTGGTCCGTCCGTTTCGTCGTAACAAATAACAATCCCTTCAGAGTAGTCCGGTGTGGGCTGGTCGTAGAATGTATTTATTATTTCTTTACATCGAGGGAGGCAGCTCAAGGGCAAAACAAAAAAACTAACAAACAAACAAACAAAAAACCCCGATGGGCGCTCCTCCAGTTATAGAAAAAAAGAAATATAGGCTTGAATTTAGGGCGGTTTAGGTAGGAGAGGTTTCTTGATACTCTCGCAAGCAGTTCTTATCGCCATGTCTTCCTTTCATAAAGTTTGGCATCATTCTCATCTGGAAAGCGAGATGCGTTGGTGGGAGCAGCTTGTCAGCTTCCATGAACCTCAGAGTCAGTCTTGGAATACGGTTATTGGAAAGACCATCAGTGCACATCTATGTTTACTGTTATATTTCATCCTGGTGTATCAATTCCTCGGTATTTATTGTTTTTCTTGTTTTCTCAGTTTCCCGATGTTGCTCGTGGGCCAGTAGGTGAATCGCCTTTGTCAGTGTAGATCTGTATTCACTCTGACTGTATTTCCTCCTCGTGTATCTGTTCATCGGTAAAGATATATCGCTGGTTGGCTTCATTTAAGAGCTTTGTGCCTGGCAAGTCGTCGTTATAGGGCGAGATGCAGGACCATACTCACAAAGTTTTCGGAGCTTACACATTCACATTTGTTTAGGCTTTCGGAGAGGTTGTGGGGATTTTCATGGGTAGTTTTATGAGCGTATAGTCATGCACAAATATGAAATCCGTTTGGGTGGGGTCCGAACCTCTTCACTGCTCTTCCGCATCACCCCCAGTACATCACTCCCTCCGTCATGTGTCATCTATGTACCATTTGCCCCCGCACAAGCTGCCTTCATAGCTAAGGCGAACTGTAGTGATTTTTTTTTTCTTCAGTAAAGGAAACGCCTCAAGGTAAAAACAAAACAAAACAAGCTAATATAAAATCCCACAAATTACTGCTCCTATAAAAAGAGTTAAGAGGAGTGACCAAAAGAGAGGTCAATTTTGGTAGGAGGGGCCAAAAGAGAGATCAATTTTGGGAGGAGGGTCCAAAAGAGAGGTCAATTTTGGGAGGAGGGGCCAAAAGAGAGGTCAATTTTGGGAGGAGTGGCCAAAAGAGAGGTCAATTTTGGGAGGAGGGGCCAAAAGAGAGGTCAATTTTGGGAGGAGGGGCCAAAAGAGAGGTCAATTTTGGGAGGAGTGGCCAAAAGAGAGGTCAATTTTGGGAGGAGTGGACAAAAGAGAGGTCAATTTTGGGAGGAGGGTCCAAAAGAGAGGTCAATTTTGGGAGGAGGGGCCAAAAGAGAGGTCAATTTTGGGAGGAGTGGCCAAAAGAGAGGTCAATTTTGGGAGGAGGGGCCAAAAGAGAGGTCAATTTTGGGAGGAGTGGCCAAAAGAGAGGTCAATTTTGGGAGGAGTGGCCAAAAGAGAGGTCAATTTTGGGAGGAGTGGCCAAAAGAGAGGTCAATTTTGGGAGGAGAGGTGTCCTGATACGCTCCTCTAAATATAGTTTGTAAATATAGTCTGATAGTGTGACAACCTTCTTGCACCATGAATGTGAAGAACACTCGTGAGAACCCGACTTATTTCCATTGTAGCCTTTGGGAATACATGTTGGGGTAGCCGAAAAGGTCTGAGAAAAGGGGCATGTCTCTGTCTCTCGTCCCTCTCTCTCTCAGACCTTTCTCCTCTCCCGCCCCTCCCCCCTCTCCACCCGCGCCCCGCCACCACCACCACCACCATCGCCGCCGCCACATCCACAACCGCAATGTCTCTTAAAGTGTCCCTCGCTATTGAAGCCATGCATTAAACAGAAGAGCAAAACTGAGAATCAGACGAAGTTAAACCTGGTCATAAAAAAAGTGGCGTCGGAGGCAGGTAAAGATATCCGATTCTCAAGCTCTGTAAGTTGAGGCTACAAAAAAGTTAAGCTCCTACCTCGATTTTAGGAGTGGCAACAATCTATTCAATCTGATAGGGAAGAGGAAGGGGTGGGGGATAAGGAGGAGGAGGTGCGATAGTGCTGGAGGTGAAGATTATGCAGTGAGTGGCGTGTCTCAAGATCGTGGTGGCTCAGGCCTTGTTCAGTATCTCCCGCGTGAGTACTGTGTTTCCAGAGTGTGCCGGAGGGCGTGTTGGTGTTGGTGGCATGTGTGTTTTGTGCCCGTGTGATGCGAGTGATCGGCGGCGTAGCGCTGAGGAGGGTGAAGGCAGTCAGGTGTGTGCAGGGGTCTAGAGCCTCGGACCCTGCAGCCATGTTTAGGACGCAAGAAAAAAAATGAAGCGGAGAAATGGGAGAAGAAAAAGACGATGAAGAAGATGGTGATGATGATGAAGATGATGATGATGCATATAATAAAAGATGAAAAAAATAACGATAGAAGCAATTACAATGACAACAACAACGGAAGAAGAAGAAGAAGAAGAAGAAGAAGAAGAAGAAGAAGAAGAAGAAGAAGAAGGACAACAACATCAATTACAACAACAGGTGGGAGGGAAGTGGAGATGATAATAATAATAATAATAATAATAATAATAATAATAATAATAATAATAATAATAATAATAATAATAATAATAATAATAATAATAATAATAATAATAATAATAATAATAAGAAGAAGAAGAAGAAGAAGAAGAAGAAGAAGAAGAAGAAGAAGAAGAAGAAGAAGAAGAAGAAGAAGGACAACAACAACAATTACAACAACAGGTGGGAGGGAAGTGGAGAGAAAAAGAAGAAGAAGAAGAAGAAAAAAAAAGAAAAAAGAAGACGAAAGAGAAGATGAAGAAGAAGAAGAAGAAGAAGAAGAAGAAGAAGAAAGAGAAGAAGAAGAAGGAGGAGGAGGAGGAGGAGGAACCAATGGTATTTCTGGGAGAGTGGATGAAGAGGGAAATGTCTAAAGGTCCATATTATTAAACGTACCGAGCTCCCTATATCACTCTGGTCGGTATTATAAGACATTTTGATTTCTCACATCACGGAGGAAGGGTCAAACTACCACCAGGGTCATAAAACTAGTACCCCTGGAAATGCTCAAAACTCCTACGAAAGCCTTTGCAAATATGAGAACTTGGGCGACGTAATGTTTTAGAATACCACTCTACTATTTCCCAAGGCTTTCATGGGTGTCTTTCCCCGTTCAAGGTGTAGGAGTCGTGTAGGACTATCACTGGGACCACAAAACAGTCCATGAGAATCCTAACAACTTCCACGAGAGGGATTTCAAACAGGCGAGCTGAGGGCCCGATACATGCAAGGATACCGACTTTATATTCGTGAAAGAATGGGAGGAGGAGAACAGGTGGAGGAGGGAGATTTTAAGGAGAAGAGGGAGTAGGTTAATTTTTTTTGTGAATATATCAGTATTTCTTTTGGTATATTGTTAACGGACAGACACAGACAAACAGACAGACGAAATTATCATCGCCCTCCTCGGTACGCGGAAGACAGTCATAAACTTGGGCGATAAGGAGGAAGAGGGTTGTGCAGACCGTGTGAGAGCGGTGCAAGAGACAGCTTTTGATTGCTACTCCGACGAAGGATTAGACGTTTCGGTGAAGTCGTGAAGGAGGTGTGAAGTCCCATTTGGTGATCTGATAAACCTGAAATCCCGCCACTGTGTAATTTTAGGCGCTAGAACGCTGCGTCGAGAGAGAGCACACACACACGTCTTTTAGAATCCCAGTAATTCCACGTAATATAGCAGCGGTGTGAGGCAAGAGCTGACGTGGCTTCCTGATATCCTTATTGGGCTCCGCGGGCGTGTGATATAAAGTGAGTGCCGGTTTTTGTGTGCGTGCGTGTGTCCAGCCGAGGTGTTGTGTGGCGTGTGATATTACGAGGCGGAACATGGGTTGAGGGAGTGGGCTGAACTGTGAGGAGATTGTGTCCTGCTTGAAATTGGTTCCCAGAGAGCGATGTGGAGGTGAAGTTCCTGGAGAGACCTTGCTTGTAGATGCTGGACGCACGCACGCACACACATATAGATAGATAGATAGTTTATTCACACAGATAAATATATAGATAGACAAATAGATAAATAAAATAAAGAAAAAACAACAATAACCCAGTAGGAAAGGTGACAGACTGACTTGACCTCGTGGGATTATCCTCATCAAACACTCGAATTTAAAGAAAATAAGACGCAGCAATATAAACAGAGACCCTCAGCGCTGCGACCCCGGACAATTAATAAGATAGACACACGTTCGCGATGCTTGAGTACTCCCGCGACGCACACCCACTGCATGAGGAACAGCAAGGAGGAAAGAAGGAATGGAGATGAAGACGTGAGAGGGAAACGTAGGAGGAAGAGGATGTGGATGAGGATACGAGAGAGAAATATAGGAGGTGGCTGTGTTGTGCTTGGAGGTAAGGAACAGCGATAAGAAAGCAAGGTATGTGGAGATGAAGACGTGAGAGGGAAATGTAGGAGTGGTGGCTGTGTTGTCTTGTGTTGTGTTGCGTTGTGCGTTTGTAAGTAATAGTTTCTAAAGACAGGAGGCGGAGAATGAGAAGGATTAAAGAGGAGGAGAAGGAGGAGTGTAAGGAGATGGAGGAGTGTGAGAAGGCGAAGGAATAACAACTGAGAGACGGACGATAAAAAGGAGAGGGAGGAGGATGAGGTAAAGGAGAAGAAGAAGAAGAAGAAGAAAAAGAAGAAGAAGAGGGATGAGATTAAGGAGTCTGAGGAACTGCGGAAAGAGGAATTGATAGAAAGACAAGAAGAACGAGAAAGAAGAAGAAGAAGAAGAAGAAGAAGAAGAAGAAGAAGAAGAAGAAGAAGAAGAAGAAGAAGAAGAAAAAAGAGAAGCATGAGAAGGTGATGGAGAAAAGAAAATAAGAAGGATGAGAAGACGAGGGAAAAGGAATTGAAAGACGGAGGAGGAGGAGGAGGAGGAGGAGGAGGAGGAGGAGGTGATTGTGATGTTGTTGGCGCTGGTGATGTGTGGGAGGTGTCGAGGAAGGTGAAGGAAAGCAACTGGTGGCGGAAAGTTGGAGGAGGAGAAGGATGAGGAGGAGGAGGAGGAGGAAGCTTGTATGTGGCTGAAGATAGAGGGACAGTTGTCTGGAAGAAGACAGAATAATAATAATAATAATAATAATAATAATAATAATAATAATAATAATAATAAGATGAAGGAACTGAAAGGCTGATGGGAGAGAGGAGGAGGAGGAGATGGAGAAGAAGAAGAAGAAAAAGAAGAAGAAGAAGAAGAAGAAGAAGAAGAAGAAGAAGAAGAAGAAGAACGAACTGAAAGGCTGATGGGAGAGAGGAGGAGAAGAAGAAGAAGAAAAAGAAGAAGAAGAAGGAGAAGAAGGAGAAGAAGAAGAAGAAGAACAAGAAGAACAAGAAAAAGAAGAAGAATAAGGAACCGAAAAGCTAAAGGGAGAGAGAAGGAGAAGGAGAAGAAGAAGAAGAAGAAGGAGAAGAAGAAGAAGAACAAGAAGAACAAGAAAAGAAGAAGAATAAGGAACCGAAAAGCTGAAGGGAGAGAGAAGGAGAAGAAGAAGAAGAAGAAGAAGAAGAAGAAGAAGAAGAAGAAGAAGAAGAAGAAGAAGAAGAAGAAGAAGAAGAAGGAACCGAAAGGCTGAAGGGAGAGAAGAGGAGGAGGAGGAGGAGGAGGAGGAGGAGGAGGAGGAGTTGCACTGTGGGAAAATGAACAGATAAATTATTCTCTCTCTCTCTCTCTCTCTCTCTCTCTCTCTCTCTCTCTCTCTCTCTCTTAGAAACACACACACACACACACACACACACACACACACACACACACACACTTGAACTATGCATAATTATCAATCATTGCATAAATAGTGCGAGTTTTTCTTGGCTGCCATTAATCATGTGTGTGTGTGTGTGTGTGTGTGTGTGTGTGTGTGTGTGTTGAAGTTGATATTGGATACAGACATGCAGACAAAATACACACACACACACACACACACACACACACACACACACACACACATACATACACACATACGTACAGATAGATAGACTTACACATATATGCACAAACACGCGGACAGACAGACAGACGTACACTTCATACACTGCGGCTCATTCTTAAGTCTCCCGAACGTAATACGGAACATGCTGCAAAGTGGCTATCGTTGAGAGTCTGGATCAACCTCGTGGATATGGAACGGCCCGTCAACTCTGTGTGTGTGTGTGTGTGTGTGTGTGTGTGTGTGTGTGTGTGTGTGTGTGTGTGTGTTGGAATAATGTGCTCCAGGGTACGCGACTTGATATTTAGTCTGTCCTCTCCGCTGACACTTGTTATAATTTCACATCATTAGCGAGAGGCAAAGATCTACTACTACTACTACTACTACTACTACTACTAGAAATTATAAGAACAATGATGATGTGGGATGGTGATAATGGTACCCCTCCACCACCACTAGTACATACGGAGGAGCCAGTGGTGATGGTGATAGCTGACGTGTTTACTGGTGTTGCGTGTCCCCGTGCCTCCGTGTGACCGCTGTGCCGCCTGAGCCCCCAGTCCGGTTCAGTAAATTAGCAGCCTTCCCTTTACGGCCAGCATCATCAGGGTACCCGTGTTCGAAGCCACGCTAAGTCCTCCTCGCATTCTCATCATCCTAAAACTTCGGCACAAAACAACATCTCGTAAAGGAAGTGGCTTATGGGTCTTTGTTTGAGGGACTGGCAAGATTTTATGATATTGGAAAAACTTATCTGGTACTGGAAGTGGGTAATGGGTCTTCGTTTGAGTGATTAGCAAGTTTTTTTTTAAAGATATTCGAAAAAACTGCGCAAAACGTCTGGAAGGAAGGAAGTAGCTTATATATATTTATGTCTTGATTTGAGGGACTAGCAATTTCTTTACGATATTCATAAAACTGCACAAAACATCTGGCTTATGGGTCTTCGTTTTAGGGATTGGCAAGGTTTTTACGATAATCGAATCTTTAACGTCTGGTGGAGGAAGTGGTTCATGGGTCTTCGTTTCTGATGATATTCGTTAGTTATTTGTTTTAGTGGAGGCAGAGTGTTGAACAGGATTTGGCAACATAGGGCATTGGAGAGGCTGAGGCAGTGGGCAGAGTGTTGAAGAGGATTTGGCAACATTGGGCATTGGAGAGGCTGAGGCAATGGGCAGAGTGTTGAAGAGGATTTGGCAACATAGGGCATTGGAGAGGCTGAGGCAATGGGCAGAGTTTGTTGGAAGCGTATCCTCGTCCCTCTAACCTCATTAGTAGTCATGGGAGAACCTGACTTTAAACAGAAGAGATGATGATGATTTGTTTTAAGCCCGTATTCCATTAAACGTATCGGCACCGTCGTTCGCCTGTTTGCAAAGCCTCTCGTGGAAGTTGCTGGGATTTACATGGACTGATTTGTGATCTTCGTGATTGTTTTACACGACCTTTGCACCACGAACGGGAAAATCATCCATGAAAACCCGGTTGATTTGCTCTGTAACCTTGGTAAATAATCGTCATGGGAGCCTGATACGTTTAAGAATTAGGACCTTTGCCTTCGATTCGTGTAAACAGTATCTGGCGAAGAAAATGGTTTATGATGCTCATTTGGGATGTTGGAATTTTGGGATTGAACGGAAATACATGCATGTTCTGGATCACTTCAGCGCTAACTACAGTAAGGCTTTGTTTTATGTTTACGTCAGCACGAGAACCAACGAGTCCTTCTGCCCACAAGCCCAAGACCTGACGTGACCTTGTTGGAAACCGCACGCGCTGGTTGGTCGCTTTTGGTCCCGTTTTCAAGGCGTTGTCTACGACTGGGTTTGTAATATGTCGACTTAACGCTGTGAAAATCCAACACTTCTGACTAACTCGACCCCCAAAAATAGAATTCGAAAGCCAACTAAATACAAATCTTCATAAATATCTTCCGAAATTGACGTCTCTTTTGGCCAACTCTTAACTTTTTTTTATTTTTTTATAGAAGCGGTGATTTGTGGGCTTTTTTTTCATTGTTTTCTTTATTTTTTCCTTCGAGCTGTTTCCTTTACTGTAAAGAAGAATAAATCTGGCGTCTGTTTAGTGGCGGTGGTGAGTGACTGGAATAGTGCTAATTGAGGCAGGCATGACCAGCGCCGGAATGTGAAGGGAAGGGAACAAGGTGCAACTGCTAATGGAGGGAGAGAGTAATAATTAGGGCTTGCTGCTAATGGTACTACCTTTTTTTTTTTGCGATTTTTGTTTGCTTCCTGCGTTGTACGAGTTAAGGATTGGTGGCTTCTGCCGTGTTTCTTTTTCATGGGGTCATTAGTTGTACATTAGTCTGTGTGTGTGTGTGTGTGTGTGTGTGTGTGTGTGTGTGCGTGTGTGTGTGCGTGAGAGAGAGAGAGAGAGAGAAGAGATTTGAAGAGAGAAGGAGAGAAGAGTGAAGAGAAGGAGAGAGAGAGAGAGAGAGAGAGAGAGAGAGAGAGAGAGAGAGAGAGAGAGAGAGAGAGAAGAGAAGAGAAGAGAAGAGAAAGCAAAGCGAGTAGAGAAGAGAAAAAGAGAGACTGGTAACATGAAGTAAGGAAGATAAATCACTTGTTTTCCGCAATAACATTAAGGCAAAAGACGATGCAAGGTGACGTGTGTTCCCGGTAGGACAGGACTTGGGGAAGGAGGAAGGAGGAGGGTAGAGTAAGGAGGGGGGCACCTGGTCTTGGGGGGACAGGGGGAAGGGGAGTTTGCTCAAATATGTAGTGAGAGTTTCTGAAGAGGATAAGAGGTTGAGGAAACTATAGATGGTGAGGAATGAGGGATGTGGGTGTGGGTGGATGGTAGTAAGTGCTCCTTGTGGGGTAAAAGGGGAGGCGAAGGTGCACGTCCAGGTGAGGAACAAGAGATAGAGTGTATAGGGAAGGATGTGGTGTGGAGGTGGTGGTGCGCTTTGTCTAATGGTTCTTTCCTCCATGGTAAATTAGGTATGTGGATGGGGGGGCGGGCGTAGGGGATGGAGAGGGAGTGTCATCTTCCCTTTTTTACTCTACATTTTTTTCTCTACTTTTTTTTTTTTATAGGTGGAAAGGAGGGGGAGTCCGAGTTTCCATGAGGCCTTTTTTCCCTTGTAGGCGGGACTGGGAGAGGAGGGAAGGGGAGGGGGCAGTTTCCATGAGGGAGTTTGTTTTCCTTCTTTTGTCAACATTTTTTTTCTTTTTTGTACAGGTAGAAACGGGAGGGAAGGGGGAGTTTCTTTGAGCTTTTTCTTCCTTTGTAGGCGGAGCTGGGAGGGGAGAGAATGGGAAGGGGGGCAGTTTCCATAAGGCAGTTTCATCTTCATGTTTTCTCTACGATTTTTCTCTTGTATTGGTGGAAAGTGGGGGAGTTTCCATGAGTCTTTTTCTTCCGTGGTAGGCGGGTATGTGCGGTGGGATGTGCCAGGGTGGTGGGCGGGGCACGCAGCGGCATCAGCATCCCCGGGGCAGGCAGCAGCATCAGCAGTCACATGATTGATTCTCACTTCCTTCCTCTAATGATTTGTGGTCAGCGCCAGGCTTCCTCTCTTTCTCCGGCCGAGGCTCGCACTTCGGTTTCCAAAGGGTCGTATTACAAGACAAATCGCAGCCCAAGAACACATATTTGACAAGGCTTTCGTAGGAGTTGTGGGCATTTCCAAGGGTAGTTTTATGACCCTGGTTGTAGTATGAGTCTTCTTCTGTACCGTGAACCTGAAGAAACACTCATTAAAACCCGATTGATCTCCTCTTTGACCTTTAGAAATAGCTGATGTGATATGGCAAAGTGCCTTGTAATACCAGCCAATTTATCATCCCGGGGCAGCACGTATAAGCGGTGGTGGGCAGTGCTAATGTTTTTGTTTTTTATGTTATTCTTTTTGGTCGCCGTCAGCATCCGGATAATTGGCTGTTTATTAATTCTCCTCCTTTGACACTTGCCTTCATACTTCATACTTATTAATTTTTCCCTTATCCGTTGGGCGCGACCCTCAGAGGCTGTCATTATCATTATTTATTCTCATTGTATTTTCGTTTAATGAGATATATTTCTTTTTATAGCGACACACAGGCGGCGTTATCACCATCGCTTTTTTACCGCTCCTAAGCCCGTCTCCTTTTAGGGCTGTAGAAAGTATGCAGCTGTAGAAATCAATAGTATTTTCAATCGTGTCCTCCCCATCCTCCCCTCCCTTTCCTTTTTCCCCCCCCTCTCCCTCATTCTCCCCTTGTTCTTCCCCTCCCCTATCCCTACCTCCCCCCCCGCCCATCTCTCTCTCTCTCTCTCTCTCTCTCTCTCTCTCTCTCTCCCCCCCCGTGTTCTCCCCTTTCCCCTCCCTCGCCCTTCCTCCCCTTTCCCCTTCCTCTTCCATCTCCCATCCCTTATTCTTCCCACTTTTCTCCTCCCCACCTATTCCTCTTCCCCTCCCCACCTGTTGCGCATCCCCTCCCCGCCCCCTTGTTCTCCCCTTCCCTCTCTCTTGCTATTTCCCTCCCCTTACCCCTTACTCACCCCTCTCCAACCCATTGCTCTTCCCCTCCCCACCTATTGCGCTTCTCCTCCCCTCCCCCTTGCGGTCCCCTTTCCCTTCCTTTGTTCCTCCCCGTGTCACCCCCGGCGCTCCCCTTTCCCTTGCTCTTCCTTTTCCTACCCCTTGTTCTTCCCCTCCCCACCCCTTGGTCCCCCCACGCCCATCCTTCGCTCCTCCCCTCCCCACCCCTTGTTTTTCCCCTCTTCTCAGTGTGTGTGTGTGTGTGTGTGTGTGTGTGTTGTGGTAGCTTTTCATGTGGCTGTGGTGGTCGGCCCCAACTCGTTAGTGGCGCGGAGGAATTTTATTAAAAGTGGCTACCGTGCTATGCGACTTGCTTGACTCGTACTGTGCCCGCTACTTTTCTTGACCGAAGTCGCTGAAGTTATAGTTGATTGGTGGCCGTCTGGAGAGCGTGTGGGTAATTTTAGGCCACTTGAAGATTGTCAGTTGCCTGCGGGATGTCTAAAACCCATTTTTGTACTGCCCATGTTGTCGTGCTGACCATTTAGGCCCCCCCACCCGTGTGTGTGTGTGTGTGTGTGTTTGTGTTTGTTTGTGTGTGTGTGTGTGTGTGTGTGTGTGTGTTTGTGTTTGTGTGTGTGTGTGTGTGTGTTTGTGTGTGTGTGTGTGTTTGTGTGTGTGTGTGTGTGTGAGAGAGAGAGAGAGAGAGAGAGAGAGAGAGAGAGAGAGAGAGAGAGAGAGAGAGAGAGAGAGAGAGAGAGAGAGAGAGAGAGAGAGAGAGAGAGAGAGAGAAAATTACATAGAATTACATAGAAAATCAGACCACACAGACCCCATGGTCCATACTAGTGGTCTGTCCTTAAGTGATTCTACATTAATCAGATGGCTCCAAAACGTTGCTTTTTTACTCTAGTTAATATTAAGTTCAAGGAAGTGACGGTCGAGCTTGTTTTTAAAGGAGTCAATCGTGTTACACTGGACCACTGACGGTGGGAGCTTATTCCATTCTCGCACAACAACGTTGGTGAAGAAAAATTTGGTGCAGTCTGAATTTACTTGTCTACATTTGAGTTTTATGCCATTGTTCCTCGTTCGAAAATTGTCATCGATCATAAACAATTTTGTTCTGTCTACATTCGTGAAACCATTAAGTATTTTAAAACATTCGATCAGTTTTCCTCGGAGGCGACGTTTCTCAAGAGAGAACATGTTAAGAGTGGAAAGCCTTTCTTCGTAGGATTTGTTGCGCAAGGAAGGGATATTTTTTTTCGCCAGACGCTGAACACATAATTTAGCAATGTCCTTTGCATGGTGGGGAGACCAAAACTGTACCGCATATTCCAAGTGGGGTCTGACTAAACTATTGTAGAGCGGAAGTATTACATCTTTATTCTTGAATAAAAAGTTTATTTTAATGAAGCCCAACATTCTGTTCGCTTTATTTGCTGCATCGATGCATTGATGTGAGAATTTGAGGTTTGACGCGATTTTGACCCCCAGGTCCTTAACGCATTGAACGCTTGTGAGTTTAACGCCGCGTATTTCGTAATCGAACTTCTTTTTTCTTGTTCCAACTTGAAGGACCTGGCACTTGTCTTCGATAAAGGGCATCTCCCATCTATCCGACCAAGCTGAAATTTTGTGCAAATCCTCTTGGAGGCTTTGCCTGTCTTCGTCAGTGAGAACCGAGTTACCAATCTTTGTGTCGTCTGCAAATTTATTAATGCGATTATTGAGTCCAACATCCACATCGTTGATGTAAATAATGAAGAGCACTGGGCCAAGAACCGAGCCGTGAGGGACACCACTAGTGACCGGCGCCCACTCTGAGTTAAATCCGTCAATTACCACTCTTTGTTGTCTGTTGCTCAACCAATTCGCGATCCATTGGTTTACTTGACCGTTAATAGGTATTTGCTTTAATTTATAAAGTAATTTATGATGTGGGACTTTATCAGACGCTTTCTGGAAATCAAGATAGACTACGTCCAATGATTTGGTTACGTCATAAACTGTGAAGAGGTCGTTATAAAAGGTCAATAGGTTTGATAGGCAGGATCTTTTGTTACGTAAGCCATGTTGTGAGTCCCCAATTAATGAGTGGCTTTCGAGGTAACTCACAGAGAGAGAGAGAGAGAGAGAGAGAGAGAGAGCGTAACCTCGCGACCACCCAAGCTTGGAGTCAATCAAAGTAATGATACACTCTGGGGATTGACAAATGAAAGAGGTCCTCGGTGGGGGCTTGTTAGGAGCTCATTGCACGTGATTAACTTTACACTCGTTCTTACTTACCAGGTGGACCACACAGGGGACAGGGCGCCGGGGACCACTCAGACCTGGCGGGGAGTGGGAGGGGAGGGGGACTGCTGGTGGTGGGGGTGGGGAGGTAGAGGGGTGTGTGAGGGGAGTGGTTGAGGGTTATTATTTATGGTGTGGTGATGGTTGTGTTTGTGTCGTGTTTGTGGTCGTGATGGATGCCTGCTGGTGGTGTTAAGAGAGAGGGGAGGGGGGGGTATACCTGCAACTCCTCCCCCCTCCTCCCCTCCCCCCACCACCTGAACGCTTGAATAGGCTGGCTGGTTTGTGTTGCCTTGGCCTCTCATCCCCCTCACATCTTTTTTGTTTCCGTTCTTTCCTTATTGATTATTATTATGTGTGTCATTGTTAATGTGTTGTTGTCATCATTGATATCATAATTTTCTTCCTTTTGTTGTTGTTGTTGTTGTTGTTCTCCTTCTTCGTCCCTCTGTTGTTGTTGTTGCTGCTGCTGCTGTTGGAGTAATGGGTAATTGCGAGATCTTGCGTAATGGCGGTAAGTGTGTGCGGCGTGGCTGGCGGTGAGGGCCCCGTTGAGCAACACACTTTGGGCGAGGGTTCACTGGAGGCCCCGTGACCCACGTGTCCCTCCCGTGGGTGCAGCCGTCTACCTTCACTTCTGTCGCGGTGAGGAGCTGGGAGCTACTCGCTTGAGTCTTCATTTGCGTTTGTTACGGGCATGTCTGGGTTTGGCAATCACAGCTTTTCAAGTGTGTGCCGCAGCAGGTGGAACATTGTGGTGTATGGAACAGTGCTCCACGGTGTCGTGTGAGGTCACGAAGCAGAGCAAGCTCAGGAGGGTGAGGGTGAGGCGGCGCGAGGAGCAGCGTGCCGCACACGCCGCGTTGACCCGCCTCGTCCTGAAGCGGCGGAATGCGTCAGGGCCGTCGGGTGCACGCTACATCAAGAAGATCAAAGAAAAAATGGAGGGACAGACTGTCGTTAAGGAGCAGCACATCTTTCAATTTTCTTTCTTTTCGTACGTGGCCAGCACCTAAGGGGAACAAAAATTCTCTGCGTGCCATCAGGGGTGCAGACCCCCCACCTCAGTAAACAGACCTCGTCAAGCACAAGCCAAGCGCCCATTGGAAGGCTGTCAGATCCATTTTCTTCTGTGGCCAAGTTGTAGCAGGGCTCCACCAGCACTAGCCTGCTTGAGGGGGCAGGGAGGGTGCAAACACTGGCCTTGTTTATTATCATCGACAATGTTGTTTCCCGTTTCGGTATTTTAGACTTCCGTTACTTTTGAAATCGCCTTTGGTAACTGGGAAATTTCTCTACTCTTGGAAGCTGTTGAAGTAGTGGTGGAAGGAGCGGTCGGCAGCCTGCGCGGCCAGGCGGGGGCCGCAAGAAGGCCGCTACTCCGAGGCCTGTCTGTGCATGACCGCAGGCTGACGCAGCGGCTGTCCCGCGATACATAACGAACGTCATCTTCCGCGGTGTTCCTCAGAGTGACTTCAGGTTGTACGAGACCAAGATATTCACCTCGCTCATCCGCTTTCTTAAGCCTTCATACTTGATTAATGTCCGCAAGCCAGAGAAGGGGTCGTAGTTGTAACGGGGGGGGGGGGGGATGGCGCTGCGGCGCTTCACGAGCAGGGGCCACTTGGCTGTGTAGCACAGTGTGGGGTCGCTGTATGCTGCCTCCCACCCCGGCCTAGCAGCAGAGCATCAGCAGGAAGTTAGGCGGATACTCTCTGTTTTGAAGGCCGATGGTCAGAGTTGAGGATCTATAGTTACATTCCGCCCATTAGCCGACCTCAGAACTCACGACCTCGACTGCGCCAAACATTCTTCCCTGCAGTCGAGTTATGCCATTAGTTCCACAATCTCTTCTCCTCCCTCGTTTTCCCATTGTTTCCTTTCTCTTACCCTTCGCATAACTTTGTTCTGTAATTTCCTTCCCCTCCTCTCCCTTATCCTTGCATCTGATCCACTCCCCGCTAATCCCTGACCTGTCTTGATGCATCCGGCCCCTGCACCCGTCTCTCTCTGTGTGTGTGTGTTTGTGTGTTTGTGTGTGTGTGTGTGTGTGTGTGTGTGTGTGTGTGTGTCTGTCTGTCTGTCTGTCTGTCTGTCTGTCTGTCTGTCTGTCTGTCTGTCTCTCTCTCTCTCTCTCTCTCTCTCTCTCTCTCTCTCTCTCTCTCTCTCTCTCTCTCTCTCTCTCTCTCTCTCTCTCTCTCCCCCCCCCCCGTTACCTCCCCCTCCCTCCCTCTTCACAGTAGCCCTTGTCCTCCATTTTTTACCGCTTCACACCCTGAATTCTGGCCTGTTGCTTATGTGTGCCTGAGGGGGCCATGCTGCTCTCTCTCCGTCTCTTACCACACACACACACACACACACACACACACACACACACACACACACACACACATCAAAAATTCTAAGCCACACTGGACCAAATTACTTGTTACTGGTGTCATTATCTTCTGGGCATGGTAGAGTTTCTTACGGGAGAGGGGGAAAGGGGGAAGGGAGGGGGAGGAAGGGGATGCGAGGGATGCACGGGATGGGGGTATGGGAGGCGAGGGATGCGAGGGGAGAGGATTAAGGAGGAGGAGGAGGAGGAGGAGGAGGAGGAGGTGCCTGGAGGTCAACACTCGGCTCTTGCGAAAGCCCCAACATTCTGTCACTGACGAAAGTGTTTTCCTTGAAGTATTGCAGGAGAGAGAGAGAGAGAGAGAGAGAGAGAGAACACTTATAAAGTAAATTGTTGCAAGTCATCCAAATACGTAGTCTCTCTCTCTCTCTCTCTCTCTCTCTCTCTCTCTCTGTGCGTGGATGGCCTACAAGTGGATTAGTCTCATAAAGACGAGCATTAGGTCAGTACGGTATGCAGCAATCGGCCACTCCCACGGACGATAGTAATCCGAGTGGAACAGTTCGTAGCCTAAGTAGCCCTGGCCCGTCTGCACCACGCCTTGAATCACTGTCCTTTAGGCCGAGCTATGATGGTCTAGGCCTCTCCGGCACGTGGTGAGAGCCTGGGCGTGACTGAGGGTAGTGGTGTTGGTAGTGACAGGGGCAGGGTTTTCACTTCAGGGCAGGAATGGGCGTTGCTGAGGGTGGGTGGGAGAGTGACACAGGCAGTAGGTGTTGTTCAGAGATGTGCAGGTGTTTTCTTTCTTAAGTATTATTTTTTTCTTTCCAGGTGAGTGTTTGGGTGTGTTGTCATCAGCAGCATCAGTGTGGGCCGCTTGGGTAAGTACTACACATACACACTTTGGTTTACCGCTTTAACGGGTATTTTTTTTCCTGCTAACTTGACCCCATACGCCTCCGCGGTGCAGTGGTTAGCGTCACTGACTACGGATATGCCTGGGTTCGAATCCCGGCCGGGGCAGTCGGCGTGCAGCCCACCCAGCTGTTCATTCTTCCTTTCAGGCTGGTCGATAAATGGGTACCTCTTGGGAAGCCTGGGGAAGGTAAATTGTCGTAAGTTCGTAACCCGGATGTTGCACTGGACCTGTGTCGGGTTCGGGTTCTTTCCCACCACAGACTCAAAGGGCCACGCACAGCTATAGCGTATTCTCCCAATCTTACCTTATCTTACCTTACTAGACCCGGCTCATACTTGCCTCGCCCCGACCTTGCGCCACACTCCGTACAGTGGGTCATATTCTTAACGACCTCTTCTCAGTTTACGACGCAACCAAATCCCTGGACGTATGTATCTGGATTTTTAACGTTTCGGCGCCTAAGCTCACATATTTGACTAGGCTTTCGTGGTAGTTTTGAGCATATCCAAGAGTAGTTTTATGACACTGGTGGTAGTTTGACCCTTCTTCTGTACCATGAACCTAAAAAAGAACACTAAATTCAACCCGACTGACCTCCTCTTGGACCTCTGGAAATAGCCGATGTGAGATTCGGAAACGTCATAAAATACCAACGATATATTTCACCCTACTGCATCCCCCCCCCCCCCCCCACACACACACACACACACACACACACATACACACACACACACACACACAAGCGTCACCAGCGTGTGCCAAGGGTGACAGACAACGGTGCGCAGTGTGTTGAGGCCAATTATCTTGACCTCTCTGCGCAGCGAACTCCGTCCATCGTAATTAGAGACCCGCTGACCGATTTCCCTGGAGATAATTATGTTATTCGGGTCGCGTCACACTTTGTTGGGGAGATTCCCACTCTAATTTGTCGTAACTCGAGATGTGTGTTCTTCTTTTTCTTTTTGTATCTTAGGAATATTTTTTGTCTTGGCTATTCGTTCAATTCTTGTTGTTAAAATTTTCCTGTGGCGTGTTGATTAATTATAGAACACTTCAGAGTTTAAATAAAGTTAGAGCGGTCATTTTAACTTGTAACTTGATGTCTTTTTTTTTTTATTTGTATCTCAAGAGTACTTTTTGTCTTGGCTATTCGTCCATTCCTTATAATTAGAGTTTCCTGTGGCGTGATAGGAGAACACTTAATAAAATTTGCTAGAACTGTCTCACTTTAACTTGTCGTAACTTGAGATGTCTTTTTTTTTTGTATCTCAAGAGTACTTTTTGTCTTGGCTATTCGTCCATTCCTTATAATTAGAGTTTCCTGTGGCGTGATAGGAGAACACTTAATAAAATTTGCTTGAACTGTCTCACTTTAACTTGTCGTAACTTGAGATGTCTGTTTTTCTTTTTATATTTGTATCTCAGAAGTACTTTTTGTCTTGGCTGTTCGTTCATTCCTTATATTTATATTTTCCTGTGGCGTGATAGGACAACACTTCAGAGCTTAAATTTTGTTGGAACTGTCTCACTTTAAACTTGTAACTCGAGATGTGTTTTTCTTTTTACATCTCAGGAGTACTTTTTTGTCTTGGCTATTCGTTCATTCCTTATATTTAGATTTTCTTGTGACGTGTTGATTATAGGACAACACTTAAGACTAAATTTCGTTGTAACAGTATATAGGACAACACTTAAGACTAAATTTCGTTGTAACTATATATAGGACAACACTTAAGACTAAATTTCGTTGTAACTATATATAGGTATCTCTCTCACTGTTGTAACTCGAGATAACTTCGTTTTTTTCTCAGTCGCACTATTGTAGCGGCAAATCGTTCATTCCTTGATATTTGAATGTTACTGCCGTATGCTGATTATAGACGAATACTTAAAAGATTAGAATTCGTTATAAGCAGGTATCTCACTTTAATTTGTCCTAACTTGAGATGGTTTTTTTTCTCCCCGTCGTATTCTTGTCCCACCAAATCGTCCATTCCTTGATATTGAAATTTTCTTGTTTTGATAATAGATGAACGCTAAGGGGTTGAGATTCGTTATAACTGTCTCCCTTTATTTTATCGTGACTCAGATGTTTTTTTTTATTCTCTCAGTCGTACTCTCGTCTGGGCAAATCGTCCACTCCTTGATATTGAAATTTTCTTGTTTTGATAATAGATGAACGCTAAGGGATAGAGATTCGTTATAACTGTCTCCCTTTATTTTATCGTGACTCAGATGTTTTTTTTTATTCTCTCCGTCGTACTCTCGTCTGGGCAAATCGTCCATTCCTTGATACTGAAATTTTCTTGTTTTGATAATAGATGAACGCTAAGGGTTAGAGACTCGTTATAACTGTCTCCCTTTATTTTATCGTAACTCGAGATGTTTTTTTTTATTCTCTCCGTCGTACTTTCGTCTGGGCAAATCGTCCATTCCTTGATACTGAAATTTTCTTGTTTTGATAATAGATGAACGCTAAGGGGTTGAGATTCGTTATAACTGTCTCCCTTTATTTTATCGTGACTCAGATGTTTTTTTTTATTCTCTCAGTCGTACTCTCGTCTGGGCAAATCGTCCATTCCTTGATACTGAAATTTTCTTGTTTAGATAATAGATGAACGCTAAGGGTTAGAGATTCGTTATAACCGTCTGTCCTGCCGTCACAAGAACCGCCGAGTCGCTGAAAATCGTCCCCCAATTAACCTGAACCGTAAATTAATGCTGATTTAAGTGTTGTCTGTCCATTTTACGACCGCCCGTTACGAGTGTACTGTGTTGTTAACCTTTCTCTTTCTTTTTTTTCTAATTTTCTTTCCGTCTTTTCCTTTGTCTTTTTGCTCGTTTTTTTCTTTTAATATTTTTCTTTCTTTCTCTTTCTTTGTTTTTTCTTTTTTTCCTTCTATCTTTTTTTCCGTGTTTCTTTCATTGTGTTTTCCCTTCCTTCTTTCTCTTTCTTTCTTTTTTTTTTCTATCTTTTTTGCCGTGTTTCTTTCATTGTGTTTTCCCTTCCTTCTTTCTCTTTCTTTCTTTCTTTTTTTTCTATCTTTTTTGCCGTGTTTCTTTCATTGTGTCTTCCCTTCCTTCTTTCTCTTTCTTTCTGTCTTTCTTTCCTTCCTTTTTCCTTTTCTTTTTTCCGTCTTTCTTTCACTGTGTCTTCCCTTCCTTCTTTCTTTCTTTCTCTTGACTTCCTTTTTCCTTTTTCTTGTTTCCGTCTTTCTTTCATTGTGTCGTCCCTTCCTACCTTTTTTCTTTCTTTTTTTTTCCTTTCTCCTGCGGCACCGAATGTTTCTTTCCAGCAGCAGAACACACGTGAACAACAGCGCAAGTTGATCGTTATGTGCAGCCTCTCACTCTTGAAGGGCGGTTCTTTCAGTAATTCCGTGTATCACTAAGTTGGCGGTGCTGGTGATAGCTCATTCCTGGCCGGGATCTACATTGACTTAATTCCTCCACTCTTAATTGACACCGTGGATTGAATAGACAGAGTTAAGTAATGTTGCAAGTGTTACGTGTTGAGGGGTCTCATTTGTGTTTGATTTTACAAGATTAGTGCTTAGGGGACTTTTGTGTTTGTGCCCTTGAGCTGCTTCCTTTAATAAAAAAAAAAAAAAAAATACAAAGGATGGCACTAAAGTTGGAGATGGTGTTGGTGGGTCGGGGTTAGGATGGTGATGGTGGGGGCGGTGCCTAGGTGACCCTCAAAGCCCGGTCCTTAGCCTCATGTACACGTTTACGACCTGTATAAACTGCGTCGTGCAAGGCTAAATCATTTATTCCCATGTTTGTCGGCCGCGCCAGGAAAGGAAGTCCAGTTGTCGCCTCCCAAGATAGATTAAGGATTCAGCGACTCTCGAGGGCGGGAGGGCGGAGGGAAAAAATGTGGTACGGTCTGGTAAATCGGATGTGCAATTCAAGACAAACAATGGAGAATCAATCACAAGGAACCTGACTTCGAGATATGAATACACGAGTGTGTGAGTGAGTGAGCCTTGCGTCATCCCTTGAAGACTGACGAGCTATTCAACCACAAACTTTACTTATTTTCCGGTGAAGCGATGCAGGCACGCGGCGGGGAAAGCTAACGGGACGCGGGTCGCTTTTGTCAGACGCTTCCACCTCTCACATCAACTATTTCCAGAGGCAGAATAGGAGATCAGGCGGGTTCAAATGAACGTTTCTTCACGTTCATGGTATAGAAAAACGGTCAAACTAACGGAAGGGTCATAAAACTATCCCTGGAAATGCTCGAAACTCTCAGCCTTGTCAATGTTTATGTGCTTGGGCCGAAAAGGAGATCAATCGGGTGCACATCAGTGTTTCTTCACGTTCATGGTAAAGAATAACGGTCAAACTAATGGAAGGGTTATGAAACTACCCCTGGAAGTGTTCGAAACTCTCAGCCTTGTCAAAGATATGTGCTTGGGCCGATAAGGAGATCAATCGGGTGCAAATCAGTGTTTCTTCACGTTCATGGTATAGAAGAACGGTCAAACTAACGGAAGGGTTATGAAACTATCCCTGGAAATGCTAGAAACTCTCAGCCTTGTCAAAGATATGTGCTTGGACCGATAAGGAGATCAATCGGGTGCAAATCAGTGTTTCTTCACGTTCATGGTATAGAAGAACGGTCAAACTAATGGAAGGGTTATGAAACTACCCCTGGAAGTGCTCGAAACTCTCAGCCTTGTCAAATACGTGTCCTTGGGCGCCGAAATGTTTAAAAAATATGACCCCACAGAGTCGCAGTGAAGAACGTGTATCCAAGGAAACATCTATCGTCACTGTGCTGAAGGTTAGATGGGGTTCATGTGAAGTAACGGAGGCGTAATTATGACTTGGGATGCAAGGGAAGGACGTGATATTGTGATTCTAGGATATACTAAGGCATACTTTATCGTTTGCCTTTCATATAAGTTTTTCTTTATGTTACAGCAGAGGCAGAGTACTGTATCGGAGGGATTAGTTACGCTTGATTCATGTTCACGATACAAAGTGCAGAAGATCGTAATATTGTGATCCTAGCATGTAACAAAGGCATGATTTCTCGTTTTGCCACACAGAGGAGGTTTTTGTCATGTTACAGCAGAGGAAAGGTATTGTAACGGAGGGATTAGTTACGCTTGATTCATGTTCACGATACAAAGTGCAGAAGATCGTAATATTGTGGTCCTTGCATGTAACAAAGGCATGATTTCTCGTTTTGCCACACAGAGGAGGTTTTTGTCGTGTTACAGCAGAGGAAATGTGTTGTAACGGAGGGATTAGTTACGCTTGATTCATGTTCACGATACAAAGTGCAGAAGATCGTAATATTGTGATCCTAGCATGCAACAGTGGGCCGTGATTTCTCGTTTTGCCACACAGAGGAGGTTTTTGTCGTGTTACAGCAGAGGAAATGTGTTGTGTTGTAACGGAGGGATTAGTTACGCTTGATTCATGTTCACGATACAAAGTGCAGAAGATCGTAATATTGTGATCCTAGCATGCAACAGTGGGCCGTGATTTCTCGTTTTGCCACACAGAGGAGGTTTTTGTCATGTTACAGCAGAGGAAAGGTATTGTAACGGAGGGATTAGTTACGCTTGATTCATGTTCACGATACAAAGTGCAGAAGATCGTCATATTGTGATCCTAGCATGTAACAAAGGCATGATTTCTCGTTTTGCCACACAGAGGAGGTTTTTGTCATGTTACAGCAGAGGAAATGTGTTGTAACGGAGGGATTAGTTACGCTTGATTCATGTTCACGATACAAAGTGCAGAAGATCGTAATTTTGTGATCCTAGCATGTAACAAAGGCATGATTTCTCGTTTTGCCACACAGAGGAGGTTTTTGTCGTGTTACAGCAGAGGAAGTGTATTGTATCGGAGGGATTAGTTACGCTTGATTCATGTTCACGATACAAAGTGCAGAAGATCGTCATATTGTGGTCCTTGCATGTAACAAAGGCATGATTTCTCGTTTTGCCACACAGAGGAGGTTTTTATCTTGTCACAGCAGAGGAAATGTATTGTAACGGAGGGATTAGTTACGCTTGATTCATGTTCACGATACAAAGTGCAGAAGATCGTAATTTTGTGATCCTAGCATGTAACAAAGGCATGATTTCTCGTTTTGCCACACAGAGGAGGTTTTTGTCGTGTTACAGCAGAGGAAAGGTATTGTAACGGAGGGATTAGTTACGCTTGATTCATGTTCACGATACAAAGTGCAGAAGATCGTAATTTTGTGATCCTAGCATGCAACAGTGGGCCGTGATTTCTCGTTTTCCCTACCCGATTCTTCCCTTCCCTTCATATCTGTCCATCCTCAGTTTCTCAGTTTCTTTTCCCATTCCCTCCCCCTCTGATCAATTCCTTTCTTCCTTCCTTCCTTTTTTCCTGCCCTCCTTCCTTCCTCCCTTCTTACCTCCATCCCTACTTCCTCGTTTTCTTCTTTTCGACTATCCCTCTCTTCCCACCTCTCCCTCCTTCCCTCCTTCCGTATACTCTCTCCATTTTATCTATATTTCTTTCCTCCCTCCTTCCTTCCCTTTTCTCTCCCAACTCGTTCTCATCTTTCTCGTTTCCTCCTTCCCCCCTCCCCTCCTTTCATCTCTCCCTCTCTCCCTCCCTCTCTCCCTTCTTCCCTCCCTCCCCTCCTTTCATCTCTCCCTCCCTCCCTCTCTCCCCCCTCCAGCCCAGCCGAGTAAAGTGGGCAACACGCGAGCCTCTTCCTGCCTATATTAGTTTGGGAACCTCGAGACACGGCGGAAAAAATAGCTTGTAAAACTTTTTTCGAATTATCATTTTTGTCTTGCGCATTGATTAGGATGGTGCTGAAGGGACGATACGCACACACACACACACACACACACACACACACACACACACACACACACACGCACACACGCACGCACACGCACATGTCTCCCTCCTTTCTTCCTTTCCTCCATCCCTCCTTCCTTGTTTCCTTCTACCCGCCTATCGTCTTCCTCCTCCCAGCTCTCCCTCCTTGCTTCCTTCCTTTACCCCCCCCCCCCCCACACACACACACACACGCATACGTCTCCCTCCTGCAAACAAATTGGTTGGCTTCATCGGACGAGTCTTTAATAATAAATCGGAAAAAGTAATATTAAAACTGTATAATTCGTTGGTTCGACCCCGTCTAGAGTACTGTGTACAGTTTTGGTCTCCCTAGTACAGAAAAGACATAGAAAAGTTGGAACGGGTCCAACGAAGAGTAACAAAGATGATTCCTAGGTTGAGAAATTTGTCATATGAACAAAGGCTTAAAGAAGTAAATTTATTCAGCCTATCAAAACGAAGAATGCGAGGCGATCTAATAGAAGTGTTTAAAATGTTCAAAGGATTCAGTGATATTAATGCGGAAGATTACTTTACAATTGATCGATCAAATAGAACAAGAAGAAATCACAATTTGAAGATAAGTGGTAAAAGATTCTCGTCGCACGAAGCTAAACACTTCTTCTTCAATCGAGTTGTTAATGTTTGGAACTCTCTACCTTGTGATGTCGTTGATAGTACAACAGTTACGGCCTTCAAGAATAGATTAGACAAGTGTTTTGAATCCAACCAGCAACTAAGATATTACTCATTGTCGTAATAACGTTAAGTTCTTTCGAATACTGGTGTCCTTGTCCGCTTTTATTGCCCGGTTAGTGGTAGCAGTAATGGTAGTTCTTTCCTCTTTCCTACATAAATTCCATGCAGTTTTTCCATGCTGCATGGTTCTTTTTCCTTTCCTGCCAGCTTTGGCTGGAGGGATGGGGGGGTGGGGAGGAGCCTTCGCCTTTGCTGTCCTTCATCTTCCACCTTTGATTAGATAGTTAGTGTAGCTTGTCACAAACAACCTCGTAAGGACCAGCAGGTCTGCTGTTGTTTGTTCTTTCTTTGTGTTCTCTTCCTCCTTTCTTCCTTTCTTCCATCCCTCCTTCCTTGTTTCCTTCTACCCGTCTATCCTCTTCCTCCTCCCATCTCTCCCTCCTTGCTTCCTTTCCTTCCTGCCTCCATCCCCCCCCCCTCCCTGCACACACTCGATTCAGGTATTCCGGCGTGATGACAGCCACAGACAGCATCACCAAACAGGCACATCGGCCAGGGCTCGTTAACCAGGTAGGCGGAGGCTGGCAGGTATGCTGAGTGCCGGAGCCGACGACCACTTGAACCACCTGAGCGTAACGACACCACACCTTCAATGGGCAAGACACGTAGGCGATGGTGGTGATGGTGATGGGGATGGTGGCGGTGTTTGTGGCGGCGAGGCTTACCACGGCACGGGAACATCATCGAGGCAGCGTTCTTTTGGCTTTATTATGGGGACACCGGGGGAAGCGTTACCCTCGCCGCCTCTTACAAGTCTTTGGCCACTGATGAGAGCTGTGGGCCTGCCTGTGCCTGGTGCTTAGTGTATCTGTGTTATGGGAGGTTAGGTTAGGTAAGGCTAGGAAGGAAGGAAGGAAGGAGAGGGGAAAAGAACAGGAGAAAACAGGAAGGGGAGGCAAAAATTAGAGTTATCTGGCGTTTGATCTAATGCTTTGTGAGGTGGCGATCCAGTGAGGGTAGGCTAGTCTGGAAAGGAAGGAGAGGGATGAAGGATAGGTAGGCAGGCGTGAGCGTCATGTTCCCCCTGTATCTGGCGTTGGGTCTAATATAATGTGAAGTGGCGATCCAGTGTGGTTAGATTAGGCAAGAAAGGAAGGAGAGGGATGAAGGAAAGGAAGGCAGTCGTGAGCGTCATGTTCCCCCCTCTATCTGGCGTTGGGTATAATATTAGGTGAGGTGGCGATCCAGTAAGGTTTGGTTAGGCTGGGAAGGAAGGAGAAGATAAAGAATTGAAGGAGGAAGGAAGGAAGAAGCAGAAAAATAAAGGTGGTAGAGAAAGGGAGAAAAGGAAAGGAAAACAGTACAAGGTTCTGTGCTCCCCGTCACCAGGTGGTTGGTTATCTATTTGCGAAGAATCACATTTGACAAGGGTTTTGCAGGACTTGTGGCGGGTAGTTTTATGACCCCGGTGTTGGACAAATATTTCTGTATGTACAACGAACGTGAAGGAATAGTCAGGAGAACGCGATTAATCTCCTTTTCGGCCTCTGGAAGTTGTTAATGTGAGGGGCGGGAACGTCTGAAAATACCGACTTCTAAGGCCATATATTCTTAAACGTTTCGGGCTCCCATTGCGACTATTTCCCAAGGCCACAGAGAAGATTATCCGGGTTTTCATGGTTGGTTTTCCCGTCAAGATGCAGAAGTCGGGTAAAACTATCACTAGGATCACAAAACGGTACATGGAAACCCCAGCAAGTTATACGAGAGGGTTATCCAAAAGGTGAATTGAGGCGGCGACAAGGCCACAGAGAAGATTATCCGGGTTTTCATGGTTGGTTTCCCCGTTCACGATGCAGAAGTCGGGTAAAACTATCGCTAGGATCACAAAACGGTACATGGAAACCCCAGCAACTTATACGAGAGGCTTTTCAAATAGAGAAGATTATCCGGGTTGTCATGGTTGGTTTCCCCGTTCAAGTTGCAGAAGTCGGGTAAAACTATCGCTAGGATCACAAAACGGTACATGGAAACCCCAGCAACTTATAAGAGCGGCTTTTCCAACAGGCGAACTGAGGCGGCGATACGTTTAAAAATACTGCCTTCAGCTTCTTCCCACCGTGACGGGCATCGCGGAGACCTTCCCCCAATTAGCTACACCAGCCTCGTCTGCGGCCCTCCCAGCATCACTCTAAACTTCGGTTACACGTTCAAAAACACCGACGCGACCCCTTCACCTCCGCGATACTCTTCGTTCCCCGCACAAGGCCTCAAGTGCTAGGAGGGCAGAGGCTGGGTAACTGGTTCTCCGTGGCGACCGTATGTAAGCCGAGCAGCCTCATGTTTTCTCCTTACGTCCTCGTGCAAGCTTAGGGTCACAGTGACAAACTTTTCGGCGCTCAGGTTCACGTAAATGACAAGGGTTTCGTAGGAGTGTCGGGCATTTCCAGGGGTAGTTTTATGACCCTGATGATAGTTCTTCTGTACCGTGAACCTAAAAACCACTCATTAGAACCAATAATTACAAATTCATCTCCCTTTTGGACTTGTGAAAGCTTAGTGTCCTATTCTTAAACATTTCGGCGCTCAACTCACATATTATTAGTACTATTAGTATTAGCAGTAGCAGCAGCAGTAGTAGTAGTAGTAAATAGTAGTAGTAGTAGTAGTAGTAGATCAGTCGCTTATCACATCTGCACTTGCTATAGGATGCTAGATGCCCACTATAGGAAAGGTTACAGATTGCGGATCCTTCAACACATAAGCTCCATTAGCCTACCATAACAAAGTACATCAGTCTCACTTTTCCTGCTCCTCCCGCACCTTATTGTTTTGTTTTGCTTTGCTTTTTTTCTTTGCCTTTTCTCTTTCCTTCCTCCTCTTAGGCCCCTTTCAGACGTATCGACTTTACGCCGTCCTGTCCTTCTCTCCTTCCAGTGCCTCCATTCTTTCATCATGGACATCCTGCTCTTCTCTTCCTTCCTTCCTTCTTTTGTCCCAGAGAACAGGCCTCTCTTCAACCAGGCTAATCAACAATTCAACGTCTACATCAACGTGTCGTTCACGGCGTCGGTCGATACCCGATACGTCTGAAAGGGGCCTAACCTCTCCTCGCTTCTCCTCTCCTCTCCATTTCCTTTCTTTCCTTCTTCCTTCTCTTCCTTCCCTTCCTTCTTTCCTTCCTTCCTTCCCCTTCTGTGTCCTTCCCTTCTCTTCTCTTCCCTTCCCTTCCCTTCCCTTCCCTTCTCTTCTCTTCTCTTCTCTTCTCTTCTCTTCTCTTCTCTTCTCTTCTCTTCCCAGCCGCGCGTGTTCCGTATATTACATATTTTAAGGGCGGGGGAGCGATATCAGAGCTCCTGCGCCCCTGAAGACCGGCTGAGAGAGAGAGAGAGAGAGAGAGAGAGAGAGAGAGAGAGAGAGAGAGAGAGAGAGAGAGAGAGAGAGAGAGAGAGAGAGAGAGAGAGAGAGTAGAATAGTAAAAAACAAAAGAAAAATGATCACAAAATAAAAAGAAGAGACACAAAAGAAGAAAAGAAACAGAAGAGAAAACAAGAAAATAGGGAAGTAAAGGAAAAAGAAGAGAGAGAGAGAGAGAGAGAGAGAGAGAGAGAGAGAGAGAGAGAGAGAGAGAGAGAGAGAGAGAGAGAGAGAGAGAGACTATCCGTATACAACACCTTCGTAGCCTGTCGACGTCTCCAAGTTGATGGATATGAAACAATAGCCGGCGCCGGGCAACCAACCAGTAATCAAACGCATTCCACCACAAGCAGTCACCAACCACGTGTGTCCGGGGATGGGAAGGGGCGGGGCCTATCCATCAACTTGACCAATGACGTGCCGTAGAAGGGGAGGAGGGGGCGGGGCTAATCCGTCAAGTTAAGCTGAACGGTGTGTATGTGTGTGTGTGTGTGTGTGTGTGTGTGTGTGTGTATGACCCACGGCCGGGAAAGCATACTAAGGGAAGGGGTGAAAGGGAGGAGGAGGAGGAGGAGGAAGAGAGAAAATATGGGAAGGTAGTTATGAGGAAGATCAGACGAAGATGGAGTGAAAGGAGGATAAAAGATGATAATGCTTGTGTCTAGGGAGAGAATAATGTCAGGATGATGATGGGGAGAAAGTGGAACGTAAGGAGAGATGACAAGGAGAAAAGAAGATAGGGCGAGGATGGTGGAGATAAAGAAAGAAGAAGGGTAAAAAAGTGAAAGAATATTGAATGTGTAGAAGGCGACGATGAGGATGATGACGAAGGGGAGAAAGTGGAACATGAGTAGAAAGGACAAAGAGGAAAGAAGAAGATAGGGCGAGGATGGTGGAGATAAAGAAAGAAGAAGGGTAAAGAAGTGAAAAAATATTGAATGTGCAGAAGGCGACGATGACGAAGAGAATGAGAGAGCTTGAAGATAGATGAAAATGGGTGAGGAAAATGATAGGACAAATGTAGTTCAAAGAAACATGGTGAAAATAAACAAACAAACAAGAAATGAGTATGTTGAAGAGGGACAAAATATGATGAAACTGGAAATGAAGAACTAGAAACAGAAAGGGGAAAAGGTAACAGGAAGGAAGGAAGGAAAACAAACACGTAATCATCAGGGAAAGAAAGGGACGTTGAAAACAAGAGAGAGAGAACAGGACGGGGAGAGGGACAGAGGAGCAGGGACCCCTTTCTCTACCATTTCGGGGATCACAGACTCACATTTGACAGGGCTTTCGCAGGAGTTTCGGGCATTTCCAGGGGTAGTTTAACGGCCCTGGTGGTAGTTTGACCCTTCTTCTATGCTATGATTGTGAAAAAAGCACTCGTTAAAACCCGATTGATCTCCTTTTTCGCCTTTGGAAATAGATGTTGTGAGAGGTGGAAGCGTCTGGGAATATCTACACAGGAACAGATGGTGGCGATGGGCGTGAGAGGGTGAAGGGAGGCAGGTGTGCTGGCGGGCTGGCTGGGGAGAAAGGTGATGAAGAGACGTGCTTGGGGAAAGGTGTTGCTGGTGGTGGTGATGGTGGTGGTGGTGGTGATGGTGGTGGTGGTGATGGTGGTGGTGGTGGTGGTGATGCAGGCATTTGCAGGCATAGGCATTGTCCACCTACTTAACCTGACCCTACATGATTTGACCTGACCTATTTAACACACACACACACGCTCTCTCTCTCTCTCTCTCTCTCTCTCTCTCTCTCTCTCTCTCTCTCTCTCTCTCTCTCTCTCTCTCTCTCTCTCACAGCCAATCAGCGTCGACCCCCGCAGCCGGCCAGCCAATCAGCGCGCCAGAATCGCTTCGTAACTCCTCCCATCGTGTCCTCGCCTTGTGGGACCCCGACTGGATATTTGCATCTCCGCTTCTTCTTCTTCTTCTTCTTTTTTTCTTCTCATTTTATTTTTCTTCTTATTCTTCTTGTTCTTGTTCTTCTTCCTCTACTTTCTCTTCCCCTCCTCCCCCTCTTCCTCCTCCTCCTCCTCCTCCTCCTCCTCCTCCTCCTCCTCCCATGCACACCTGCCCACACACCTGCTACACACATGCCCAGACACAATGACGTGGACTTGTAACAGATATGTGTCCTAAAAGTTTTATATGTTTGAAAGTCTCCTCTCGTAAGACAAGAAAAAGTTGTGTGTGTGTGTGTGTGTGTGTGTGTGTGTGTGTGTGTGTGTTTGGTTAGATATTGAGGTATTAGGTGATTTTCCTCCTCCTCCTCCTTGAAGTAGGAAGTGGTGGTTCAGAAACTGGATGTATGTTCTCCTTCCCTCCCTCCCTCCCTTTCTCCCTCCCTTCCCTTCTTCCCTCTCTCCTCCCTCCTTCCTTGTCAAGAAGGATTGCAAGCATTACTCTGGCTCATTATATATCGCTGAGAGAGAGAGAGAGAGAGAGAGAGAGAGAGAGAGAGAGAGAGAGAGAGAGAGAGAGAGAGAGAGAGAGTATTTATACGGTATTGTTTGTGTAAGAGAATAAATTTAAAAGTAGGGAATACGAAGATAAGAACTGCAGAGAAAGGATCGTGGGAAGAGAATTATAGAGCTTTGTTAGAGGAGAGATGAAGGGGGAGGAGAGGAGAGGAGAGGAGAGGAGAGGAGAGGAGAGAAGCTTGTGTACGGGAAGGCTCACACACACACACACACACACACACACACACACACACACACACACACACACACACCTAGCGGATACAAAAAAAATATAAGCCGTCCTTTATTCACATTCATACCGTTCTCGTCTTTACCTGAATAACAGACATCGCAGGAGAAGGCGATACATGCCCAAAGAACCGTGTGGGAGGCTGGTGGGTGCTGGTTACGCCGAGCCGGGAAGGGGAGAGCAGGGACGTGAGGGACACCGATTGGAGGAAAGTCAGAAGGGAACATTGATTGGAGGAAATTCAGTAGGGAGAAGCAGGGAGAGCATAGTGGTTAGTGGTCGTCTTGTGCTCTCCTTCAATATTAACTTCCTCATCTTGGCCATCTTAATACAGCCCTTGCTCTACACTTTCTTCAAGGACATCGATTAGAGTTAAGTCAGTAGGGCGTAGCAGGGAGAGCATAGTGGTTAGTGGTCGTCTTGTGTTCTCCTTCCTTCATTTCCAACTTCCTTATCTTGGCCATCTTGATACAGCCCTTGCTTAACACTTTCTTCAAGGACATCGATTAGAGTTAAGTCAGTAGGGCGTAGCAGGGAGAGCATAGTGGTTGTGGGTCGTCTGTGTGTCTCCTTCAATACTAACTTCCTCATCTTGGCCATCTTAATACAGCCCTTGCTTAACACTTTCTTCAAGGACACTTTCTTCAAGGACATCGATTAGAGTTAAGTCAGTAGGGCGTAGCAGGGAGAGCATAGTGGTTAGTGGTCGTCTTGTGTTCTCCTTCAATACTAACTTCCTCATCTTGGCCATCTTAATACAGCCCTTGCTCTACACTTTCTTCAAGGACACTTTCTTCAAGGACATCGATTAGAGTTAAGTCAGTAGGGCGTAGCAGGGAGAGCATAGTGGTTAGTGGTCGTCTTGTGTTCTCCTTCCTTCAATTCCAACTTCCTCATCTTGGCCATCTTAATACAGCCCTTGCTCTACACTTTCTTCAAGGACACTTTCTTCAAGGACATCGATTAGAGTTAAGTCAGTAGGGCGTAGCAGGGAGAGCATAGTGGTTAGTGGTCGTCTTGTGTTCTCCTTCCTTCATTTCCAACTTCCTTATCTTGGCCATCTTAATACAGCCCTTGCTCTACACTTTCTTCAAGGACATCGATTAGAGTTAAGTCAGTAGGGCGTAGCAGGGAGAGCATAGTGGTTAGTGGTCGTCTTGTGCTCTCCTTCAATATTAACTTCCTTATCTTGGCCATCTTGATACAGCCCTTGCTTAACACTTTCTTCGTCAGTAGGGGTAGCAGGGGGAGCATATAGTGGTTAGTGGTCGTCTTGTGTTCTCCTTCATTTCCAACTTCCTTATCTTGGCCATCTTGATACAGTCTTCAAGGACATCGATTAGAGTTAAGTCAGTAGGGCGTAGCAGGGAGAGCATAGTGGTTAGTGGTCGTCTTGTGTTCTCCTTCCTTCATTTCCAACTTCCTTATCTTGGCCATCTTGATACAGCCCTTGCTTAACACTTTCTTCAAGGACATCGATTAGAGTTAAGTCAGTAGGGCGTAGCAGGGAGAGCATAGTGGTTAGTGGTCGTCTTGTGTTCTCCTTCCTTCATTTCCAACTTCCTTATCTTGGCCATCTCGATACAGTCCTTGCTTAACACTTTCTTCTCCTTATTGTCCCTGTTTCTTCCTACCTCCTCCCTATCCGCGGACTTTATGAGAACAGTCAAGCAAGTAAGCGCATAACGTGAGAGATAGCCTACCTTCTACTAGCAAGAAAGTTAACATGTTCATTTATGGTAACGTTCAAGAGGACAAGATTATACAGTGACAAGACAATGATTCAAGTGTGGAGGATATATTAATTATGGGAGTCCATCTATAGATATCGGAACCCAAAACAAATAATGCACTGGTTAGGTTGTGGTAACGTAAAGGAGAGGAAGAGCATACACAGTGACACAGGACGATGATTCAGGTGTGGAGGATAAATAAGGGAGCTCAAGTTTAAATATCGGAACACAAAAATAGTACACTGGTTAGGTTGTGGTAACGTAAAGAAGAGCATACACAGTGACACAGGACGATGATGCAAGTGTGGAGGATATATTAAGGGAGTCAAACTATAGATATAAGAACCCAAAACAAATAGTACACTGGTTAGGTTGTGGTAACGTAAAGGAGAGCAAGTATTCACAGTGATACAGGACAGTGATTCAAGGGGGGAGGGTATAATAAGGGAGAGAAGGCAGGCTGACTAACGGCGGAATTTTCAGTGAAGCTCTTCCCTCTTCGTCGAAGCGTCGCTTAGGGTACGGCCACACTGCACGCGGTTTGCTGGGAGGGTAGCGGGACGCCTAGCGGGTAGAGGCAAGCGATATCGTGTTCACATCAGAAGAGGAAAAATCGCGTTGTTTAGGTTTTGGTGACACCCACTCGGTGCAGTGTCATTGTCAAAATTCTCAAGAAAATTGCTTATAAGTGAGACTGTGTCTCTGAAAATAGATGACCTGGATGTCGGCAGATCTTGCTGGATTCACGACTTTAACAAGCAGCGAGAAAGATGTGGTGAATTCAACAGTGTACTGTCAAGCTCGCATGTACGACGATAAGTTTTTTGAGTACCTGCGGATGACTCCTGAAACATTCGACTGTTTGCTGAATTAACTGGAAGTGCGGCTGACCAAAATGATAACCATCTTCAGAAAATCAGTTAGTGCCGAACAGTGACTGGTCATAACACTGAGGTAAGGAAATGTTTAAAGTAAATCACAACCACGTATACATAGCGTACCGTACATCAAATTTATTAAAATAAACAAACCTATTAGAGCAATGTAACATTAGTGCTGAATAACACCTCAGAAATAAGTAACAAAAAGAAAAATAGCACTTATTATTTCTTCACTACTCATATCTGAGCTGGTGTATCGCCTGGCGTCCCGCAAGCCACTGAGCGATTTTAACCGACATCCAGTGGGTTCACGTAGCTGGGAGGGTAGCGGGTAAGCTTGGAGGGAACCCGCTACCCGCGTCCTGTATGGCCACTCCTATTAGATAACATGTGTTTGTTCTTGCCTCTGACCCGCTAGGCACCCCGCTACCCTCTACCCTCCCAGCAAACTGCATGCAGTGTGGCCGCACCCTAAGGGAGCGGCCACACTGCACGAGGTTTGCTGGGAGGGTAGAGGTCACAGGGGCTGTAAGGGTTTCCAAGCGTCCTGTATGGCCACTCCTATTAGATAACATGTGTTTGTTCTTGCCTCAGACCCGCTAGGCGTCCCGCTACTCTCTACCCTCCCAGCAAACCGCGTGGAGTGTGGCCGCTCCCTAAGAGAGTGTGTTTCCGTGAAGAGATATTATCAAACGCTAGTTTCTTTTCCCCCTTCGAAGCAATCTTTCCCTGTAGTGTTGGTACTACTGAAAATCAAACAAACGTTGAAAACCGAAACATTAATGCATTTTAGGTACATTTCTATAATGGAAAATATTGTGTGGCAAGTACTTATGTAAGCAGTGCTTGATACAGTGACAGACACTATATATAGTAGAAAATTTACATTGATAGGTTTAATTGGTTGGTACCCGTGGCGATGTTTGCTTCGCTCTGATATCGTCCCGTTACCTGTGGGCGGAGCTTAGGAGACCTCGTTAGAATAAACTGCTTTTATTTTCTTTATTCTCCTCCTGTTCCATGAGATCTCTTTCTCCCTTCGTTATTTCTCCCTTGTAAATATATTTTTAACTAGCCTTAGAGCTCCTATCAGTGGGTGGAAAATGGTATCAGCTATATTGCTGAGCTTTGCTAAGCTCCACCCACAGGTGACGTCACGAGTTTGGAGATTGGCTGTGCGAAGCCAAGCACGAAGTACCACATACCACCACATATTCATACAGACTTATGAAACATTCGCCCGGAGGCCGAAGCCTGGCTGTCAGTCCGTCACTTTTAAATTTGTCCCAGCAATCTTCATGCTTATGGTTTGAAGTGCCCGCCCTACAAACGCTTAAAAAGGAGAACTGTTGTGAATAGTTGAGTCTGAAGGGCGGGGCGTGCTGGCTGGGAGGTGCGTTCCAGTGTTGGCTTAAATTATCATAGGAACCGTGAAGTCTTGAATAAACAGAAAAAATAATGTTTCTCGCATTGTATGACTCTTTATATAAGGCCTAGAAAATTTAAATTGTTCTTATACCCAATTAATAACACAGCAACATGGAAAAATGTTGTAATAAAGCATTAAATGTGCGAAGATATTAGCGAAGAGCGTCAAGAGAGGAAATTAGTTAATTTCTTTCCCGCTCGCCGCTTCGCGCGCTGCATCAAAGACACTCCTCGTCACTGAGAATACGGTTTGGTCCACGAAGCCTTGTTTCCTCGCGGGAAGGGGGAAGAGATAGATTGAGAATTCCAGCGTAAGGGGCTTTGAGGAGGCAACCAGGCATGAGGGGAGAGGTGCGGTCTACAGCCGGGATACGAAGCTAATAGTCGCGGAGGAGGGATGTTATAATGGGTGGGATGTAGCCAGACTTAGGAACACTAGCGGACCAAGCAGGTAGTTGGACGGAGAGAAACTGGGAGGCAGTAAAAGAGAGTAAACATACGACGAGAGGTGCAGTCTGTAAGGACGCCTGAAGGGACACAAAGCAAACAGTCGTGTAGGAAGGATGTTATAATGGGTAGGAGGTAGTCAGACCAAATTAAGAACAACAACGGAGCAAGCAAATGTTCAGGCGTAGAGAGGCAGGGAGGTAGTGAAATAAGAAGGCATAACACGAGAGGTACAGTCTGCAAACACGTGTACAAACATCGATGCTGAACAAACAGGTAAAGGAAAGATGACGATAAAGAAAGAAACATAGAGACAAAGGAACATTAACCGAGCAAGCAGGTAGTGGGACGCAGAGAAACAGGAAGGCAGTAAAAGACAGCAGGCATGAGACGAGAGGAGAGGTACAGTCTGCAAGCACGTGGACAAACAGCGATACAGAACAAACGGAAAGGAAAGATGACGATGAAGAGATAGACAGACTAAGGAACACTAACGGGACATGCATAAGACTAGAGGCACAGTCAGCCATAACATGTACAAACAGGGATACAAAACAATCAAGAAGTGAAGCAAAGATAACGAAGATCAGATAGACAGAGAGACTAAGGAACACTAACGTAGCAAGCAGGTAGTCAGGGGCAGAAAAAACGTGGAGATAGTGAAAGAAAGCAGGCACGAGACGAGAGGTACAGTCTGCAGGCACGTGGAAAAATAGGGACGCATAACAAACAGGGAAAGGAAAGATGGTGAAGAGGAGATAGACACAGAGACGTCACAAGACCAAGCAGATACAAAGAGGGGAGGGAAGGACAACGAAGAGGAAGTAGGCGCTCACAAGAAGAAACTGATACCAAACAAACAGGAAAGGAAAGATGACGAAGAGGAGATAGACATAGAGACGTCACAAGACCAAGCAGATACAAAGAGGGGAAGGAAGGACAACGAAGAGGAAGTAGGCGCTCACAAGAAGAAACTGATACCAAACAAACAGGAAAGGAAAGATGACGAAGAGGAGATAGACACAAAGACGTCACAAGACCAAGCAGATACAAAGAGGGGAGGGAAGGACAACGAAGAGGAAGTAGGCGCTCACAAGAAGAAACTGATACCAAACAAACAGGAAAGGGAAGATGACGAAGAGGAGGTAGACACAAAGACGTCACAAGAACAAGCCGGCAGTGCATGAGACCGGAGGGAAGCAAGAAGCAATCAAAGAAGCAAGTTGGAAGGAAGACAAACAGCGCCGGGTGTGAGCCAAGAAGCAAGCAAGCAAAGAGTAAACAAGGAAGCGGTTTGTGTGACGGCCGGACAGACGGACAGGCGGACAGGCAGACACGCTTGCAAGTAAACAGTCGTAGAGTCAGGCAGCCAGACAGTAGAGGAGACGGACAGGCAGGGAGGCACACGCGGAGGCTGAGGGGCGGTGGGCGTGCTGGCGAACAGCGGAACTAAAGGCACTATTTAACTGTTCTGCCTCCCGGTTTGGCGTGCTCCTGTGGCGTCGCGGCGGGCCAGTGGAAAGACCGTGGTTTGAGTGGCTGGACCTGCCCCCGTGAACCCCCCCTCCCCCCCCTCCTCCCACTCTTCATCCTCATCATCAACGTCGTCCTCATCTTTCTTTGTCTTCTTCCTCTTCTTTGTTTTTTTTTCTTCTTCAGCTCCTCCTCCTCCTCCTCCTCCTCCTCTTTTCTATACTTTTAACTTCACAATTATTTCCCCTTAACTTCTTTGCACTCCTTTCCATTTCCACACCATTGTCTCCCCTCCTTTTAATTACCCTTCCTTCTCCCTTCACTAACAACACTGACTCGTTCTCAAGAAGATTAGGTTCATTTTCTTTCTCCTTCTGCCGCCGCCTTTCTTTTATTTCTGATTTTCTTTTCACTGCTGTGGTTAGCATGCTCCCCTTACAACCGAGAGGTCCCGAGTTCGATTCCAGGGCGTAGTGGAAAGCATAGGCAGTCTGCTTTCATCCGCGCGTCCTGTCCACCCGGCTGTGACTGGTTGCCGGGTGTCAGGCGGGGTTGTGTCCCGCCTCCCGGGTGTGGTGTGAGGCTCCAGGCGTACCCAAAGATTCGTCACGCAGGGTTAAAGCTCGTTCGTGGAAGGCACAGGCGAGGCGAGCGCGTGATCAGACCATGGTTAATGATACACACACACACACACACACACACACACACACACACACACTATTAATTTTTCGTAAAGAAATCTTGTTAATATGTTGGGTTTATATTTTAAGGTGCTTCAACGATTTACATTCTTTACTCGTAGTTTATCTTTTTTTTTTTTTTATCAATTTATATTTTTTTTTATGTGCGCGGGGCGTGGCAAGCCGCGTCTCGCCACGGCCGCACGTCGGCGCCGCGACCCGCGCCGCCGCCAGGTCGTCCACTTGCTGCGTTGCATGTTTAGTAATTGTGTCGCTCGCCGCATTTACTCCTTACATGTGCATGCAGTTATGGGCCGGGAAACTTGTATATTTGTTTGATTTATTAAAGTTAACTTTTTATATTAGCATGCGAGGTGAAGCTCCTTTACATGCAGGGCGCGTCGTTTCTCCACGGCTTGTTGGATCCGTTAAGTAGTGAGGACGTTTTTTCGTTGCCTGAACAGTTAGTAATGACAGGCGGGGAAAGTTTATCGAGTTATATGTCATGGCGCGAGAGGCGACCCACCGTGCGGCGGGCGCGGGGCGGGTTCCCGTCCCTGGCAGCGTCTGTGGGCCGCGGCCCCGGGGACCTGCGGGGCGGCTTCCCGCAGCAGTATGCCGCGCGATGGATGGGCGCTGGGCCTGAGTGCCGCGCGGTGGGTCCTCCGCGGGGACGCCCGGCTCTGCAGGACAAGCCGCTTCCTTGTACGCATCACATTATGGCGTGCGTCAATTAGTGTCGCCGTGTCTTCGCGCCGGACCAGTGAGCGTCGGTGCGCCCCGCAGCGGCTACTGACGCCCGTGACGGATGGCCCTGGACCCCCCCCCCCCCCCCTTGCGTGCGTGCTACATTGCGTACCCTCACGGACCACGGCGGTGACAGGCCGTTAGGGGCCAGGCGGCGGAGGACAAGGCGGACTGTTAGCGGGGCCCGGCACGTCCCGCCCCCACCATGACCTGATTGGCTCGCCGGGATCGAACTCTGTCCATGTGACCCGCACCTTCATCCTCTCGTCTGCTCATCCTGCGGCCTTCCCTCATTCCCTTCTCCTCCCAGCTTGCGGCCTCCGCCTCCTTGTGCCACGCTCCATCCCACGGCGCACCTCCAGCTGAGGCCGACACATCCCCGCCGGGCTGCAGGCCGGTCGCTTCCCCGTCGCCGCCGCCGCCGCTTCGCCGTCAAACTGATGACCCCAAACATGCACTCGGCGCTTAAGGAAGAAGCATCCGGTTGGCGTGTCCGCGCTGCGCCCGAGGCGGGTGCGCGGCGAGGAGACCAGAGTTCTGTCCACTAATTGTGAACTATTAATCTACATCTATCTTGTGAAAATGTATGATATTTGCTCCTTGACTTATACGTCGTCCTCGGCGGTCGTCACTTTGCACGGCGTGGCGGCCCGACGCTTATACTTACTGCCCGGGCCGGGGAACAACCTCCAGCCTCTTCTCCGCGCCGCGCTCAGTACCTGTTTATGTGTTTTTTTTTTCTTTCACTAACAAGAATAGCTTAATCTTTATTAACTGGCGGAGTGCTGTGCACAGGGCGGCATGGCGGCGCCTACGGACCCGTGGAGCCCCGGCGTGTCCTGCTGGGGCGGCCTGCCCTCCCTCACCGTAGAAAGGAGGTCAGGGGGGCGCCCGGCGGCCTACTCTGCCTCCTCTCGTGTGTAAAAGAATAGAATGAAAGGTCGATACTCAACGCCAAGAGAACCTCAATAGGAAGGAAAAAATAGGCTACTTAAAAAGATAGTAGAAACAAAGACGTTTAATTTACTTTTTGTATTGGATGCGCCGCTGCCTCCCTCCCTTCAGCGTGTTTATAATTAAAGAGTGAGGGCGGCGATAGCGTGCCGGCCCCGCGGCGGCGGCCGTCAGCCTTTTCTATACACATGAAAAATTAATGAATGCCCAAAAAACGGAACCAGTGCATGAGAGAGCGAGGAGGCACTGGGGCTTCCTTGTACTCGTTTATTATCATAGTGTATTTTTCTCTTCATTTATCATTTCCATTTATTTCCTTCTATTTTTTCTTTCTTCTACATTTGATTATTTTTATCCTTTTATTTTCCTACATTCATCATTTCCTTTTTATTTCCTTTAATCTTTATTTTTCTACATTCATCATTTCCTGTTTTTCTTTTTCTACATTCATCATTTCCTGTTTTTCTTTTTCTACATTCATCATTTCCTTCTATTCCTACTTTTCTTTTTTGTCTACAGTCATCACTTCCTTTTATTTCCTTGTTTTCATTTTTTAACATTCATCATTTCCTTGCATTTCCTTTTATATCTCCACATTCATCATTTCCTCTTATCCCCTTTTCCATTTTAGACATTCGTCATTTCTTCGCAAAGTTTATGGAAATCATCTGTATCATCGCTCATTTTTACCGTTTCAACCTCATCATTTTCATCATCACAAACATCCCTTCTTATCTTTCTTTCCGTCTATGCCTAGTACGTGATCCTCCTTCCCGGGGCGGCGTCTAGTAGCTCCAATTCCACAGTCCAACACCGTGTCTTTCTAACAGCCCGAACCAAAGCACTCAATCCCATACCCCCTTAACCCGGTAGCTGCGCGGATTATGTTTCTTAACGGTGGCTTTCCTACTCACCACCTGATACATGAGAAGAGATTTCCTTAGTGTATAGTTTCCCCCAATTTCCGAACTTCAATTTAAACACGAAACACGATACAAGGAATTTTCGAAGTCTTAATATTGGCTTGGGAGCTTACTAACCCATCATAGCGAGCTGTGAAAGTGGCGTCGAGGTGTTCATGAAGGCGACGGCGGCTGACTTCGGTGGCGGGAAGGTCGAAAAAATTGATGGCGTGTAAAGTCATGGGAAGAAGCCTCGAGAGAGGGAGAGGGAGAGGAGAGGAAAAGGATAATGGAGAGAAGGGGAGGAAAAGGAAACGGGAGAGAGGAAAAGGATGAGCGAGAGGGAGAGATGAAAAGGGAGGATAGATAGAAGAAGAGAAAGAGTGTGCTTGGAGCGGGGGTAGAAAGTTGAGAGTGAGCGAGCGTCCCCATGATGAAGGGTGGTGATGACGCGGTGGGGTGACGGATGCGAGGGGCGGCGGGAGGGGGCGGGGCGCAGCGTTACCAGATGGTCGTACTCAGCATTTTCCATTTTCCGGTTTTGGTCCATAACCATGACAAAAACCATCAGTAATTAACGGTTTTACGCTAACTTTAACTGAATGTCGATATTGGTGGGATACGACATTTTTTGGGGCTCTGTAACTGATAAATGCAATGTTCTGAGTACGACATTTTTTTTTTACAGTAAAGGAAACAGCTCAAGGGCTCCAAAAAATAAATGAAAAGAAAGATAAAGCCCGGCAAACACTCCCCTTATATATATATATATATATATATATATATATATATATATATATATATATATATATATATATATATATATATATATATATATATATATATAAGAGTTTAGAAGAGTGGCCAAAAGAGAGGTCAACCTCGGGAGGAGAGGTCTGGTAACGCTGGCGGCGAGGCTAATGGCCGTCCACCTAGATCTGATTTTATGGTCCTATGTTAGAGGCGAAGGAGACAGCGCAAAACTAATATCCTTTTTTTTTTTAATCATATGCTCACCCCAACTTTTCTTCCCGCACAGCAGCCACGAGTATCAGTTCTTCTCAGCAGTATCGCCTCTTTTACGCCAGATTTTGTAAACGTCGTATCAGTATTTATAAACAGTTATGTGGCTTGTTTGGCTTCTGTAGTCCATGTTTGGGCCGGAGTTAATTAGAGGTGTTGGTTGTTCACTGTTAAGTCGATATATTACAGACTCAGTCACAAAAAGTGATACAAAAAAATCAACACTTCCAACTAACCACACCTTCAAAAACAGGTCAGAAAAGACGTCAGCTACGTTATTGTTTAGACTATTACGACGATTTAAAAACTCAGGCACTAATTTCACAACATGGCGGCATCAGACCTTGTCATCCGTGTGTGTGTGTGTGTGTGTGTGTGTGTGTGTGTGTGTGTGTAATTCACCACGGCCTGATCACGTGATGGACTCATAATCGCCGGCAGGTACCCTTCCTACATGAGCAATAATTGCTCTTTATCGTCGATCTCTGGGTACTGCCAGGACCTCACACACCACACACCCCATCCCCCTTGCTCAAGGGGGGACAGTAACCACTCCTAGTCAACGGAAAGAATCCGGCCTGAGCGGGCTCGAACCGCCGCCCTGTCAAACCATGAAGCCTGGCAGCGCAGGGCTCTAACCAGTTGCGCCACGGAGTGTGTGTGTGTGTGTGTTTGTGTCTGTCGGTGTGTGTGTGTGTGTGTGTGTGTGTGTGTGTGTGTGTGTGTATGACGACGGAAAGCATCGGCGTAAATATTGTGGTGAATTATAAATAGTGACGTGTTGGTTATAGCAAAACAGATGAAAGATGTCGAGAGGTGTAAAGATGTAAGCGTGAAGGATTAAGCCAACGCATTGGTGTAAATATTTTAGTGAATTAGAAGTAGCAAGTCGGTTATTACAGTAAAGAATTTAACACAGCGGGACGCATCACCTGGTTCAACGAGGCCAACCAGGCTGCCGCGGCCAAGGTACCGGAATTTAAAGCCGTGGTTTACGCATTATAGGTAACCGATAACACGGCGGGGCGCTCATTATAGTAAACCCGTCATGAGCAGCGTCAACACGCCTCGGGGCGGGGCGGGCGTCCGGCGCTACCCGGCGCGTGGCTCAACACACAGAGGAAGTGCGCCAAGCTGCCAGGGCCCAGCCGTGGAGGTGTGCGGGTATAAAATTTATCCGAATGAGTGTGTGTTTGGCGCCGTATGACCGCTGTAGTCGCGGCTCCATGACTACAGACCCCAATAAATCAGTCCCTCTCGTTCTGGGGTGTGTCTCCGTTTCTTGCTAGGGTTCACGTTCAAGAGACTCGCTGCCCGTCCTGGATGTCAGAATATAGCAGGCAAACATATGTGTACAGTTTGGTGTAGTGGCGTGCAGCTCTAGGAGGCGGCAGATAATGAGGACGACGCGTAATGAGTGGCACGTGTCGGCGGCTAATTACGGTGCTCGCTGGCGGGGGCGGGGGTGGGGACGAGGATGGGGTCGTTCATGCGTCCGCGCGGCAAAACACGGACGGATATGTACACAGGGAACAACAACCCAGACTCAGGCAAGGGAGATAAAGGAGATGGTTTACACAGGGAACAACAGGAGATAGCTTACACAGGGAACAACAGGAGATAGCTTACACAGGGAACAACAGGAGATAGCTTACACAGGGAACAACAGGAGATAGCTTACACAGGGAACAACAGGAGATAGCTTACACAGGGAACAACAGGAGATAGCTTACACAGGGAACAACAGGAGATAGCTTACACAGGGAACAACAGGAGATATCTTACAGGGAACAACAGGAGATAGCTTACACAGGGAACAACAGGAGATAGCTTACACAGGGAACAACAGGAGATAGCTTACACAGGGAACAACAGGAGATAGCTTACACAGGGAACAACAGGAGATAGCTTACACAGGGAACAACAGGAGATAGCTTACACAGGGAACAACAGGAGATAGCTTACACAGGGAACAACAGGAGATAGCTTACACAGGAGGGAACAACAGGAGATAGCTTACACAGGGAACAACAGGAGATAGCTTACACAGGGAACAACAGGAGATAGCTTACACAGGGAACAACAGGAGATAGCTTACACAGGGAACAACAGGAGATAGCTTACACAGGGAACAACAGGAGATAGTTTACACAGGGAACAACAGGAGATAGCTTACACAGGGAACAACAGGAGATAGCTTACACAGGGAACAACAGGAGATAGCTTACACAGGGAACAACAGGAGATGGCTTACACAGGGAACAACAGGAGATAGCTTACACAGGGAACAACAGGAGATAGCTTACACAGGGAGCAACAGGAGATAGCTTACACAGGAGGGAATAACAGGAAATAGTTTACACAGGGAACAACAGGAGATAGCTTACACAGGGAACAACAGGAGATAGTTTACACAGGGAATAACAACCCAGGCTCAGACAAGGGCGATAGTTTACGTAGGAAATGTAGTTTACACAATTAATGACAACCCAGGCTCAGGCAAAGGAGGCATTTTGACAGACAAGAATAAGTGGAAAGAAGAAAAGATACACGCAGTTAAATGAAAAGAGGGAAAGTTCAGACGGAAATAAAATGGAAAGAAGAAAAGATAGACAAAGAAGAATGCTATAAAGGAAAAGATACAGACAATAAAAAAGGAAAGATAGAAAGACGAGAAAGAAATGAAAAGAAGGAAGAAAGAAAGTTCAGAGGAGAAGGAAATGGAGAGAGGGAAGTAAAGATAGACAAAGAGGAATGCAATGAAAGACGAAATGATACAGACATTAAAAAAGGAAAGAAAGAAAGATATAGGTTAGGTTAGACCCCTCACCAACCACCACTCATCCATTAATTCATCCAACTCTGCCTTTTGTTTTAGGGTGTTTGTAAGGAATAATAATGATGATGTTGAGGAGGAGGAGGAGGAGGTATAGATGATGTGGAGATGTTGTTTTAGTGAGTTCTTGAGGAGGAGGAGGAGAAGGAGGAGGTGGTGATGTGGAGGACAAGAAAAAGGTTAAGAGAGGATGAGAAAGGAAGAGAAAGAAAGGATAAGAAAGAGGTGGAGATGGACGAGGATGAGGAAGAGGTGAATAAGGAGAAGGAAGAGGAAGAGGAAGGAGTGGAGGCGGACGAAAAGGAGGAGGAGGAGGAGGAGGAGTTGATGATTATGATTATGAAGAGGAAGGAGTGGAGGCGGACGAAAAGGAGGAGGAGGAGGAGGAGGAGGAGGAGGAGGAGGAGGAGTTGATGATTATGATGAAGAAGAGGAGAAGGAAAGGAAGGAGGAAGAAGTGGAGGCGGACGAAAAGTTGGAGGAAGAGGAAGAGGAGGAAGAGATGATGATGATGATGATGATGATGATGATGATGATGATGATGATGAGGAGGAGGAGGAGGAGGAGGAGGAGGAGGAGGAGGAGGAAGATTGCGAATACGATGAGCCAAAAGACGATTGTGATTAAATATCGTCTTAAGCTACGGTCACACTTGCTATTGTTAACGCTAGCCTGGCTTTTGTTTTCGCTGGCTTGCCAGCGATACGCGCGGCAGTCTGGTCACACCACATGCAAAGTCCGCTAGCTAGCTAGCTAGCGGATCATATCATAACAACACTAGCCGCTATGGAGGAAGCACTTCTTGGATTCGCTCTGTCCACAATTACTCTTTCCACTTGTTTTGTAGCCAGTGAGGACTTAAAGAACAAAAGAAAAGTGAAACGAAAGTGGATAAGACCATGGCTGGCAAGTGTGTTCGCTCTTGCTCTTGCTCTTGCTGTACAGGTGACCCGTTGGAAAGTCACCGAGGTCAAATGAGAACTGAATATTATATTTCCATTAAAGAAAAAAAATACATTAGGAAATTTTCTTGTATTGTCGTCTAGCTCTTTTATTACGCATTTAAAGTCCCTCCCCAAAAAAGAAATGGAATATTTTTTTGATCGCATGTATGCTGAATAAACGATAGTTTCTTAATTACCTTCCATTCGGCTGCCGCTACCGCTAGCAGTACGGCCAGTGAAAACGGTCCGTATCGATGGCTCAAAGCAGCCGGTATCAATCGCTTGTGCAGCGCAAATGGCTGGCCGATCAAGCCGTACCGCTGGATCCAGCGATATCAGTAGCTAGTGTGACCGCACCTTTAGGAGCTTTCTCGGATTTTCTAATTTCTTTATATAAGGGGGGAAGGAAATGAGTGTGGAGCTGCCCCGCGTTCTTCTGCAAATTGAAAACGTGTTCGCCGCCTTGCTGGGAGTATGTGGGGCTGCATGTAGAAAGTGTGGGGTGTTACCTGAGGGGCGGTGGGGGGGGAGGGTGGAGGGGGGTTGTTGTTGGGTGACCGGGTGTTGGTGGGGTGAGTCACTGCTTGAATGGTGGTGGTGGTGGTGGTGGTGGTGATGCTGATGATGATGATGGTGGTGGTGGTGGTAGTGCAGTGCAGGTCATTCGGAGGTTGGGAGGTAGTGTTCTTGTTGTCGTTGTTGTTGTTGAGGGTGTTGGTGGTAGTGGTGGTGGTGGCGGTGGTGATGACTGCCTTTTGAGGTGGCTAGGGGCGTGGCTGTGGTGGTTCTGTGGTGGTGGTGGTGTTGGGGAGGGGATGACTTGCCCTGGTGGTGATGGTGGTGGTGGTGTTCTTCTTGTGTTATCAAGGTGTTATATAGGGTGTTATGAGAGAGAGAGTGAGTGAGTGAGTGAGTGAGTGAGTGAGTGAGTGAGTGAGTGAGTGAGGGAGGGAGGGAGGGAGGGCAGCAGCAGGAGTAGCCGTGAGGGGTCAAGGAGACAAGCGAGGGGCCCTGAGTGTGTGCGCGAGGGAAAAAGGGATAAGGGTTAAGAGGCCGTGGAGGAAGGGCGAGGAGAGGCCCTTGAGCTAGCTAGGAGGGGCGGCGAGGCAGGAGGAGCAAGGCGGTCGATAAAGGGGTCTTCAGGTCGAAAGCCAGCGCCCGTATTCTCAGACACCTTCGGCTCTTACAGCAACGATTTCCAAAGGCCACGAAGAGATTTATCGGGTTCCCTTGAGTGTTTGTTCGCGTTCATGGTGCAGAAGCCTTGTCAAACTATCACTAGGCTCATAAAACTATCCATGGAAAAGCCAGAAAGAGATTTATTGGGTTCCCTTGAGTGTTTGTTCGCGTTCATGGCACAGAAGCCTTGTCAAACTATCACTAGGCTCATAAAACTATCCATGGAAAAGCCAGAAAGAGATTTATTGGGTTCCCTTGAGTGTTCGCGTTCATGGTGCAGAAGCCTTGTCAAACTCTTAAAACTGTCCATGGAAAAGAAACAAAGAGATTTATTGGGTTCCCTTGAGTGTTTGTTCGCGTTCATGGCACAGAAGCCTTGTCAAACTCTTAAAACTGTCCATGGAAAAGAAACAAAGAGATTTATTGGGTTCCCTTGAGTGTTTGTTCGCGTTCATGGCACAGAAGCCTTGTCAAACTCTTAAAACTGTCCATGGAAAAGAAACAAAGAGATTTATTGGGTTCCCTTGAGTGTTTGTTCGCGTTCATGGCACAGAGGTCTTGTCAGCATTTACTAGGCTCATAAAATCACCCATGGAAAAGGGCATTAAGGAGATTTAGTCGGGTTCACTTGAGTGCTTGTTCTCGTTTATGGTGCAGAAGCCTTGTCAAATTATCCCTAAGCCCATAAAACTACCCCTGGAAATACTGACACGACCTCTACGATATATTTCCAATGGCCCCAAAGGAGGTTCGTCAGGTTTTAGTGAGTGTTTGTTCACATTCATGGTACAGAAGCCTTGTCAAATTATCCCTAAGCCCATAAAACTACCCCTGGAAATACTGACACGACCTCTACGATATATTTCCAATGGCCGCAAAGGAGGTTCGTCAGGTTCCAATGAGTGTTTGTTCGCCGCCCATGGAACTACTAACACAGCCTCTACGAAAACCTCTATCAAATGTGGGTGTGTACGGGTCATGATATTTCGGCACCCAAGCACACATTTGACAAGGCTTTCGTAAGAGTTTTAGGCATAGATCAAGGACCCTTCTGGTAGTGTGATCGTTCTTGTGTACCATGGGCCTCAAAAAGCACTTATTAGAACCCGATTGATCTACTCTTTGGCTTTTGGAATCAGGTGATGTGAGAGGCGGAAGCGTCTGAAAATACCAACTCAAGCCCCGGAATTTTTGAGAATAGGCCCAGGTTCGTTGTGCTCGGTCCTCGTGGTCGTGGTGGTCGTCGTAGTGGAAGTCGTGGTCGTAGTGGTCGTGGGGTGATGACTCAGTGTTTTATTGAGGTGGTTTTGGTAGAAGTCGCTTTGGGGTTTAGTTGGTTGTCGTATTCGCTTGTCCTGGTCGTTCCTGTGGTCGTGATATAATGTCTGTTCTGTACTTTGCTTCAGGGTGATCAAGGTTTCCGAGGGTGACGGTGGTGGTAATAGTAGTAACTGTATAGTAGTAGTAGTAGTGGTGGTGGTGGTAACAACAGCAATATAATATTAATGGTAATAATAATAATAATAATAATAATAATAATAATAATAATAATGATAATAAAATTTCTGAAAATGCAAAATCATAGACAAATCCTAATTGAAAAAAATCGTTGGTCTGTTGGTGCAATTTATTTTCGTTTACCTTTCCCGAGGCTCGTCTCCCCCCCTCCCCCCCCGCCCCCAACCCCGTGCACGCCCCCTCGACGCCAGCCATTTGTAGCGGAGGGCCTTTGTCTCAGCTCCCTTTGGACGTTATTATCTCCTAACGTCACCTTTATTGTGGTTTCCGCCATTGAGGTGCTCCCTTTGAAGTCACGCCAGTGGAGGCAGTCTGTGTATTAAGGAATATTGGACGGTTTCTCTTCTTAATATCATTCTAGGAGCCTCGGGTTGAAGTCTGTCAAGCGGGCAATAAGTGGCCGTCTGACGCAGGAACACAGCGCAGTGCATTTGTCGTAGAAGTTGGTATTTCTCAGAGGTGTCCCTTATGATCCTTATCTTAAATGATCCGTACCTTGATATCATTGTAGCAGCCTGGTGTTGAAGTCCGTTAAGGAGGCAGTCAGTGGCCGTCTGACGCAGGAACACAGCGCAGTGCATTCGTCTTAGAAGTTGGTATTTCTCTGAGGTGTCCCTTATGATCCTTATCTTAAATGATCCGTACCTTGATATCATTGTAGCAGCCTGGTGTTGAAGTCCGTTATGGAGGCAATCTGTGGGTGGCTGATGTAGGAACACATGTAGAAGTTGGTATTTCTTTCTCTAGTCACGGAACGTAAGAGAGTGACAAATTGGTACTTACCTTGGTATCATCGTAGCAGTCTCGGGTTGATGTCTGTTAAGCAACCAGTCAGTGGGTGACGCAGGAACACAGCGCATCGCATACATCGTAGAAGTCGGTTCTTCTCGTAGCTACGCATCGTTACAGTAATACTTTGATTCATACCTTGATATCATTGTAGCAGTCTCGGGTTGAAGTTTATAGTAAGTTGGTAATCAGTGGGTCTCTGTCGCAGGAACACAGCGCGTTGCAGACATCACCGAACATGGTAATTCTCCCTCTAGCCACGTATCGAAACAGTAACTAATTGTTCCTTACCTTAATTCGTGTCAGGCAGTTCGTTGTGCTGACGCAGCACACACCCTGCCACTCCTCCGCGGCGCAAAGAGGGTGCGTCGCCGCCAGGTGATTGTAGTGATTGGCAAAACTCGACAGGTGTGATGTTGAAGCCACAGTGAGACGGAGATGAGCACTATTGCAACGAGCACGTTAGCGTATGCCGCCCACGTTATCTGTATATTTACCTCGCCGTGCAAATCATCACTAGCATCACAAAACAGTCTGCGAAAAAATCCCAGCGCCTTCTGCAACTTCTACGAGAGGCTTTTCAAACAGCTGATCTGAGGGGTCGAGACGTTTACGTAATTTATTCCGGGTGCGTAATGCAGTGAAAATTGAACATAAGAATCTGCGATTGGTGTTGAGGCCCTCGCGACGCCCACTCCGTTAAGCCTTGTTCCGCTGCTCTGCTAGGTGTATCGAAGTGACTTGAAGAACACTGAGCAAAGTTTGCCAGCGACACAAACATCCCGACTTGGACGGGAAGTGCGTGGAGGCAGTGGGCGTGCAACAAGACCGCCAGCCGTGGGAGTGGTTTGGAATAGTGGTCTTTAGCTTTTCTTACTATTGCTCAGCTTTAGTTTACTTATCACCCTCATGACCAGTTTGACAGTACTAAGAGCTGTGTGCCTCCGGCCGTCTCGTACGTAGCTATCTCTCAGGGAGTAGTCTATCCCTACCTTTGTCCTAACCTACATTACTAAACGTTCTTACTTTCATCGTCTTATGTCTCTTCATTACGTTCAGCATCCTCTGCCTCTCTTCACATGGGCAGCGTATTGCGGGTATTACTATCGAAGATTTTCCCGAGCCCTCGCTGTCTCCTTTGAATTTGAAACAGTATCAGCTATTGAGAGTGCTGGCGTGTGAAAGCTTTGTGAGGCCGCCTTGCAGTCTTTATACTTGTGAGTTCATCTCATCCTGAACAGTGTGGGCAAGAAGCCGACCAGCGCAGAATGAGTAGGAAGGAGACTGGAGGAAGGAGGGAGAGTGGCCGAGGGAGGGAGGGAGGGAGGTCTTAGCGCAGTAAGCAATAATGCCTCGGTGAGCGTCGGGAGCAGCCTCGCCCGGTGTCCTCCCCAGCCTCTGCGGTAAGCTCATCAAGTGTTTGGAGATCCGCAGGAGATTGAGGCAAATTATTCATTCTTATAATAATAAGCTTGCGCGGGAGTAAAGCGACGGCGAGAAGCTTATTGCCTGTTGGAGATAAGCAGAGTGTTCTTCGGAAGCTGGCAGGCAATACGACCTCGCGGTGACGGGCAGTAAAAACACTCGCCTGAATTATCTCGACGCTCACCTGCCCGCCGCCGATACCTGATAGAGGCCCAACTTGTACTGCTGCCGCGCTAACCCGGGGGTCACTGCTCTCTCTCTCTCTCTCTCTCTCTCTCTCTCTCTCTCTCTCTCTCTCTCTCTGCCGTAGACACCCTCTCTCTCTCTCTCTCTCTCTCTCTCTCTCTCGACACGCAGCGCCCTAAAATATGCCTTCGAAACACCTGCTGGGGGGAGGGGGGAAGGGGAGGATCACCTTTACATATCTTGCTCCGCTACAGGAGAGGACAATCCGCCCTTCGCCAGCCGCACATTGGGGGCATAACTAACACTGGAGCTTGTATTTCCTTCCTTCCCTCTACTGTCCAAATCCCTTATGCAAGAGTTAACTATCGGCGGCGTTGCTCATCTCCGCCCCGTTGACCCTTTGAGCCTGGGTGGGTTAATCCGGCACAGGGCCACTGCGACATCCGGTTTACCACTTTTACCCCCCCATGGTTTCCCCAGGTACCCATTTATCAAACATTCCGAAAGGAAGGACGAAGAGCTGGGTGGGCTGCACGCCGAATGCCCCGGCCGGGATTTAAACCCAGTCCCGCAGATTCGTAGATAGGCACGCTAACCACTGCGCCACGGAGGCGGTGACACAAGAATTCTAGGAGACAAAAAGTGAGTCCCAACAAAGGCCCGTACTGAAGTAGAGGATGAGGGGGGAAGGGTATAGTGAGGCACGCCCCCTTTCCCCTCTCCTACCCCCCAGTCCCCTCTCCGACCCCCTGCCTTCTCCTTCACCCTCCCCACTCCTCCCCCGTCCTCCTCCCCTCTTCTCCCCCCCCCCTCCCCCTGGACCTTGTGTGTCGTGTCATGCGAAGCCAGGTCGAGAGAGGAGTGACGGCGTGGTGGTAGTGGTGGTGGAAGTCAAGGAGGAGGAGGAGGAGGAGGAGGAGGAGGCGGCCTTTTATGTCTGAGCAGTATACCATGCGAGTAAAATCTCCCTCCCTTCTTCTCTCCCTCCCTTCTTCTCTCCCTCCCTCCCTCCCTTCTTCTCTCTCTCTCTCCCTTGCACTCTCCCTCCCTTACTTAATCTCTCTCTCTCTCTCTCTCTCTCTCTCTCTCTCTCTCTCTCTCTCTCTCACACACACACACACACACACACACACTCACACACACACACACACACACACACACACACACACACACACACACACACACACACACACACACACACACACACACACACACACACACACACACACACACACACACACACACACACACACACACACACACACACACACACACACACACACACACACACACACACACACACACACACCCACCCACACACCCACACCCACCCACACACACACACACACACACACACACACACACACCCACACACCCTCACACGCACACACACAGCTGAGAGTCTATTCACCCACACACCCACACACACACACACACACACCTCACACACACACACACACTTTCTTTTCTCTCCTCGTCCGTCTTCTTGTTAGTTGTGTTTTTTCTTCCTCTTGTCTTATGGTTGCGAGTTTGCTTGTTTGTGTTTCTTTTAGTGTTGGTTCTGAATTGTTTGTCGGCGAGGCTGGATTCACCTTTTTCTCGTCTTTTCTATTTCTTTTATTTGTTTTTTTCCTCCGATTCTGTGTTTCTGCTTGCTTGCTTGTTTTTGGTTTGCTTTTTTTCTTCTTCATTTTCCTCTTCTTTTTTCCCTCAACACTTTTTTTCTTTTATTTATTTTTTTCCTCCGGTTGTGTGTTTCTGCTTGTTTGCTTGCTTTTTTATTTGTTTTTTTTATTCATTTTCCTAATTTTTCCCTCGTGAACACTTTTTTTTCATTTTTATTTCTCCATATTTTTTTTATTTCTACCCTTAATATTCCAAGGCTGTGTTCCTGCTTGTTTTCCAGTTCTGCTGATGTTGTTTGTGAATTGCTTGTTTTGCTTATTTTTTCCAGTCTTTTCTCCTCACCTCTTCTTACACACACGAACACACACACAAAAAAAATATATATATGAATGCGTGTACGGTTCTCGTGACTAATATTGTTTTCCATTTTGAATAATACGAAAAAGGCTGTTGAAATATGGATAAAATTAAATAGGGCTAAGAGAGGAGGATTGGGAATAGTCTCTGCGTGTTGAGTAGATACTGTTGCAAAGCACTGATTGGCGGCATGTGCGAGAGGTGGTGGGATGTGGAGTGTTGTACCGTAGCTGTTCACTGTGTTCTCAGGTAGACGGGTCAGTAGCCATGGCACGGTAGAGGCGGGAACATACGCCATAGCTGAGCGTGGCGGCGTGCTCACCTTCGTTCCGTTACACATTCTGAATTAAACCGATATGAATAGTCAGCGAAAATACCATTAATTATTTTTTTTTTTACAGTAAATGAAGCAGCTCAAGGGCTAAAAACAAAACAAAAAATAATTCAGCAGCTCAAGGGCTAAAAACGAAACAAAAAATAATTCAGAAAAATCGCCCGCCAGTCACTTCCCCTGTAAAAAGAGTACAGAAGCTGCAATTGAGATTGAAGAGATAGGTGTACCGGGAGGACAGATAGTAAAATAATTGGCTCTCAGGACTGAGCTTGTGTAGTGTCCCAGTATCCTTGAGAATCGACTGATTGTACGACTTTTACGCTGTCGGGGTAGAGCAGTACACAGAAAAATCCAGTCTTGGCAACGTAACGTAATACAATGCCAGGAAAGGGACAACCAAACTAGAAAAAGATACATAGCGGGGCAAAATAAACTGCGTGATGCTGCATCCAGAAGAACACAACAACACTTCAGTCGCGGCGCCCAAGTCTGAGTCGTGCATTATCGTGCTCTGGCAACCTGCTGTCACATGGCGTGTCCGATTTCGTGGATAATATATGATAGCCTGCGTGTTAGAAATACCTGTCAGTGTGTATAAATGTGCAGGCAGCAATAACGGATGCTGTCAGTGGTAGTTGGTTTTGAGTTTAAATTAATAATTTTAATGCAGACAGCTGTCTCCTCAATTTATAACCACTCATTATAATTGTTAAATAGCCCTGGTGCTGCCCTCCGCGGAGAAGAATATACGATAGCTGTCGGCGACACAATTAACAATTTGGAACTCAAAATCAACATTGATTGACGGTATTCATCATTGCGTATTATTGATACTGACAGCCATTCCCTATGCGTAGGCTATCACTTGTTATCCACGCTATCGGACACGCTGTGTGACAGCAGGCTACCAAAAAACGATGATGCGACTATACCCACGAAGGGAGCCTGCTACACTGTCTTAAGAGGTTCCCAAACAAGTAAGAGAAATAACACAGTGGGACAAGAACACAGCGTGGACGAGTACACTAATAGGGGATGCAGTACACGGGAGGGTGCGACAAGACACCAAAGCAACGAACAGTCTCGAGAGATAAGCCAAGCAAGAGAAAACACAGAGGGTCAGGACACACGATTACAGGAATACATGGCGTGAATGCTGTCGCTGAGAAGACCCATTACCGTGCAGCGGGCGAAGAGCCATTACGTCAAATTGTGGCGCTAGGACAGGAGCGACAACCGCGGGAGGGTTTGTGATGGCGTACACGGAGCCTTGCGATAGTGTGTGTGTGTGTGTGTGTGTGTGTGTGTGTGTATCTTTCTGACTGCCCATTTATGTCTTTGTCTTTTAATCTGACTTTCTGGCTCAGCGTCTCTTCCATGTTTGTTTTCCGTCTGTTTATTATTTTATGGATGATTTTATTTGCGTTTGTTTGTGTGTGTGTGTGATTATCTTCCTGACTCCGTGCCCATGTGCCTGTCTGTCTATGTATGTGTATCAGTAAGTTTATATGTTCACCCTTGTTCATGGCGCTGATAATCTGATAGCATAGGGACAGTCAAAGGAAGAGTGGTAGCCTAGAAATGTAGAGGTCAGGGCAGATAGAGCACCAGGATGGGAGATGAAACCAGAGCATTTGCCGGAGCAGGATAGTGCACTAACATCTAACTGGGGAGAGTCGGAGAACGTTGGGAAAGGCCTTTGTCGTGTAGAGGACTATAGTAAAGGCTGAAGATGATGATGGTGGTGGTGGTGGTGGTGATGTTGCTCTGGTTACAAATCTTTAAATTTTTCCTATTCATCTTCATTATCGTCATCACCATTCCTTCCTCGTGCTGTGTGTGTGTGTGTGTGTGCGTGTGTGTGTGTGTGTGTGTGTGTGTGTGTGTGTGTGTGTGTGTGTGTGTGTGTGTGTGTGTGTGTGTGTGTGTTCTGCATGGTGATCAGGCGAGCCATTCTTGGTAAGGCTGAGAGGCGATCCTTCCCTCACCACCACCACTAACACCACCACCACCACCACCACACAACAACTTCTCCACCTCACCCTCAACCACCACTGCGCCGCGTCATCACAACCACCATCATTACCATTACCACAAGACACAGTTCCTCACCACTTGACATCTCCAACATCACCCCTAGAGCAATATCGTGTGTGTGTGTGTGTGTGTGTGTGTGTGTGTGTGTGTGTGTGTGTGTGTGTGTGTCAAGAAGTAGGCCTCGGACGGTTCCAGGGCGCCACACCTTGGCCATAACACGTCCGGCGCCTGATTAAGTTCTGTCAGGTGTGTGTGTGTGTGTGTGTGTGTGTGTGTGTGTGTGTGTGTGTGTGTGTGTGTGTGTGTGTGTGTGTGTGTTGTCCTTGACCGCTTTGAGCCTCCTTCCCTTCTTCCTTAACCCTTTCGTAAACCATAACATCAATAACAACCACCACTACTACTACTACTACTACTACTACTACTACTACTACTACTACTACTACTACTACTACTACTACTACTACTACCACTACCACTACTACCACAATATCACTAATACCTGTTGTTCCTCCTCCTTCTGTCCTCGTTTGTGGGTCATGGACAAGGTTCTCGAGTTTAAATTTCTTGGAACCAGTCACATCTCTCTTTCCCTTTGCCACAGCCTTTGTAAATAGGTCAGTCCTTGGGGCAGAGAGGCGGGGAGAGGTCTCTGCCGCACCATCTGTTCCCTTCACCTTCATCACTCCGCCTTCAACACCTAACTCTGTCACCTGTGTGGGACTTGTGGCGTGGTGACAGGCTCCGCCCCCTTCACTCTGTCCCCCGCCTCCACTTTTTTTTTTTAATCAAGGGTACAGCAAAAAGAGGAAGTGGGTTAATGGTGAAAGTATACAGGGGGGGGAGAAGGAAAGACATTAGGAGTGTACAGTTGTATGGTATAGGTTTGTTAAAGTGTGTGATGTAGTTATTGTTTATCGGACACCTTATTTGTATACCCAAGGCGTGCTGGGGGAGTGTGTCTGATGGCCATACTTCTAAATGTATCGGGCTCCCATTACGACAGAGAAGATTGACCGGGTTTTCATGGGTGATTATCCAGGTCAAGGTACAGGAGTCGTGTGAACCAATCATTAGGATCACAAAACAGTTCATGGAAAGCCCAGCAACTTATACGAGAGTCTTTTCAAGCTGGCGAACAGAGGTGCCGATGCGCTAAGAGTACGAACTTGATTTGCTTCACTCCTTACTCCCTCTGCCTTCCCCGCCCCAGCTGATCCCGGTCCACGTTCCCTCCGCTGTGAATAAACCTCATCCACCTGTACGCCTTCACCTGCTCCACTCCCTCCCTCTGCCCTCCTCGTCCCAGTCGGTCCCGTTCTTCACTGCCTCCGCCTTGAATATACCTCATCCACCTGTACGCCTTCACCTGCTCCACTCCCTCCCTCTGCCCTCCTCCTCTCAGCTGATTCCGTTCCTCGCTGCCCCCGCCTTCAGTGTTCCTCACCCACCTTTACTCTGTCCTTCGCTTTAAAAATCTCGCCGGGTCGCGCCGTCTCCTTATTCTCCGTCAGTATTCCTGCTTCGCTATATCCCCGTCGGCGCCTTCCCTCGAGACGGCACGGTTAAGCCTCTTAGGGCCACGCAGCCACCTCACCTCCCCGCCTCATCTCACCTCTCATTACCTCACCTTACCTCACCTCACTTCACTTCACCTCACATCACTTTTACCTTGCACCTCACCTCACCTCATCTCTCCTCACACCACCTCACCTCACATCTCATCACCTCACCTTCGCATGTCATCATTCTACCGTCCAGCGCGGCGCCAAATTAATTACTTTGCTATAAATGTGTTTTTTTCTGCACAGTTATCTTGTTTTGTGTGTGTTTGTGTTGCTTGACGTTACTCTCACGCTCCCCCCACACCGCCTTTCTTTACCCCTCACTCTTGCAACAACAACAACAACAACTAACTAACTAACTAACTAACTAACAAGCTAACCAACCAACCAACCAACCAACCAACCTTCCAACCAACTAGCCAACTACTACTACTACTACTACTACTACTACCGTCCGATTTTTCAAACGTTTATCATGAGGTGACAGTAAACCTTCGTTGGTTTAAAGTAAGATACAGCACAGAAGCGGATTTTTAAACCTCCGGTGTTGGCAGAGAGTGGGGATAATGTATCGCCTCGCCGAACACGAATTGCTAACAATGAACTTTAGGGATATCCTGCAGGGGTCATTGTAACTATTCTGAGTTCGGAACAAGTAATTCCCTTCCTTGTGACTAACACTTTCTTGCTGTTCCCCGGAGTACTTTAATTAGTGAGCCTTGTCAAGGAGAGACCATGCAATGTTGCTGCGGTGGATAAGCACCGCATCGCAACCACTTGTCACAGCAATAGTGCATTACATTGGCACGAAAATTATGAATATATATATATATATATATATATATATATATATATATATATATATATATATATATATATATATATATATATATATATATATATATATATATATATATATATATATATATATATATATATATACATATATATATATATATATATATATATATATATATATATATATATATATATATATATATATATATATATATATATATATATATATATATATATATATATATATATATCTATATATATCTATATATATATATATATATCTATCTCTCTATATATATATATCTATATATATCTATCTATATATCTATATATATATATATATATATATATATATATATATATATATATATATATATATATATATATATATATATATATATATATCTATATATATATATATATATATATATGTATATATATATATATATATATATATATATATATATATATAGATATATATATCTATATATAGATATATATATATATATATATATATATATATATATATATATATATATATATATATATATATATATATATATGTATATATATATATATATATTCTAAAAGATCTATGTATATAAGAAGCACAAACCTTCCATTTAGCTACTATTCCGAAACTTGCTAAGGTTGATATGACATAGTTTCACTCGGCTTGAGCAGTCTTGTAATGGGACCCGAACGCGAAGTGTTCGAGTGTCATGCACGACTCTCCCAGCGCCTGCCTCGGGGAGCAGCGTGCTCCGCGGCGGCTCTGCGTTGTGTTGTGGGTAGTTTTCTTTATTGCTCGTCTCGACACATTCGTCTGCTCGTAATCTCGCTGAAAGCCCTTTGTGGACCTTTGGGAGGCGGCACTCCCCGGGGTAGGCCTCGTCGCCACCCAGTGGACGCGGCTGGCCTGCGGAGGGGCTAAGATTTTATTTTGCCTGTGTTTGTGATGGACTGATTGTTAGGTTTTGCTGATTAGGCAGTACGCGGACCACTCTGCATGTTAGTGTGTGTGTGTGTGTGTGTGTGTGTAATCTCCATGCACAGAGAACAGTGTTCTTGCATGTATCGCTGTATGTGGCGTGGGTCGGCTGCATGGCTGCGATTGTGTGGCCGCCTTGTCCTTCGTGCTCCCCACCAGGCCTGGGGGACATGGCGGTGTGTGTGTGTGTGTGTGTGTGTGTGTGTGTGTGTGTGTGTGTGTGTGTGGTGGCTGCCAACATAGCGTAAAACGTTAAAGAGAGCGATTGGCTGATGTTTTCGCGATGGCGCGCAAGACGGTTGCGATGTTTGCCGGCTGTCTCCCGAGCTCGTCTTTCCCCGGGAGAATTTTACCCGCGGAATTATTTATGTTGCCAAGAAGCTCCCGTGATCTGCAGCAAATGTTTCAGCGATGCTTCTGGCGTCTCGGGAGCCTTAAAAGTCCATGGCAAATGTTGTAGTCATGGGCGGTGCATTGTTGTAATACTTCTTCAGCGTTGTGTCTGTCTTGTCAGTGGAGCTCAAAGATATATTGGTGTAGATAGATAGATAGTTATAGATTTCATTGACTGCACCTTTTTATTCTACTCTTTGGGTTACAAATAAGATTAAATTGTGATAGTTTGATGAAATGGCATAACACAATTATTACGTAGCAGATAATGATCCATGAAGAAATAGCAAACTAGAATAAACACACACACACACACACACACACACACACACACACACACACACACACACTGGGGACAGGTTTAGTAATCAGTCAGATGTTCGCTTCGTTTAAATTTCACAGTCGGAATATTCGCCGCGTTACGTCATCGCTGGAAGCACCGGGGCGGAGGCTGCCTGGGCCGCCCCCCCTCGCGTGCATGTGGGTTGACTCGTCGCCTCACCCGAGATAAACGGCGGACAGAGGCAGGTGTGTGGGGTTGGATGGGCGTGTATGGGCTTCTTGTAGGGGGCCGTGGGGTGTGTGTGGAGTTCATGAAGTGTTTAGTTTTCGTTGGAGTGTAGTGAGTGGGCGCGTACAGGTTTGTGATACTTGAGGAGTGTTTTGTAGGGACTTGTGAGTTGTTGGATAGGGCAGGGCAGGGCAGGGCAGGTGCATGGGGCTTGAAGGGTGTATCCTGTGCTTCTTGGGTGGGAGGGGGTGCTGGTGTGTGTGCGTGGGTGTGGTGGTGGTCGTGTTAGTGGGGGGGGGGGGGGGATAATATTGCGAGAAAGGAATGAGAGGAACGGTGGGTCGGGAGGGGGAGCTTTACAGAAAGTGTGTGTGTGTGTGTGTGTGTGTGTGTGTGTGTGTGTGTGTGTGTGTGTGTGTGTGTGTGTGTTCTCGCGTCGCAGATGTTGGGGTAACCGGTGCATGGTCCATCCATCCCAGGGGGAGGCATGGACAGGGGGGGGGGGGGGGGTGCTGAGAGGCACCTCCCACCCTTCCGACACAAGCCGCCCAACAAGCCTTCCGTCGGCTGCCTCACACGCGTGTCACGGCTCAGCGCTGGAGGACGCGGCTTTTATTCACAAGTGGGTCATGGGGAGCGGGAAGCGACGAGAAAACACATATGTATGAAGGCATTAAACATTGTGTGATAGCGTTAATAATGTCTTGTGAAAAGCGCTAGTGCCTCGTAATTGGCTGGCAGCTCCCCATTGCCTCGGCTCGTCTCCCAGCGCCGAGGGAGGCGTGGCTGCGGGGGCAGACATCGTCGGGAGGAAAGTCGCGCCTTAACAAGCACAAGGAAACCTTGACTGTGGCGGCGTCGCCTGCCGGCCCGGCGGCGCCCACACGGCCCAAGCGTGCGCCTCCACCAGTACCGCCCACTGGCTATTATCGACTTAGCTGCTGTATCATTACTCTTCTCGTATGTCTCATGCCAGCAATCTAAGAGGGAATAAATGCAGTGATAATAGGCGGCAATGTTGTTACTTTATTTTAAGATCTGTTCTACATATCACAGGTGTAGAATTAGGTGCATGGTCGTTACCGACGCCGTCTGTTTAGCATTCATAAACTTCACAACTGCATCATAAGAAATATTGTGTGTATTCAATTTGGCAAACAGAAGGCGTGATAAATATCGTGGAGGGAAGCCACTGAGGCTGGTGTAATACTAAGTATTGTTGACTAATTGACCTTGTCGGGATGCCAGTGGTGGCTATATCGCGGGGCCGTGCTCGAGGGGCGAGAGGCGTGCGTGCAGGGAAACCAAAATATTCAGACGTTCATCATGGTCAGTTTTGACGCTGAACCGACAACCAAAGTGGAAAGCAGGCTGGCAGGGCTCCAGCGGGCGGAAGGTGTTTACAGGGGCAGGCAGGCACCGCCGATCCCAGGCTGTGGCGGGGCTTGCCGCCGCTTGCTGTGCTTAAGATTGGCTCAACGCGGCGCGAGCTCGACCTGTTGCTGTGGCCCTCCTCCTGGTCACGAAGGGGTGCCGGGCTCCGGCGTCCACACACCACCACCTTGTTATACAAAGGACGTCCGTAAAGACTTCAGTGAGCCAGTTGTAGCCAAGGTCCTGGTTGTAGCGGGCGTGTGTAAGGTGTTCCTAGGACAGGGATGCAGGGTCCATGCATGGGGGGAGCGAGCCGTGGGTTAAGAACATAAGAACGTAGGAGTCTGCAAGAGGCCGGTAGGCCTGTACAAGGCAGCTCCTTTGAACCTAAGCTCCCGTGTATCTAACCCCACCTAATATCGCTGTCCATGAATTTATCTAATCTATTTTTGAATGTGACAATTGTATTGGCACTCACCACATGACTGCTAAGCCTATTCCACTCATCCACAACCCTGTTAGTAAACCAATTTTTGCCTATGTCCCTGTTGAATTTGAATTTATCCAGTTTAAACCCATTACTTCGTGTCCTACCCGGTTCTCTTACCAACAAAACCTTATGAATATCCCCCTTATTAAAGCCCTTCATCCATTTATAAACCTCGATCATGTCTCCACGCACCCTTCGCCTTTCTAGAGAATGCAAGTTTAACTGTTTGAGTCTTTCCTCGTATGGCAAGTTTCTCAACCCCTGAATCATCTTAGTCATCCTCCTCTGCACGGATACTAACATTTTGATATCCATTCTGTAGTAAGGTGACCAGAACTGAACCGCATAGTCAAGATGAGGTCTAACTAATGCTAAATATAGTTTGAGGAAGACTTCGGCGCTTCTGCTGCTTACGCTCCTTGAAATAAATTCCAGTACCCTATTTGCTCGATTTCTAGCTTGAATGCATTGTGCCCTTGGACGGAGATCAGAGCTCACTAAGACCCCTAAATCTCTCTCGCACCCAGACCTGCCTATGAGAGTGTCATTTAAGCAATAGTTATGAGAGGGGTTGTTCCTACCTACACTCAGAATACTGCACTTCCCTACATTGAACTCCATCTGCCATTTATCCGCCCAGTCATACAATCTGTTTAGTTCACCTTGGAGAATACTAGCGTCCTGATCCGACTCAATTACTCTATCGATCTTGGTATCATCTGCAAACTTACTGACATCACTACTAATTCCTGTATCTAAGTCATTGATGTAAATAATAAACAAAAGTGGACCTAATACCGAACCTTGTGGGACCCCACTCGTAACACTGTCACTGCTAGCCGTGACGGCAGCCCAGTCAGAGCCACGTCGCCGCTTGGACACGCCCGGGAATAGTGGGCGTGGAGGCTGCAGCAGCGACCCAGCTTGAGGCGGGTGCTGCTGGTCGACCGCCGCGGGGCACCATCGGCGGCGTCGCTGTGTCGCTCGTTTGTGGTGTCAGGGGAAGTATGACGGATGAGCGGGGAATCATGAACATTTGACAGGGACAGAAAGGCCGGTGGGTTTCCTTAGGTGTTGAGCAAGGTTGCGGGTGACAGGCTCGGCGGACCTCTTGGCATATTCTGCTTTCCGCCATTGCCGCTGCTGGCGGTGGTGGTGCTGCTGCTGCCGCTGCAGCGGCTGCAGACAATGTTTTATTATTTCAACAGACCGACAGGAGTCATGTATCACGCGAGGAACGGTCTGCTTTGCAGGAACTCCTTTATCCGTCGCCTCCCCAAAAGCCTCCTCCAGGTGAGCAGCGCCGCCGATGCTGCTGCTGCTGCTGTTGCCTCCGCCGCCGCCGCTGCCGCCGCCGCTATCGCCGCCGCTGATGCCGCCGCCGCCGCCTGGTGATGTAACTAGCAATGGACGCGTCATCTGCCCCGCCCGTGCTGAGGGGGGATCGCTGGCCCAAAGTTTTCTCATATCCCGCAGCATTGATGCGTGAGGCGGGCCAACTTTTCCCAAGGAGTTTGGCCTTTGGCTCTCGGCGTGGCCCCCCCTGCGTCGCCGTGTTGTGATGCTGCTGCTCGCTGCCCGCTCGTGCTGCCTCGCGCCCCGCTGACCCAAGCCCTGTGACCCGTGCCTCCCCAGCAGCCCCATGCCATGCACGTCGTATTAGCCAGGGTATTAGTATTCACATGTTTACCACTTTGGCTCGTGACGCGAAGACCTTGATGCCGAGCAAACAAACAAAACCTAACTTCTGCGCGGCTGCACAGCGAGGGGGAGGGGGGCGGCACCACTTCGACCAGAGAGTCGCCACCACTGAGGGGCACTGCCCGGGGGGGATGCTGCCTCGGCACCCCCACCCCCCCGACCAACAATCCCTTGATATAAGGAGCTCAACGGAAAACTTCAGCCCAACCAGATTTCTTCCCCATTGTGTTTTCTTTTTACTGTATCACAGCTCGTGTGCCCCTTTTCTGCCCCGCCACACACCACCCGCAAGTAGCATTCCCGCGATATTCGTCCTCGCGTCGCCCATGCCGAGGTCCTGCTGCTATCGTAACCCATCGCCCGAGTCCCTCCGCAGCGCCATGAGTCCCAGCGGCAGCGGGGCCGCTCTCCTTTAGAACACCCGTCGGCTTAAAGGCACCGTGTTGTACACTGCACTGTTGAGCGGGTGTGTGTCAGGAAGGCGGAGAGCCGCCGAGCCCCGCGGGACAGCACCTTCAAGCGCGGCAGATCCACAGGACGCCCGGGGGATTGAACAGCTTTAGGGATGAACAACATACCAGGCGTTGATGAAAATACAAATTACGTGCTGTGTTTCCCTGTAGTGTACAGCATTTTCTCAGAATTTACTTAAGGGTGATGTACTACGCGCCCGTCCCCCAAGGACTGCGAGACTGCTGTTTGATTATAATAAGCGTGTAAAGAACGATAACCTGGTGGCGCTAGAGCTTGGCCATGGGTCCCCGAGTCGTTGTTAATATATAGTGGGGAGCGTGGCGGCGTTACAGGCTACGAGGTGGCGGCGAGCTGGCGGGGCGCCGTGAGGGCAGCGGCGGCGTCCGTAATGATTTCCGCTTGACGGTCACGCCGGGACGTACCCTGTTGTGGGCAGCGCCGGCCGTGGGCGAGGGAGGCCGCTGGCCCGCCACGTTGGCCGCGACCGGTGAGGCACAACAATTAAAGTGTCCGTCCAGAGGCGTCGTGAGCCGCGCCACGTATAGACGTTCAGAGTTACAGTTGTCTCCAAACAGACGATGGAATCAACTTAGAGCGAAAATAAGGGAGAGTGGGTGCTGTTATGACTGCACATGACATTTATCTATGTTCATATTTTCTTCTCATTTAGGGGGGGGGTAGGAGAGGAGGAAGACCATAGGAAAGGCCTTTGTGTAGCGGTGGACTAATAATGAAGGATGAGGGTGAGGATGATTGCCTTGCCTGAGTGAGTGTCCTGAAGGTCCGATGTCTCGTGGCGGCGGCGAGGAGCAGCACACAGGACCGCCTGAGTCGCGGACACGCCTGGGGCCGAAGCGTCTCTGGTCCAGGGGCCGCGGCTGCTCCTGTCCCTGGCTAATGAGTGGGCGCCTCGGGGGGGCTGTTGTTTCTCGGTGCCATTGTTTGCATATTCTCTATCGCCGCTCGGCAGGACTAATTACATTTTACTCGCTTTGTTTATTCAGTTTACTCGCCAGGTCATATGAAGACTCATCCGACATTAAATTTATCAATTATTTTCATCCCCTTTTTTTGCCGGAACAGCATTTTACGGACCTTTCGTCGTTTGTTTTGCCCATGGCCGCCGCCTTCGCCGTAAATAAATCATTTAAGGCGTCGTGTTTGTAATGCTATCCGGCCCGCAAGGGAGTGGACAACAGGACTTGCTTGTGCACGGGAGGCAGAGCAGGCCAGGCCGCGGCCCGTCGGGGGGTGGCCGCGGTAATAACTCATCACGCCCAGTAAAGGCAACGCGCCAGTGGACTGAGTCATTAGTGGTATTTTTAATGCAAGGTTCCACAGCGGCGGCGACACTGCGGGCTGGAGTCGGTCAGGGGCCATTCGTGTCATCCTTCTCAGTGAGTGCGTCGAGCGGCCTAGCGTCATCGGCCATCCTCTTCTCATCTCCCACCACCGCCGCCGCCGCGCCACTGCTCCGGCTTTACGGACTACTAAATCAGCGTTACCAGATTGTCGACTGATGCTATCTGCCATTTTCAGACCTAAAACTCGCACCCATACAGATCACGATATTCATTTATAGATATTGCACAAATCTTAAAATACTGATGTCTTTTTGCAATGGCTATGGATGTATCTTCACCACCTACACAGATCACGATATTCATGCATTTATAGTTGTTAAAATCGTTATTGATATTTTGGATTAATTATCGGTTTCGAAACGTGAAAATACAATGTTCTGAGTACGACAATCCGGTAACGTCGTGCTTAATGTGTCCACTCCAGTTGTAGGCGTGGAAAAAGCCTTTGTAACGGCTCGCACTATGTCGTCCTCGCTGCGTTAAGGATTCTTCTCCTGTTCTATTGCCTTTTCCTCTTTGTGCTGTTTCCTGGGTGTCACTTGCATTTTCCTGTGTGCCTCTTTCTTCCCTTATAAAGTCTTTCTTCCTTCTTTCCTTTTCCTTTCCTTTCCTTTCCTCTCCTCTCCTCTCCTCTCCTCTCCTCTCCTCTCTCTCTCTCTCTCTCTCTCTCTCTCTCTCTCTCTCTCTCTCTCTCTCTCTCTCTCTCTCTCTCTCTCTCTCTCTCTCTTTTCCCATTCCATTATAGTATTCCATCTTTCCTCTGACAATTATCCCTTCATCCCCCATTACCCATTCTTCTTTTCTTCCTCCCGCTCTTTCCTCCTCATAACTATTCACCTGTCCTTTCCTTTTCTTTTTCTGTGCCTTTTCCTGGGTTTCACTTGCATGTTCTCGTGTGCCCCGTCTGATCCAGGCAGGCGGACACCACTTACCAGGCTCCTTCTTAGCCGAGAGTGGTCGTCGTCGTAGTCCAGGAACGCGTTTTTCCTCCCCGCTTTTGTGTCTTCGTGCGGTGTGTTTCTCCTCCCCGTCTAGAGATAATTCCCCGGTCCGTCCACTTTCCAGGCATTAGTTTTCATGATTATTTTGCCGGCTTTGTCTCGCCACATCGGACTGGACGCTTGTGCACTTTGCTTTCCTCGAACTTAACGCCGACTCCTCAACGCAAGTATGATTTTCTACGTGTTATCGTCTTAACGGCAGATTGTTTAAACGCCGTCCACTCTCCTGGCGTCAGTTATCAATATTGTTTTGCCGGCTTTGTCTCGCCACATCGGACTGGACGCTTGTGCACTTTGCTTTCCTCGAACTTAACGCCTACTCCTCAACGCAAGTGTGGCTTTCTTCGTCTTATATCGTCCCACGGCTGATTGTTCAAGGGTCGCATTAGTATGTATTGACGGTAATGTGGCTAGTGTGGCTTTATAATACTATTTTTGGGGTTGAGTTAGCTGGAGGAGTTGGATTTTCACAGAGTCAGGTCCACGTTACTCAGTCGTAAAATGTGATATCAAACAGATCAACGAAACCAGCAGCGAGTAGCGGGCTTTTTTTTTGTTTATTATTGTTTCCTTTTTTTTGTGCCCTTGAGCTGTCTCCTTTGTTGTAAAAAAAAAAAAAAAAAAATTACCACGCCTTGAAAAACGGGCCAGAAAGACAAATCAACCACGAATTGGATCTTCACATTCAAGTCGACGTATGGCAAACTCAATCGTAAAAGGCGATATAAAACAGCTCAACGAAACCAGCTTACCACGCCTTGAAAAACGGGTTCAAAAAGACGAATCAGCCACATTGTTAGTGGGGGGGTAAAAAAAAAAAAAAAAAAAAAAAAGGCTGGTCTCATGCAGTAAAAGTCCATTTCTCGGAATTTCACCAGCCAGAAAATATAAAGTTTAGATTCACGCGAACAATAAAAGTCAGTTATATTCCCCACTGAACAACATTCCGAGTTCTTGAAGACTGAACGTTCTGGCCGGGAAGTGAAGGAAAAAGAGTTGTCTGAGATCTGCGGGAAATACCATCGGGAAGACTTAAGGATTAGCGGACATTTGCTATACTTTATCTGTGTATTCCCCTTCCCTCCTTTACCTCCTCCTTCCCCATCCCTTCCCCACTCCCTTCTTCTTTCCCCATTCCTTCCCCACTGCTCTCTCCTTCCTCTTCCCTTCCTCACTCCTCTCTCCTTCCTCTTCCCTTCCTCACTCCTCTCCCTCCTTTCCAACTCCTTTCCTCTCCCCCATCCCTTCCCCACTCCCTCCTTTGTGTTCTTCTTTCCCAATTCCTTCCCCACTGCTCTCCCCTTCCTCTTCCCTTCCTCACTCCTCTCCCCCCTTTCTATCTCCTCTCCTCTTCCCCATCCCTTCCCCACTCCCTTCTTCTTTCCCCATTCCTTCCCCACTCCTCTCCTTTTCCTCTTCCCTTCCCAACTCCCTTCTTTCCCCATCCCTTCTCTACTACTCCCCCCTTCCTCTCCCCTTCCCAACTCTCTCCTCTTCCCCATCCCTTCTCCACTCCTCTCCCCCTTCCTCTTCCCTACTCCCCTCCCGTTTCCCCTCCCGCATTCCCTTCCTCTTCCCCTCCTCCCTCCCCTTTCCCACTCCCTCGCACTCCCCTTCCCCTCCCCACTCCCCTTCCTCTCCCCACTTCTACCGTCCGCGAAAGATTGATCTCGTCTTGATTTTAACCCGTGTATCAGTTGTTGTTGTTGTTGTTGTTGTTGAGGGTCGGAGGGGATAGACTTTACAACGGCCGGTGATGGAATACTCGTGGATGTCTTACACATGCATCTCTCAGGATGTACACAATGGGAAGGAAGAGTCGTTGGGTAAGGTGTCTCTGCTTGTTTGGAGGGACAACACTAGTAAAGGTGATGATGTTACTGATACCACCGCAAGTTCTACCACCAATACCACCACCACTTACTACTACTACTACTACTACTACTACCACCACTACAACTAGATGAAAACATACTGGTAAATAGAAGTAATACAAATAATAATAAAAGTAAAGACATAGAAAAGAGGAAAGGACATGATAGCAATAATAGCAGTTTTAATGATAACAAAGGCGCTGCAACTACTAATAACTACGCTAAAGATAGTAATAGTAATAAAAGTACTAAGACGATGAGCCTGCTGCAACCCCCTCCCCCCCATCATCCTTCCTCGTGGCTGGGCCGAGTCGTGGTGCGCGGCGGCCTTGTCTTATCCTTTCTCGAGGTCGCTATTTTTGGGGCGGCGGCGCGGCGCTGAAGACCTTCCATCACGGCTAATTCTCCGCGGCCAATGGAAAATACGCAACAGTCGGACTGGCTTCATGTGACCGATGTGCGCAAAAAGATGATCAGAGAGAGAGAGAGAGAGTCGTATTGCAATGGCAGTCTCTCTCTCTCCCTGGAGGATGGTATTTGTCCGTTCTTGGTCGTGGTGGTGGTGGTGGTGATAGATGGAGGGGAGGGGACGTGGTGGTGATGATGGTGATGATGGTGATGGTGGTGGTGGTGCCTCAAGGTTAGTAAGGATAGGGATAGGGTCATAAGCAAGAGAAGGTGGTGGTGGTGGTGTTGGAGTCAGGGGGGGAGGGGACGTGGTGGTGGTGGCGGTGGTGGTGATGGTGATGATGGTGGTGGTGGTGACAACGTTTATAGAGAGGGAGGAGTGGACGCGGCACCTCCCTGCTTACACACGATGGCTTTCACCTTGTTATCCTTTCTCCATCCTCCTCCTCCTCCTCCTTTTACTTTTCTCCTCTTCATTATTTCACTTTGTTCTCTCTTCCTCCTCTTCTTTCACCTTGCTACCCTTTCTTCATCCTCTTCTTTCTTTCACCCTCTTACCCTCTCTTTCTTCTCCTTTCTTCCACCTTTCTTTTGCCTTGTTTCCCCGTCTTCTTCCTCCTCCTCTTTCTTTCACCTTCCTCCTCTTTTTTTATTTCACATTGTTACTCTTCCTTCCTCCTCTTCCTCTTCCTCCCCTCTTTTCTTCAGCTCTTCTCCTTCTCTCCTCTCTCAACCTTTCCCTTCACCTTGTTCCTCTCTGCTCATCTTCCACCCTCTCGTCTCCTTCCTCTTCCTCTTTCGCTCTTTCTCATTCCTCCACATCGCCTTCCCCTCCTTCCTGACATTCCATTGGCGTCAAGTTGTCTGCCTTCTCCTCCTCCTTTCCCTCCTCCCCTTCTCTCCCTCCTTCCTTTCCTCCCCTTCTCAACCCTCTAAATCCCTTTCCTTTCGTATCTGGTATGTTCTGCTTTCCTCTTTTCCTTTTCCCCTCCCTTTCTAACTTTTGCCTCCTTTTCCGTTTTTCCTCAATCACCTCCCTTTCCACCTTTTTTCCTCTCCTCTTTCCTCTTCCTTTCTACCTCTTTCCTCTGTCCCCTTCCTTTCCACCTTTCAAACACACTCCCTTCACCTCCTTGCCTCATATCTCTCCCTTTATTCCCATTCCCTCCCTTTCCACCGCTTTCCAATCCACTCACTACCTCTTCTCTCCCTTAATATATTCTCCCCCTCCCTTTCCACACCTCCCCCCCCCTCCCCCCCTTTTCTCCCTCTATTCTCCAGCATAACCCTCAATCCTTTTCAAGTCCGACTCCCTTCCTCTCTCTCCCCCCTTTTCTTTGCCCTCTTCGTCTACACCACAACCTTCATTCTCTGTGACCCATATTCTCAGACGCTTTCGGCTCTAACAACAACTATTTCCAAAGGCCAATAAGGAGTCTAGTCGGGTTCACATGAGAGTTTTTCACATTCACGGAGCAGAAGCCTCGTCAAACTATCGCTGGCCTCACAAAACTACCCGTGGAAATACTGACACAACCTCTACGAAAGCCTTATCAAATGTCATATGTGGGGGCTCAGAGGAGACTATTAGAGTTTTTCACATTCACGGAGCAGAAGCCTTGTCAAACTATCGCTGGCCTCAATAAGCTACCCATGGAATTACTGACACAACCTCTACGAAAGCCTTATCAAATGTCATATGTGGGGGCGCAGAGGAGACTATTAGAGTTTTTCACATTCACGGAGCAGAAGCCTCGTCAAACTATCGCTCGTCTCAAAAAGCTACCCATGGAAATACTAACTCAACCTCTACGAAAGCCTTATCAAATGTCATATGTGGGGGCTCAGAGGAGACTGTTAGGGTTTTTCACATTCACGGTGCAGAAGCCTTGTCAAACTATCGCTGGCCTCACAAAACTACCCGTGGAAATATGTACTAACTCAACCTCTACGAAAGCCTTATCAAATGTCATATGAGGGGGCGCAGAGGAGACTGTTAGGGTTTTTCACATTCACGGTGCAGAAGCCTCGTCAAACTATCGCTAGTCTCAAAAAGCTACCCATGGAATTACTGACACAACCTCTACGAAAGCCTTATCAAATGTTGTTGGGTGCTCCCCGGTGTTCGAGGATATGGTGAGCGGTGGACCCGGGCGTTGTGCTGTGGCCGCCCTGGTTCACGGTCTTAGGGCCAGCTTCACAGATCCCCATGACGGGTTAGTAAGCTCCCAAACCAATACCAGAGCCTTCTAAATTTCCTTGTATAGTGTCTGGTGTTTGTATTTAAGTTCACAAATTTGACGAAACTATACAGGAAAAGTCTTGTGTATTTAGCGTGGCATCGAAGACCTCACCTTTTTGGATTGTATGGGATTCTTTAGTTTGGTTCGGGCTGTTACGAAGACACTGTGTTGGACTGTGAAATCGGCTCTTAGTGGTGGTGCTGTCCCGGTAGGTGCAGTGGAGGACGTCTTGGGGTCTTGGACTGGTGTGTGAGGGTGGGAGTGGGTCGTTAGGTGGCTGGTGTTGTCATCTTCGTCATCATCATCAAACCTTTTCTTCGTTCTTTTCTACACGGTATTATTCTTTTACTTTTTCCTGTTCTTTTTTCTTTCCTTTTTTACTTCATTTTTTCTGTATTTTAATTTCTTCTTTTACTTATGTTCTCTTCTTTCCTTTTTTTTTCCTATTTTCTTTTTCTTGCTTCCTTTTCTTTGTTTTTTCCTTTCTTCCCTTTTTCTTTTTCCTATTCCTTTTTTTTCCTTTTCTTGTGTGTGTGTGTGTGTGTGTGTGTGTGGGTGGGTGAGTCGGTGGGTGCGGGTGACTGGATAACGGGCCGCTGGGTTGACACTCCTGATGGATGGCTTCGTGATTGATTGAATACAAGGGAAGACTGTTGCTGCCTCGACTGAATGAGTGGCCGGCTGACAGACTGACGGGCCCGCGGGAAGGAAGAAAGAATTATAAAATGCTGACAGGGACTGGATATATGACTAGCTGGACCCTTCGACCCTCCCCCATCCCCATCACCATCGTAACCTTCACCACCACTAAGGGTCACTAAAGGCATTCCAATAGGTGTTAAATTTGTAGGGGACTGGTGTTGGTAGTGGTGATGATAGTGGTGGTGCTGGTGGTGTTGAGGGGTGTTTCTTGGCCTGTGTTTGGGTGTTAAAGGTCACCACCACCACCACCACCACTACTACTACTACTACTACTACTACTACTACTACTACTACTACTACTACTACTACTACTACTACTACTACTACTACCTCCTCCTCCTCCTCCTCCTCCTCCTCCCGTAATGTAAAACAGTGCAGTATTTTTTTTCTTTGGGAGTGTCAGCGAGGGAAGGCAGGAGTGTGCATGAATGAATGGGAAGAAGGGAGGAAGGCAAGTGGAGGAGAGGAAGAGACGGAGGAAGGGAGGAAGGGAGGCTGCTACGGAGGGAACCTAAGGAATGCAATGAGAGGTTGTGAGGAAGGGAGAGAGAAAGAGGAGGGAGGGAAGGAAGGAAGGGTCGTGGAGGAGAGTGATCAAATAGAAAGTTGAAGTGGAGGGAGGGGGATTACGTCACTTATTATATATATAGATGCCGGACTCCTCAACTCTGCGGCCCTTTATATGTTTGGTAAAGATGGTCTGTCTCGAGCCCACACGATGGTAAGGAAAGAAAAAGGGGTGACTGTGTGTGTGTGTGTGTGTGTGTGTGTGTGTGTGTGTGTGTGTGTGGGAAAGGTGTGGAAGGCTGGGTACGGGTAGTAAAGGGAAAAAAAAAGAAGTTGAAAGTAAGGATACAGAATCTGAAAAAAGGCAAGAAGAAGAAGAAGAAGAAGAAGAAGAAGAAGAAGAAGAAGAAGAAGAAGAAGAAGAAGAAGAAGAAGAAGAAGAAGAGGAGGAGGAGGAAGAAGAAAGCCAGTTTACATGATTTTCCATTAAGGAAGTTTGCCGCTAATTCCGTTCCATCAGCGAATTACGAAAACATGGACTTATGGAACTTGTTGCTCGTAGGATGAAGTGTTAACTAGGAAATGATTCAGGCTGGGACGAAAGAGTTACCGGGAAGGGGAGAGAAGAGGGGAGGAGAGGAGAAGACGAGACGAGACGAGACGAACCGAGACGAGGCGAGACGAGACGAGACGAGACGAGACGAGACGAGACGAGACCAGACCAGACCAGACCAGACCAGACCAGACCAGACCAGACCAGACCAGACCAGACAAGACAAGACAAGACAAGACAAGACAAGACAAGACAAGACAAGACAAGACAAGACACCTAACAGCATGTCCCTATCCTTGAATTCCTCCTACGTTTCCTTCAAGGTATCTATCGTATTTGCACCATATAGAGGGATGAAGGAAAGAGGAAGAAAGGGAAGAGAAAGATTGAGGAGGTGAGGGATGGAAGGATGAGGCATGGAGGGAGGATGGCAAGAGGAAGAAAGGATATGGATGAGAAGGATGTAGGAGGCGAGGTTAGGATACGTAAGGTAGCTGGAACATAAGAACATAAAAATTCATAAGGGTAGCTTCTGTAACCCTAACACCACCTTTCACCACCTATCTATCCTCCATATCCATAAATTCATCCTACTTTTTCTTGAAGGTGTCTATCCTATTAGCACCCACCACATGGCTGCCAAGACTGCTCCACTCATCCACCACTATTAGTAAACCAAATCTTGCTCATGTTTTTGTTGAATCTGAATATATCTCATTTGAACTCATCACCACGTGTCGTACCTGGCTCTCTTACTACAGACCCTTATTAACATCATCCTTATAAAAGTCCTTCATCTTTTTGTCAACTTCAATCAAGTCTTCTCGCACTCTTCGCCTTCCTAGTGAATGCAAATGTAAGCGTTTAGCCGACCCTTATATGATGGGATTTTCTACCCGAGTCACTTCTTTTGTCAGCTTCTTCTGCACTGATGAGATAATATGCTAATGTCAATCTTACCGTAAGGGAACAAAACCTGCACTGCATAATCGAGATGAGGTCCGACCAATACTGATTATTGCTTGAGGATGACTACATCGCTAATATTGCTTACGCTCCTTGAAATGAAACCCATGCAGAGAGAGAGAGAGAGAGGATGATGATGATGATGATGACAAATATCTGGTTTGGTTCGCGTTCCTTCACTCGTCACTTTAATAAAAAGACGACGTGTTTCACTATTTTCTCTCTCTCTCTCTCTCCTTTAAATCCTTGAAAGGGACGTGACTTAGGGCTGTACGTGCTCTTGTTATTTCGAGAGAGAGAGAGAGATTCATAAGGGTCGTGTGTGTTAAGTGGTACTCCTCGCCTTTTATACCAACTCGTCATCGTTCTGTCCAGCTACTTAATGGGAGAGTTGACCAGTTTTTCACCTTCCCTCTTTGGCAGTCAGTCTCTCTCTCTCTCTCTCTCTCCAGTACTTTCAATACCTCTTTTTTTCTCGTATGGGATAATGGATCGGGTTTTATATTGCTTTTTTTTTTTTTTTCAACCTCATCCGTCTCCTTCGCTTTAAAAATGGTGATAATGATGATAATGATTGTACCGTCATTCTTAAAACATCTTCCTGTAGTGTGTCTGAAGAACTTACAAATCTATGATAATGATGATAATGATTGTACCGTCATTCTTAAAACATCTTCCTGTAGTGTGTCTGAAGAACTAACAAATTTATAAGTTCAAATAATGGCATTTTTTTTCATGTCAGACTTTATAATTAACACGAAAATAATTGCTGTATAACACCTCATTATTTTTCCACACTAATCTTTTTTTTTTTTCAATAAAGGAAACAGCTCAAGGGCAAAAAAAATAAAGAAAAAGAAAACAATAATAAAAAAGCCCGCAAATCACTGCTTCTAATAAAAAAAGTTAGAGTGGCCAAAAGAGAGGTCAATTTCGGGAGAAGTGTCCTGATACCAGCGTTGTCAAATTATCGTATTTAGGGCATGTTATTTTCGTAGTTCTGACCGGTAACTATAGCAAAAAAACGAAAAACCATCAATATTCAACAGTTTTAACGATAACTTTCATTTTCTACCGTTATTTGTGTGGTTACGACCTAAGTCTATATATACCAAGTCAAGTCACTCTGCCTCAAAACTGCGACCGGTACGGGTAGGGGGCGGTTTTGGGGCGGAGCAGCGGGATGACGTCACTTGAAAAAAAAAATGCCCGCCAGTTCAGGTTAAAGTTGGGGCCGTATGTACACTCTGGATGTGCATTCTCGCCTTCTTTCACAGCACGTTCAGGCAAGCCACTGACGAAAACATGCCTTTTTATTGTGCTATTGCGTGACTGTAATTCCAATGCCTACAAACGGCGGTGTGGGGTGCGAGGGAGGGCATGTTAAAGTGATTGATTTAAATTAGTCCGCCTTTCTTCATTCTCTCTAAATTCCTGTTTCTACATTCTCTAGTTTGGCTCCAAGCAGTGTCACGCATAAACCACGCCTCTGCCGCATCTCCTCCCATAAACCTGCGTATGACTTGACTTGGTATATATAGACTTTGGTTACGACAGTCTTGGAGCGTAAAAATGCAATGTTCAGGGTGAGACAATTTGGCACCGCTGCTTGATACCCTCTTGTCTGTTTATCTAAAGTTGTGTATCGTAGGGACCTATTTTTGTTGACTCTTTGATATTCTCTTGTACTAATGATGTCTTGTTCCTCTTCGCAGGTGAGTTGTGAAGGTGGCGCCACACAGTAAGTCGTGGTTGTAATTTTGTCTCTCTCTCTCTCTCTCTCTCTCTCTCTCTCTCTCTCTCTCTCTCTCGTGTACATGAAAGCATTTTGAAATATTTATTCCCTTCCTGAGGCCGACGGAAAAGGTTTGTCATTTTATTTTGTGGGGGTAAAATAACTCGCGTGTCCTCTTTTACACACACACACACACACACACACACACAGTCACACACACACACACCTTCAATTTTACATGAAGTGCTTAGTTAGAGGATTTTGGTAAGGTTGTGTGTGTGCGTGTGTGTGTGTGTGTGTGTGTGTGTGTGTGTGTGTGTGTGTGTGTGTGTGTTCGCTCTTTTCTTTGTCTGATGTGTCTTCATTTGTTATCTTTTCTCCGCCGTAAATTTGCCAAGGTTTGTTTATTCTCTCTCTCTCTCTCTCTCTCTCTCTCTCTCTCTCTCACTAAGAAATCGTATTATGGATCGTAAGTAAAATCTTCTTAACCTACCTCCGAGACTCCCTCCCTCCTCCCTCCCTCCCTCCCTCCCTTCCTCCTCATCCTTCACCCCGTCCATCCTAACCTCCTCCTCCATCCATGAGTTCCTTCGCCACATATCCTTTTCCCTCCTTTACCTCTCCATTTTTTTCTTCCTCTTATTCCTTCTTTTCCTCCTCCTCCTCCTCCTCCTTATTCTCTTTGACCTCCTCCTCCTCCTTCTCCTCTTCATCATCATTCTTATTTTCTCCATTCTCTGTTGTTGTTGATTTCTTCTTCTCTTCTTTCTTTTTTTCTTCTCTTCTTCTTCTTCTTCTTCTTCTTCTTCTCTCGTCTTAATTTATCTTTATCTCATCAAACCGACGATTAAAAAAGAGAGAGAGAGAGATTGTTTGGAAAAATGATGACAGGTTTGCGTTATACAAATGATTCTCTCTCTCTCTCTCTCTCTGTCTCTCTCTCTCTCTCTCTCTCTCTCTCTCTCTCTCTCTCTTTTTTATTTAAACATAAGATACATATGACAAAAGGGGCGGGGAAATTGTCTCCATACTAAAGACGACCTCTGTCTTGAGGTCGCCTATCTTAAAGCATTGTCACTAGTTGTGCTTGTGCTCAGGCGGAGGTGACTAGGGCGGGTAAGTGCGACACCAGGCATGAGCCGCCACCTTCACCTGCTGGGTGTTCATTGCCCTAACGCCCACTTCACCTGTGAAGGCGTTCCACAGGTGGGCCGTGGCACTCGTGAAGACCCTCTGGCACCTGGGTGTGCGGCTTCTCGGTATTTCAAGGAGGAGGTCGTTAGCCACCGCCGCTCTCGTGGTGTGCTGGCTTCTCCTAGGAACCCGTAGTGCCGCCAGGTGAGGTGTGTGTTGGACCTGGGCCTTGTGTAGGACTGTGATGGCACCGACCCTTCTCCGGTGCCCGAGGCTGTCGAGCATGCAGCGGGGGGCGTCCTGCTGGTGATGTAGCTGCTGTCCATGTTGCCGCTGCCGCCACTGGTGTCCATGTGGTCGCTGCTGCTGATGGCTGCTGGCATCGCGGATGAGTCGCTCTGCCCTTCTCTGCACTCTGTCCAGCAGCGAGAGGTGACATTGGGCACTACTCATCCAGGAGAGAGGGGAGTATTCCATGACGGGCCTCAGCTGGGCTTTGTACAGCCTCAGGAGCCCGTCTGCGTCGAGCAGGTGCCGCACGCGACGCAGGAGTGTCACCCTCAGGGAGGCTCTGCGCGCCACACACTCCAGGTGGCGGTCGAAACAGAGTCTGGAGTCGACCTCCACCCCCAGGATGTTGATGGAGTCCTTGATGACCAGGGTGTCGTCCCCAAACTTCAGCTGTCCCTGCAGGAGTCTGGCGTCCTCCCCCGAACGCGATATGACCATGGCCTGGGTCTTCTCGGCAGCAAACTTGACTTGCCAACGTCGTCCCCAGGCCATGATGTCACCAAGATGGCGGTTGGTGGCTTCGACCACGTCCGCAGTTTCCTCCCTGGTGTAGCTGTGAGACAGGGTGCAGTCGTCGGCGTAGGCTGAGGCCACTGGTAGGCCACGAAGCAGCTCTCTCTCTCTCTCTCTCTCTCTCTCTCTCTCTCTCTCTCTCTCTCTCTCTCTCTCTCTCTCTCTCTCTCTCTCTCTCTCTCTCTCTCTCTCTCTCTCTCTCTCTCTCTCTCTCTCTCTCTCTCTCTCTCTCTCTCTCTCTCTCGTCGATGTTCATTAACCTTGCTTTACTTACTCTGTTTTTGGCTTATAAGTATTAGTGGTCATAAATTAGCTTTTTTTGTGTGTGTGTTTGTGTTCGTCAATGTATTTTAATCCCATTCAGTGGCGCCGAAGACAATGAGTGTGTGGCGATTATCTTCGTAATCGTACCTGTTAGTGTTTATTGGTGTGTGTATGTGTGTGTGTGTGTGTGTGTGTGTGTGTGTGTGTGTGTGTGTCGTTTATTATATTTCGATGTCTGAGCAAAAATAATTGTTGTGATTTGTAAGGGTCAGCACACACACACACATTCCTGTTATATGATCATGTGCACTTTCACGCGTCTTGCATACAGAGCTTATGTAAATGTGCACACAGGCATGAATAGGTACACACACACACACACACACACACACACACACACACACACACACACACAGACACACACACACACAGACACAGACAGACACAGACACACACAGACACAGACACACACACACACACACACACAGAGAGAGAGACACAGAGGAGGAGGAGAGGGAGAGAGAGAGAGAGAGAGAGAGAGAGAGAGAGAGAGAGAGAGGGAGAGGGAGGGGGAGGGAGAGGGAGAGAGAGAGAGGGCTTCAGTTATCATCGTATTAAGTATTGGCATGGCAAGGTGATGCCCCCCCCTTCTCATCGTCAACAACAACAACAACATCACTGCTTGTCACCATCGCGGCTACTGATCACAATTATCATCACCATCACCGACTTTCCTCCATCCGTCATCATTATCACCACCATCACCACCCCCACCACCACCACCACCACCACCACTGACTTCCCACTTCATTGATCATCACCACGGCTATCATTACCACCACCACCACCACCACCACGAGCAGCATCATGCCCGCCACCTCCATCAACTTAGCTGCCTCCTCTATCATTAGCAATAAGAGGAGGAGGAGGAGGAGATGGGGAAGGTGAAGGAGGAGAGAAAGGAGGAGGAGGAAAATAAGGAGAAAACATTAGAGAAAGGAAAGACGATGATTAAGATGCTGAAGATGACAAATACTAAATTGGATATAAAGGAGGAGGAGGAGAAGAAGGAAAACAAAGGTGATGCAAATATGAAAGGAAAGATGATGATGATGATGATAATGATTAGAATGCTGGAGAAGACACATAACAGGAGGAGGAGGAAAGAAGGAATAGGAGGAAATTAAAAAGGAAACAGAAATGGAAATGGATGATGACGATGAACGAAAATTACAGGAGTGGGAGGAGAAGGATCTGAGCGTGGGAATAGAAAGTGAGGTGCATGTGACTGACTCCTGAAACTCCCCCGCTAAAGGATGCTCGGGGCCCACCACCTCTAATTGCTTCCTCATTTACACCTCCTCCTCCCCCCGGCCAGCCGCGGAAGGAACACTCGGCCACTTACATTAATAGCTCTCGTGTCCGCGATTTGTTTATTTATGGAAGAGGCAGCGGCGTGTTGAAATCCAAAATAACTCATAATACCTACCTTTGTTTACAGGCGTGACGTCAGAGGGAGAGTCCATTATAGCAGAGCAGGGGAGAAAGTTGCCTGGTGTCTCATTGGCTTTGAGTGCTTGTCTATTTTCTGTTTACCTTTTGTCTCGAGAAGGATGTGTTGAGTTGTTTCCAGTGATTGCTTTGTTTGTTTCCTCGCTGTCTTTACTTTGTTGAAACCCCAAAAAACCATAATACCTTCCTTTGTTTACATGCGTGACATCAGAGGGAGAGTCCATTATAGCAGAGCAGGGGAGTAAGTTGGCCGGTGTCTCATTAGCTTTGAGCTTCTCTATTTTCTGTTTTCCTTTTGTCTCGAGAAGGATGTGTTGAGTTGTTCCCAGTGATTGCTTTGTTTGTCTCCTCGCTGTCTTTACCTTGTGGCCGCGAAGAATGCGTCGTGTTCTCTCTTCGCTTTGTTGGCTGCCTGTGCATGTCAAGGTCTTCGTGTTTAATTGCTCGAAGATTGACCGCCGGGCTTCGTAAGAGCAAATATTCTTTTAGTGTTTTTTTTTTTTTTTTTATTTGTTTCTTTATCCTCGTTTTCTGTTGTGGTACTTGAAGTCGACCAACGGCTTCAATATTAAAGCCGAGAGGTGTGTTGGTGTGCTACTCTCTCCTCTTCTTTCCCCTTCTCTCCTCTCCGCCCCTCTCCTCTCCTCGTAGTCGTCCTCCTCCTCCTTCTACAGTTCCTCATTGAATACTTCACATCCACCTCTTTCATCTCTAGGCCATATTTTCAAACGTTTCAGAGCTTTCACACCCACATTGGATCAGACTTTCTTTGAGGTTGTGGTATTATTTCCATTGATAGATTAATGACCCTGGTGGTAGTGTGGCAAGGCTTCTGCACCACGAATGTGAATAACCACGCATGCGAACCCGACTAATCTCCTTTTCGGCCTCTAGAAACAGCTGATGTGAGAGCCGAAAGCGTCTTGAGAATACTATCGCATCACTTTCCACGACTGAGTTTGTGATATGTCCGCGATTTGTTTATTTATGGAAGAGGCAGCGGCGTGTTGAAACCCAAAAAACTCACAATACCTACCTTTGTTTACATGCGTGACGTCAGAGGGAGAGTCCATTATAGCAGAGCAGGGGAGTAAGTGGTGAAAACCCAACAGTAAGTAAGTAAGGAGCCAAACTACCCACAGAACGTCATACCTCTTTACGATCAACCTTCTCAGCATCCTTCCCCTCCCCTCGTCTCGTCTCTGTAGCCCCCACAGTGACCATCGGCGGGATCGTGTGTGCAGTGGTTATTTGTGTGAGGATATGAGGAGGGATTTGGTCCGGGAGATCTTATGCTATTTGTGGCCGAGATTATTACTTCGAGGCGGCTCTGGAGGTTGGCGTGTGTCAGGGAGGGTTGGTTCTTGTGGTGGTGGTGGCGGTGTTTGGTTGAGATTGTGTCCGCTTACTGATACAGGCTTATTTGTGGGCTTGACTATTTGTTGTTTTCTGTTGTTCATATTGTTTTATCCGGACGCCTGTTCTAACTCTTCCTCTTCCTCCTTTTCCTCTTTTTTTCTCCTCCTCCTCCGCCTCCTCCTCCTCCTCTTCTTCTTTTTCTTTCATTATTTCTTCTTCTTTTCTTCTTCATCATCTACTTACCTCCTCCTCCTCCTCTTCTTCATTTTTTCTTTCATTATTTCTTCTTCTTCATCATCTATTTACCTCCTCCTCCTCCTCCTCCTCCTCCTCCTCCTCCTCTTCTTCTTCTTCTTCTTTTTCTTTCATTATTTCTTCTTCTTTTCTTCTTCATCATCTACTTACCTCCTCCTCCTCCTCCTCCTCCTCCTCCTCCTCCTCTTCATTTTTTCTTTCATTATTTATTCTTTTATTCTTCATCATCTACTTACCTCCTCCTCCTCCTCCTCCTCTTCATTTTTTCTTTCATTATTTCTTCTTCTTTTCTTCTTCATCATCTACTTACCTCCTCCGCCTCCTCCTCCTCCTCCTCCTCTTCTTCTTCTTCTTCTTCTTCTTCTTCTTCTTCTTTTTCTTTCATTATTTCTTCTTTTCTTCTTCATCATCTACTTACCTCCTCCTCCTCCTCCTCTTCTTCATTTTTTCTTTCATTATTTCTTCTTTTCTTCTTCTTCATCTACTTACCTCCTCCTCCTCCTCCTCCTCCTCCTCCTCTTCTTCTTCTTTTCTTTCATTATTTCTTCTTCTTTTCTTCTTCATCATCTACTTACCTCCTCCTCCTCCTTCTCCTCTTCTTCAAATTTTCTTTCATTATTTCTTCTTTTCTTCTTCATCATCTACTTACCTCCTCCTCCTCCTCCTCCTCCTGGAGCCTTCACCTTTGCTGTCCTGTGTCTCTGACTCGTAGATTAGATTAGATGGTAGCAACAACAAACAGCATAGTTAGGACCAAGAGATCTGTTGCTGATTGCTTTTCCTTTGTACTCCTTTGTACTCCTCCGCCTTTTTCTTTCTTTATTTCTTCTTTTACTTCTACTTTTTTATTTTTTCTTCATTTCTACCTCCTCCTCCTCCTCCTCCTCCTCCTCCTCCTCCTCCTCCTCTTTCCTTTCTTTATATCCTCTTTTTGTTTTTCTTCTTCATTTCTACATCTTCCCCTCCTCCTCCTCCTCCTCCTCCTCCTCAAGGTAAGCCAGGTACATAAGACAGGTGGTTCGGTCTTCAGGTAGCCAGGCAGGTTATGTAGCGCCCCGTCCCTCCCTCTCTCTCTCTCGGCCCGTCCCCACCCCCTCCCTCCTCTCCCCACTTCATGTTATTTGGTTCGCTGGGAGTTACGTTACCAATTACGGCACTTGTTTTATCAATTACGCTGTTTTTCCTGCCTCCGCGGCCTGTTAATGGTGGGTAATGTGTTTGTGCGTTTGTGTGTGTGTGTGTGTGTGTGTGTGTGAGGCTCGTTTTTGTTCCATTAGTCCGGCTTGCTGAATTCATGTTAGTTTAATAGATTTGGGTGGACGTTAGTTGTGGTGGTGGTGGTGGTGGTGGTGAATCAGGTGCTAAATTGTGAGGTACTTGCCTGGGTGTTGATGGGAGAGTTGGTGGTGTGTGGTGAGGTTGTGGTGGTGGTGGTGTTGATGGTATTGGTGGTGTTGGTGGTGAGTCTGGTTGTAAATTATTGTGAAATACTTGGTTGTTTGGTGATGGTAGTTTGTATTGTGTGGTGGTGGTGATGTGGTGGTAGTGGTGTTGGTGGTGGTAGTGGTGGTGGTAGTGGTGGCAGTGGTGGTGGTGGTGGTGGTGGTGATGTGGTGGTAGTGGTGGTGGTGGTAGTGGTGGTGGTAGTGGTGGTAGTGGTGATGGTGTTGGTGGTGGTAATGGTGGTGGTGGTGGTGGTGGCGATGGTAGTGGTGGTGGTGATGTGGTGGTGGTGGTGGTGGTGGTGGTGGTGGTGGTGAATTAGGTGTTAAATTTTGAAGGGATTTGTTTTGTGGCAGTAGCAATCGTGTTTTATGGGGTGGTTGCGGTGGTGTGACGGTGGTGGTGTTGTCGTGGTGATTGTGGCGGTGTAGTGGTGGCGGTGGTGGTAGTATTGTGTAGCGGTGGAGTCGCGATGGTGGGGTGGTGGTGGTGGTGGTGTGGTGGTGATGGTGGTGATTCATAATGTTGGAATGTGGTGATGCGTTGGTGATGATGGGTGTGGTGATGGTGGTAGATATAGGGCGGCGGTGGTGGCGGTGGTGGTGTATCGAGACTGTGGTGGTGATGGACGATTCTTAATGGTGGAGGCTGTGGTGGTAAGGTAGTGGTGGAGACTGGTGATGCATAGTGGTGGTGAAGTCGGAGGTGGATGATTATAATTGGTGGTGGTAGTGGTGGTGTGATCATTGTGGTAGTGGCTAGTGGTGCTGGTTTTTGGTTGTGGTGGTGGTGGTGGTGAAGCAACACTGTTTTGGTTGTGGCGAGTGGTGGTTACTGATGTCTACTGTTGTTGCTGTTGTTAGTGGTGGTGGTGGTGGTTGTGGTGGTGGTGAAGCAACACTGTTTTGATTGTGGATAGTGGTGGTTAATGATGTCTACTGTTGTTGCTGTTGTTAGTGGTGGTGGTGGTGGGAGGTGAGAACAGGTGATCGGGGCTCCATAATTGGATATAACCTGTCCCCTAGTCGCCTGGCAGTGCTCTCCTTCCCTTTGATGTTGGCCCTTTGTCAGCTTCCTATTATGTGGCTCTCATCTCCCTCGCCTCATCTTTTGTCTCATCTCTCCTCCCTCAACCTTCCTCTCACTTCCTCCCACCTCATCTCCCTACTCTCCTCTCGTCTCCTTTCTCCCATTCTTAAATTCCCTTTCCTCTCCCATCTTTCCTTTCCTCTGTCTCCTCCTTTCTCCCATTCTTAAATTCCCTTTCCCATTTTCCTTTCCTCTGTCTCCTCCTTTCTCCCATTCTTAAATTCCCTTTCCTCTCCCATCTTTCCTTTCCTCTGTCTCCTCCTTTCTCCCATTCTTAAATTCCCTTTCCTCTCCCATCTTTCCTTTCCTCTGTCTCCTCCTTTCTCCCATTCTTAAATTCCCTTTCCTCTCCCATCCTTCCTTTCCTCTGTCTCCTCCTTTCTCCCATTCTCTCAAATCCTGATTCCTCTTTCCTCCCATTTCTTTCATCTCCATCTCCCTTCTCCGTTTCCTCCCCTCCATGACCCACTGTTCCTCTTACCTTACTGCTTTTCTCCCTCTCCCCTCCTTCCTTCCAGTCCCCTCCTCCTCCTCCTCCTCCATTCTCTTCTCCCATCCCGTGTGTTATACTCTGCATCTCTTTTATCTCCTCCCTCGCGTCCTCCAGCCTCCGTCCTCCAACCGTTCCCTTCATCTTTCACCCACGCATCTCATCTCCTTATCTCCCTCCCAGGCCCTACCTACTCGCCGCCTCAGCCTCTCGTCGTTCCCTTAAAGCTTGACTCTATCGATGCTCTTGTCCCTCTCACCCGGCCCACTCCTCCCACTCCATTTCATAACTTCTTCCAGTTCCTCCTTTCCTTACTTTCTACTCTCCTAAATCTCTCCTCCTCCTATACTTTCCCCTCCCTCCCCTCCCTCCTCTCCTTACTTTTCCTCTAAAAAATGTTAAGTCATGCACTCTGGGTCCAGAAATAGTAACCATACATACATCATTCATGGAAAACCTCTGCGGGTTGTGCAGGAGGAATCGGATCTTGGAGTTACCGTCAGCAGCGCTCTGAAGCATAAGTTAAAAAAAAAAAAAAAAAAATATATATATATATATATATATATATATATATATATATATATATATATATATATATATATATATATATATATATATATAAAACCAATACATAGCCTGGAACTTCGAGTGTAAAACACAAGAAGTAATGTTATCCTTGTATAATTCAATGGTGAGATCGAACCTCGAGCATGCAGTTCAGTTTTGGTCCCTTAATTACAGGAAGGACATTGGATTACTGGAAAGGGCTCGGCGCCGCTCTGTGACAATGATTGTAACCTTCAGGACTCAGCCGAGTGAGGAACGCCTAAAGGACTCTGCCTCTACGCTAGAAGAATAGACGATTACGAGGGGATACGATTCAGGTTTTCAAGTACCTGAAGAAGTTCAGTGACGTCGACCACAGCGAGTTTTTTGAGATACAAACCAATTTAGGAACTAGAAATAACGGTCTACCAATTCAAGCGAGGCGATGTAATACAGACTGAATACCGAAGCGCTCTCGTCTGCTCTGCGGGCACCAAGTGACTTGGCTGAGTAAAGCACCGTAGCTGGCAACCCTGTAATGAGCCAGAAGACTTTCGGTTGCCCGCCTTTCCATGTTTCATCCATCCCTTCTTCTCCCCTCCCTCACCGCTCTCATCAATTCCTTCCTTCCATCTCCCCCCCCTCCCCCCGTGTCTCAGGTGGGCGGCCTAACTACCCGCCGCGTGACAGCATTGCCCTTGTCCGGCGGCCGCGCGGGTGGCTGATCATTATCACTGGCTTATGTTTGTTTACCTGTTTACCCCCCTCTCTCTCTCTCTCTCTCTCTCTCTCTCTCTCTCTCTCTCTCTCTCTCTCTCTCTCTCTCTCTCTCTCTCTCTCTCTCTCTCTCTCTCTCTCTCTCTCTCTCTCTCTCTCTCTCTCTCTCTCTCTCTCTCTCTCTCCCGGGGTCGTTGGCTGGTCGCGTGCTGCCCCAACATTTACTAAGCGTCTACCTTCACGCCTCCTGATGCTTCCCTTCAGCCCTCTCTCCTCTCTCTCTCCCAGCTTCCCTCTCTTCCTCTCTCTCTCTCTCCCTCCCTCCCTGCGTGTCTCCCTCGCTCCTGTGTCTTCTCTCGATGCCTTCCTGCTATCCATGTGGCTTTTGTACTGGTAATGATTAAAGAAGTGGGGTAGTAGTAGTAGTAGTAATAGTAGTAGTAGTAGTAGTAATAGTAGTAGTAGTAGTAGTAGTAGTAGTAGTAGTAGTAGTAATAGTAGTAGTAGTAGTAGTAGTTGTAGTAACAGTAGTAGTAGTAGAGATGTAGAGATGGTGTTGTTGTTGTTATTATTTAAAGATTGTGGTCGTTTTTTTATTTTGATCTCGTCTTTTCCTTCTCCTCCTCCTCCTCCCCTCCCTCTCTCTCTCTCTCTCTCTCTCTCTCTCTCTCTCTCTCTCTCTCTCTCTCTCTCCCCTGTTTACGGCCGCTACAGGATAACATCAGTATAGGCGGAGGAACTTGTCTCGCCCTGACCCGTGTTTTTATTTTTGCGCCCCTCTTGACCTCCCCCCCCTTCTTCGCCCCCCCCCCCTCTTTAATTCCCCTTACCTCTGTCACCTTCCTTTACTACCTTTCTTATCTCCCTCTCTCTATCCGCCCTTCCCCTCTTCTGCCTCCATTTTTCCTTCTCTCCCCTTTTTGGCCCCCTCTCCTTAGTCGCCCTTCCCTGCGTCTCTCCATCTCATTCTCTCCCTCCTTTCTTCCTCCCTTTCCTCCCTTTTCTGCCCCTTCCCCTTGTTCCTCCCTCCTTCTCTTCACTTCTTCCTTTTCCCCGCCCGTCCCCTCCCTTCTTCCCTTCCCTTACCTTCTCGCGGTCTTTTCCTCTTCCCCACTTCTCTCCTTCCTTCTCTCCTCCCTCCGTCCTTCCCTCCCTCCCTCTTATTCCTGCTCCATTCTTCCCTTTACCTGATTTTCTTCATTTACCTTTCCTTTTCCCCTCCTCTCTCTCCCTTCCTCCCTCAATCTCTCCTTCCCTCCCTAACTCTCATGCTCCCTTCTTCCCTTCAATTACCTCTCTCTTCTCTTCTTCTCCCTCCTCCCCTCCCTCCCTTTGCCCCATTTCCTTTACTCGCTTTTCCTATTCCCCCTTTCTCTCCTTCCTTCTCTCCCTCCCCTCCGGTCTTCCCTCCCTCCCTCCTTGTCAGGGCAGGCAGTGTAGTGACCCGTGTCCGCGGGGGCCTAACTTACTTGGCCATATTTGGGGACACCTTTGCTGCCCCAACACACCTGCCCGTCACCCCCATTCCCCCAACGACCCTCTTCTTCCTCCCTCCCCCCACCCCCACCCCGACAACCTCCATCCCCCCCAACGACCCTTCCTCCACTCCCCGTCCCCTTTGTTGCTGTTTAGTGGTAGTCCCTTCTTTGGTGCCCCGTCACATCTGCCCATCACTCCCCCATTCCCTGCCCATTACCCTCCCATTCCCAACCATCACCCTCCCATTCCCTGCCCATCACCCTCCCATTCCCTGCCCATCACCCTCCCATTCCCAACCATCACCCTCCCATTCCCTGCCCATCACTCTCCCATTCCCTACCCATCACCCTCCCATTCCCAACCATCACCCTCCCATTCCCTGCCCATCACCCTCCCATTCCCTGCCCATCACTCTCCCATTCCTGCCCATCCCATCACCCTCCATTCCTGCCCATCACCCTCCCATTCCCGTACCATCACCCTCCCATTCCCTACCATCACCCTCCCATTCCCTGCCCATCACCCTCCCATTCCCTGCCCATCACCCTCCCATTCTCTGCCCATCACCCTCCCATTCCCCAACCATCACCCTCCCATTCCCCAACCATCACCCTCCCATTCTCTGCCCATCACCCTCCCATTCCCCAACCATCACCCTCCCATTCCCCAACCATCACCCGCCCATTCCCCGCCCATCACCCTCCCATTCCCCAACCATCACCTTCCCATTCCCCACCCATCACCCTCCCATTCCCCAACCATCACCTTCCCATTCCCCAATCATCACCTTCCCATTCCCCAACCATCACCTTCCCATTCCCCAATCATCACCTTCCCATTCCCCAACCATCACCTTCCCATTCCCCAACCATCACCTTCCCATTCCCCAAACATCACCTTCCCATTCCCCAACCATCACCCTCCCATTCCCCAACCATCACCCTCCCATTCCCCAACCATCACCCTCCCATTCCCTGCCCATCACCCTCCCATTCCCCAACCATCACCCTCCCATTCCCCAGCCATCACCCGCCCTTTCCCTAACCATCACCTTCCCATTCTCTGCCCATCACCCTCCCATTCCCTGCCCATCGCCGCCCATTCCCTAACCATCACCTTCCCATTCCCCAACTATCACTCCCATTCCCTACCCATCGCCGCCCATTCCCCAACCATCACCTTCCCATTCCCCAACCATCACCTTCCCATTCCCCAACCATCACCCTCCCATTCCCTGCCCATCACCCCTCCTCTCCCAATTTCTTTTCCTTCTCTTCCTTTTCCTTATGGCACATCCTTTTCACCTTGCCTTCAAATTACATTGCAACGGTATAAAAAACAATAAACAAAACCCTATTGGCGCCGTATCAGTCACCAGCGTGCAGGCGTAAGGTGTGCGTGGTGGTGGTGGGGGGGTGGGTGGATGAAAAGTAAAACGAGGAGAGAACGAAGAAGCCGAGGAGCAAGAGAGCAAGATTTAAAAGGGAAAGGAGTAGGAAAAGGAGGAGAAAGAGGAGGAGGAGAAGGAGGAAAAGAAGAAAAATAATAATGATAAAGGGAGGGGGGATTATAAGGCATGTTAAGGGGGGGAGAGGGTGCTGTAACGAGGCCTCCTGACTGCTCTCTCGATATAATTACAGCCGGTGTTTATGTGCTGGCAGGGGCGGCGGTAAAGCAGGCAGCAGGCTCATTAGAAAGCACCAACGCGCACTCTGATATCCGCTACACTTGTTTTCCTGTTTCCTTTTTTTTTCTTCTTCTTCTTCTTTTTCTTCTTCTTCTTCTTCTTCTTCTTCTTCTTCTTCTTCTTCTTCTTCTTCTTCTTCTTCTGCTTCTTCTGCTTTTTCTTTTTTTTTCTTCTTCTTGTTCTTCTTTTTTTTCTTGTTCTTCTTCTTGTTCTTCTTCTTGTTCTTCTTGTTCTTGTTCTTCTTCTTCTTCTAAGAACATAAGAACGTAGGAGTCTGTAAGAGGCTCCTTTGAACCTAAGTTGCTGTGAATCTAACCCCACCTAATATCACTGTCCATGAATTTATCTAATCAATTTTTGAATGTGACAATTGTATTGGCACTCATCACATGACAGCTAAGCCCGTTCCACTCACCCACCACTCTGTTAGAAAACCAATTTTTGCCAATGCCCCTGTTGAATCTGAATTTATCCAGTTTAAACCCATTACTACGTGTCCTACCCGGCTCTCTTACCAACATAACCTTATGAATATCTCTCTTATTAAAGCCCTTCATCCATTTATAAACTTGGATCATGTCTCCTCGCACCCTTCGCCTTTCTAGAGAATGCAGGGTTAACTGTTTGAGTCTTTAATCGTATGGCAAGTTTCGTAACCCTTGAATCATCTTAGTCATCCTCCTCTGCACCGATTCTAACATTTTGATATCCATTCCGTAGTAAGGTGACCAGAACTGAGCTGCAAAATTATTATTATTAGTATTCTACTTCTCGTACTTCTCTTTCTCCTCTTCGTCCTCTTCCTCCTCGTTTTCCTTCTCCACTTCTACTCTTCCTCCTCCTCCTCCTCCTCCTTCTTCTATTTCTACGTCAATCGTGTGCAGAATTTTGGAGACGATTATTCGTGGATGAATGGTAAAGTTTTTTTTTAAGGTAACAGACTAATTAAGGATTCGCAACATGGTTTTCGAAACAAACGTTCCTGTTTGACTAACCTCGATTTCTTCAAGTACATCTTTAGTGTATACGATGAAAGTCAATCAGTAGACATTGTATATTTGGACTTTCAGAAAGCATTTGACAAAGTCCCTCACAACCGCCTCCTTAGTAAATTGCAAGCTCACGGTATAACTGGTAATATTCATAAGTGGCTCAAAGACTGGCTTACCGACCGTAAACAGAGAGTTGTTATGAATGGTATATCATCTGACTGGCGAGATGTCAAAAGCGGTGTTCCACAGGGGTCGGTGTTGGGACCTGTTCTGTTTTTAGTGTACGTAAATGACATTGACGAGGGGCTATCGTGTAAAATATCGAAATTTGGCGACGACACAAAAATAGCCAGCAGAGTCACGACGACAATGGATAAAGAACACCTCCAAGCTGATCTCGAACGTTTAAGTAGTTGGGCACGAACATGGCAAATGAATTTCAATATTGAAAAGTGCAAGGTTATGCATATCGGAATCAACAGCGATCGTATTCATTATCAAATTAACGGAGTGCGACTTTCTGAAGCCAGTAGAGAAAAAGATCTTGGAGTAATAATTTCGAACGATCTTAAACCGAGTCAACATTGCACAGAAGTAGTAAAAACTGCCAACAAACTGATCGGATTTATTGGTCGTACATTTGAATAGAAATCTTAAAAAGTAATATTGACACTACAATTCGTTAGTTCGCCCACATCTTGAGTATTGCGTTCAGTTTTGGTCTCCCTATTACAAAAAAATATAGATAAACTCGAGAGGGTGCGGCGTCGAACTACTAAAATGATCCCTAGAGTGCGAAACAAACCGTACGAAGACAGACTTAAAGAACTGAACTTATT